>NC_056681.1:83521556-83825306 GCF_018350215.1 Panthera leo | reverse complement strand
ATATCAAATACAGAAAGTGAGCGGGCCATATCATATTAGCTTCTGCAAAAGTCAAGTGCTTTTAGTTAGCAACTTGGATTTGAATAGATTGGACACGAGCAGCACATAAAAAATACAATGAAAAGTTTAATAATGATTAAAGGGTCTACAGTCCAGTATGATTTTTAGTTTGTGAGTCTGCCCACTCAGAAAGGAAAATAGTTCCTAAAAACCAAACCGCTCAACATAGAGGGACGGGTTTTTAAAATAAAAATGCATGCCTCATGACATTTTAAGATTCTCAATGTCCTATATCCTTATGTTCTTTGGTTATCAAAAAAGTAATTAAAATCAATAATGAAACTGGCATCTAACTAAAAGGATACTGTTGGTGCTCTTATTGGCAACATATATTACATCAGTTCTTGTATATGAAGTCCTTGAACTGGCTAATAAAAATATTTAAAACACAGATCTACAACAAATTGTGTTGCAAATCAAGTTATCATTATCTTGTATAAACCATGAAAATTGGAATCATGTGAGCAGAAGGTTAGATTAATTCTCCATTCTCATTATAAGCACAGGTGTAGCACAAACACCATGTGAAATAACCAATTAAAATGAAAAAAAAAATCTGCTTTTTCATTAGCTGCCTTCACTGCATGACCAATTAGAAAATTATTTAATATTAATATTCCGCGTATACCAAAAGTAATTTTCATAGTAACTAACATAGGTAAGAGAGCAAAAAACAGCTCTTTATCTATGGTACTGTTCATAATCTGCAGGCTCTTAGAGGAAAGGAACTCTGATAACATTTTTTTAGAGACCTTTTAAAAACATATTATTTTGCGGATATGATTTATACTATTTATCTAAAAATAGGAAGGGCACTTTTTAACAGATGAGAAGCCAAGGCTCAGAGAAATTAAGTGACTTATTTGAGGTCACATGTTACCCAAGAGATGTTAGTAACTTGCTGACTGATACACAGCTGGCAAATGGTAGTGAGCACCCCTCCCCCAATGTCCTGACCAGAGCATGGCCACTATTGTGCCACCCATCTAGAATATTCTGGACTAAATAGATATCTAAAAATGAGCTGGTTTTGAGCCAATCACCACTGGCAACGACCCTACTGTTGAGTCTGGGAATAGGCATGACTGAACATTTTGTAGACTAGGAATTTTGATGACTGTACTGTTTGTGCATATGGACAAAGATAAGGCTACGCATTAGAAGATTCAGTGACTTATCTGTATTCCAAAGCTTGCTTCGTTCACACTCATACATTCAGATTTCCAAAGACCAGTTCATAAGAACCAACTCAGGTGTGAATCCATGACTACTAAACCCATGGAATCATAGAAAAATTAAACCTCAGGTTTGAAATGGGATTTAACTGTCACCTACGTTGGTCACTGACATGAATCACCTCTATGATCTCCCCACCAAGTAGATAGGTAGCCTCTTCTGGGCTGTTTCTAATGAAGCATTTGCCCCCTTACCTGAAAGTCCATAGATGTGTGGACAGCCTTCTATTAGACGGTTTTGCATTACTCGATCTAAACTCCTTTCACCAGGACAACTCCTTGGGGGTAATTTAAACCATTTCTAATCTCACTTCTTCAGGACAGCCTTCAAATATTTAAACTGTAGCCATCATGCCCCATAGGTTTCTCCCCTCTTCTCCCTAGGTTGAACATCCATGATCCTTAACAAGTTCCTCCTAGAATGTAAGTTCTTCTTGGATTTTGAGTCCACTCACCACCTGGGCCACTCTCTGCTCAATATGCTGAGGTTTGTCTGTGTGCCTCCGGAGCTCTTCAGGTGACAGCATTAAATGCAGTTACCCCACACCTGCTCCAGTCCCCATCTAGAGAGCAAATACCTCATCACACAGCCTCTTAGCTAAGGACCCACAGGTACCCAGGTGCTATGTTCCTCTCTTTTGGTGGCAATAACCATTTGTTGTTATGGACAACACAGATGCAGGCTCTCTATAGCATATGTAGATATAAAGGTGAGAATCCTTTCATTTAATAAAATCAAAATTAAAACAACTGAAAACCTCAGAACCCCTAATCACTTTGTCCAAACTGTTTGACCTCATCAGTAGGTACACTTAGAAGTTCTCGCTTTTGGAAACTAATTTAAAACAATGTTGTACTATAATGAACATTATCAATACATATAGGACATCGTACACTCTCAGAATCTTATTGGATTATGCTTCCTATACTTACATGAAACACGGATAATATTATGTGGGGTCATGGTGGACATCATTATCTGAAAATAACTAAGTAAATAGCAAAAGATTTTATTTTTTAAGACAACATCATCTTTTCAATTTTAAAACCGTCTCAACATTTGGTTCTCTTTAGTGTATTTTATCCTACTATCTTCTATATATTTCCTTGGGAATTACGCTACATACAGTAAAGCCATGTGTTTAGATGGCTTCGGAGTGAATTCAGATACAAAAACATTTTCCTTCTGGGCAAAGTAATAAAATGACATTCTTGCTCCTCCCACTATAAGTCAAGCAGAGGTCAGTTCCCCCATCCCTGTATCTGTTTAAATAAACTGGTCCAGCTGTTTGTTTCTAAAATGCCCTCTGACCTTGCGTCTCATCCTCCCCGCTTTTGTGACAGAATGCTTTACTTTCCATTGTGGAAGATTCTAAATTATCAAATTTTCTAAACACTGAACCAAAAAAAGACCTTTAGATTTTATGTAAACTTACATGAACATATTCCCTTCTTAAAACACTCATTTCAAGAAGCATCAGTAAAATAGTTATTTCAAGCTCATGTGTGTGTTCAAATATATATCTATATTTATGTCTGAATACATAAATATATATTAGAACTTTAACATAAGAAGAAACAATGTTTTTGAAGAGAAATGAGAAAGAGAATGATAAAATTCCAGTTTGAATGCTCCACAAAAAAAATCTATTCTCCAACAACCATAAAATAGTTTAAGATAAAATATATCCATGAAGTATATACAATCTTTAGTATTTTCCATATTAATATGGTCTCTTTCAAACATTTGTTAGTTTAAAGATGTAAGAGAAGACTTTTAAAATTTTTGCAATTGATGTCCAAACATTATAGCCCTTAAAACTTAGATGTACAGTGTCAGGAATACATGACAACAGGACATTTCTTCTTACTCATTAAAATCATTTCCCACCTTGGTTTCATAGAACGTGTCTCAAATTTGCCATAAATTGGGCATTTAAAAAGGTAAACTTTTTAATTAAGTAGAAGGTCAGGAAACATCCTGTTTGCCTTTCCATATTACATTCCGAACATCAAGGTATATTTTTTTATAAATCCCATTTTGCTTTGAAAACAATGTTCTTTTGTGAAGTACTTTTTAGAAAACTGGACACTCTGTAGGTGGCAGAAGACTGAATTAGGGAAAGAATTCTTATATTTCTTTTTTTCACAGCATCATGGATTAAAATTTCTTCCTGTGTGACCAAACTATCTCCTTTCTCAAAACAAGACGTTTTACAAAGGAAAGGAAGAAAATGGATTGGCCTTCCAGCTTCGTTCCATGTCAACATAAACAGAGACGTAGTTCTTTTTACCTAGTTAGTCGTTTAGAACCAGAGTCCTACTATGGAAAAATGGGAGGTTGGAAGGAGAGAAGATCTTCCAAAGTGGGATCATCCCAAAATTGAATTTAATCCTTTGCATTTTTAAAATAGGCATCAGGCAAGGAGAATGGGAGATGAATTCTGAGTTATGCTAAAATAAATATAGGAAGTTTTCCTTTATTCTCTCTTTTCCTTGCCCCCTACATGTTTGTTTATCATCGGACTTCAACATTTTTTTCATTCTGCTAATTCCACCAGTCTCTTTTCATTCTCACTCTTTGAATACCTGAAGAGTTTTCTGACCAAGATCTGGTAGAACAGCTTTCTAAAGCTGACCTTTGTCCTTCAGTTTATCTTCTACTCCTTGCCCTGGTTACTTCCCACAAAACTGGATGGCTAAGTTTAGTGTCCTCTTCGTGAGAACCAGGAAGGGTGGAGAGATCACAGCGGGCATCCATCAGAACCAAAGACAGGGTACGTTTTCCCTGTTCCACAGACAACATTTTCCACACAGCTTTCCCCTTTTCCTATATTCTTATGCCCTTTGTCTTCCTCGTACAGCTCTCTGTAATATTAACAATACTAAGGAAAAATGACTTGCTCACCTTCGGAGATAGGATTTTCACCCTTACTCAATTAATTCTGTTCCCCAGTATTTACCACCTACTTGTTCACTGATGATTAAGGGGAGCCCACAGCATTACTTTAGCATGCCAGAGCCAACTCAGTGAACCACATAAAATCAAAATGCTGTTGTTTCTAAACAATGACAGGACTCTCAGTCATCCCTATAGTGTTTCTTGCCAACTAGGCTCAGTAATAGTCAGCAGGAGGTAGCTTTAAGTGTGGAGAAATACCATTTTACAATACCCTCCTATGCCCAAGGAGCAAAAATTATCAACTTGATATTAAAGAGAAGATTTCATTAAATAGCAAGATGTGTTAGTAAAGATGCCTTCTATACTTAAACTATCCATTAAATAAAGTATTAGTCACAGTCATCTTTGATTAATGTTGAGGTAAACTTAGGAATACCTACATACATACTTCATAAAAATTAATACCATGCATTCTTTTGTTAAATTTTTTTAATGTTAATTTTGACAGAGACAGAGAGAGACGGAGCATGAGAGGGAGAGGGGCAGAGAGAGAGGGAGAGGGGCAGAGAGAGAGGGAGACCCAGAATTCGAAGCAGGCTCCAGGCTCCGAGCTGTCAGCACAGAGCCCAACGCCGGGCCAGAACTCACGGACTGTGAGATCATGACCTGTGCCGAAGCCGGACGCTCAACCGACTGAGCCACCCAGGCGCCCCTAAATTAATACCATGCATTCTTAAGAATAAGTCCTGGTGATTTCTACACACACTATTCTTTATCAACTAAAAATAAAATAAAATTATTACATGCTGTAAATAATATTTAATCAATATAAAATTCATTTAGGTAATCTCTATAAATATTTTTATAGAGTTTAAGACTTGTGAAAAATCTTCAAATATGAAATTTCACATTGGAAGCTAGTTGCTGAATTCCAGAATTTTGTCCTTTTTCTCCTTATTCTATTCCATGAGTTTCTTTCCTAGTATTTCTTTCAACTTCATCACAATCATTTAAATAAAAGTATATATACTATATATTTTTAAAGTCAGCATTTCCTAACAACCTGAAGGCCTCTTTTATAAACGAACCCTTCAGGGAATGAGTTCTAGCCATCTCTCAAATAACTCTCTGTTCTTTTAAATAAAAATCAACTTCAAAATCTTTTGTTGGATTTCTTCATTTTAGATTTACATTTACTTATTGAATTTAATGATCCATAACTGGAGGTCTTCAGGGTCCAAGCCTCCTACACTCCCTTTCTCTGTGAAATAAGATTTCATAAAACACTATTTTAAGACACTCAAGAAAGTTGACTCCATCTCAAGTCAAACCTTATGAAATCATGTTTTTGGCACCTTTTTCCAGTTTCTCAACCTCCTCCGAATCCAACAGTTCCAGGACTGCAATACATCATCTGTGTGCTGAGGGCAGGGGGAAGGGGGTAGACAGGAGGGAGAAGGGGGCACATGCTCTGCTCTTCATCCCTTCTAGAAACAGAATATTGAAATTTCCTCGAATCACAATAAGCCCATCAATCGGCAGTCTGTAGAAGGTTCCCCTTCTCTAGCAGCGAAGGGTGTATTTGTCAAATTATTTTAGAAATAGCTTACGTTGTCTAAGACCACTGAGGAAGTTGATTGCATATAAAATTTTCCTCAAAGCCACTAGTGAAAAAAATCACTAATTATTTGAAAATGATAATGCAGAGTAATAACAAGCCCATGTATTAAATGTTGGAGTAACTTTCAAATACTTCATCGCTTCATTATATATAATGGGGAAGTTTTCCTTGAAAGCAAATTATAAAATGATTTTTTATTAAAAAAAAATATAAGCTTGCTAAATGCTTTAATCTGTCCTGAATTCAAAGCAAGCGGGGGGGGGGGGGGTTCTTTTAGTGGCAGATCTCTGTTTCTTCTGCTACTACCCATGACTTTCTAGATCACTGAAGCACCAGGCTCCGAACTCAGTGGAATAAATTGTGGGGATATCCTGCCAGACCTAGCATAAGGAATACCCAACAGTTTAAAAATATCTTAAGTATGCATTGATATAAAACATACGTAATAAAATATTTATGCAGTATTTACTTAAATGTGACAATTTGCCAAAGTTGAGTTTGTATAATTGCACAAATATAAGAAAAATAGTGCTTTGCTTAAGGTGTATGGAATTAAGATGATTATTATCACAACAAAGGAGTGATAGGAAAACCTAGGATAACAAAACCTTCTGTAGTAATGAAAAACTAAAATAGGTATAATATATTCAAAGAATAGATGTGTCTCTCTTTGGTCTAAGCTGAACCATTTTTCATTTAAATTCTAATTTTCCTGTATTTTACAAAAAGTAAGTAAAATCGCATCTAACTAAACGTCCCTTAAACATTACAGAATAAATACGTTTATTTAAAACAAATCCTAATTTTCTGCCAATCTCCATTCTTTTTTTATAAATGTTTTCATTTATTTTTGAGAGAGAGAGAGAGAGAGAGAGAGAGAGAATGAATGGGGGAGGGGCAGAAAGAGGGAGACACAGAATCCGAAGCAGGCTCCAGGCTCTGAGCTGTCAGCACAGAGCCTGATGCGGGGCTTGAACCCACAAACCAGTGAGATCATGACCTGAGCAGAAGTTGGCCACTTAACTGACTGAGCCACCCAGGTGCCCCAGCCAATCTCCATTCTAAGTAGGATGACCACATAATTTATCATTTAAGCTGAGACACTTTTGAGAGTAAACGGACACTATTAACAATTAGGCTGGACAACAGGCATCAACCACAAATATTCCAGGCAGTTGGGGTGTGTGGCCACCCTAATCACCAAATATGCACTTTTTTTTCCAAATAAAACTTCCCCTGCAAGATTGGAATTGAAACCCTCTTGTATGAGAATGGTGGCCGGCCCTGGCATATATAAGGTGTCACAGAACCCCAATACCACCTGGGAGTGTCTCTGAGCTCTTTCCTTTCTGGAGGATCTCTCCTTTAGTTGCCTCAGCTCCCTAAGACTTCACTAGTCCAAAAGCTTCCCAGACCTGGAATCTCCACTCCAAGGGAGAGACCAAGGGAGGATATCTCAAAATTCAGCTTGATTTCTGCTTTCACTTGGTCACAGGTTAGACTACAGAATGGCACAGTGAAGGTGACTTGACTGGAGTAGAGGCCTGTGTCTATCCCTTAGAAGGCTCACTGTAATTCCTGTTTTAATCAGTAAAGCTTAAAACCTGAGTTCCATGTAACGTATATCAATATGTAATCCATAGGATTTAAATACAAATGGAACCAACTATACTAAAAGGCAGAAATCTCTCAGTTGAGGCATATGACAAAATTGTTCAAATGAAGGCGGTAAACTAATAAAATGACCTCCTCTTGGAACTTATCAAATCTCTGGAAAATGCTTGTGGTCATCTAAGTCACACTGAGGGAAGTTTGGAGACTGTGCGTTTCACTTGAGTGGCTATCCTTTTCTTTGAACAGTATCACTCATCACTATTACAGTCAAGACACTGGCCAAGGACAGGGAGAGTTACAGCGGCATCTAGGGAGAAGAGTGTGAGAACTGAGTAGGAAAAATTGCCCCTCGCTGCTCTGAGATCATAGTTGTGTTTAGGTGCTAGAGCTGTGATGACCCAAGTGACTTCATGCCTATGAAAGGAGCTTTCTTTGCAAATTTAAAACCTAAGACAAGGGTTTGTTGAGATACTGTCGTTAGGATTCTCAAAAATACCTAACAGTCCAAAGACTTGTACACGAATGCTTATAGCAACAAAAGGTGGACACACACCCAATGTCCACCAACTGATGAATGCAGAAACAAAATGTGGTCCATCCAGACAATGAAACATTCTTCAGCCGTTAAGGGAATGAAGGCTACCTGCTACATGGAGGAAGCTTGAAAACAACATGCTAGGTGCAAGGAGCCAGTCACAAAAGGCCACATGTTCACATGATGACATTTAGGGGAAATGTCCAGAATTGGCAAATCTTTAGAGACAAAAAGTGGATTAGTAGTAGAGTGGAGGCAGAGGTATGGGGAGGGGCAATAGCGAAAGGGTCCAGGGTTTTCTTCCTGAGGTGGTGTAAATGTCCTAAAATTGACTATGGTGACTGTTGCACAGTATCTGTGAATATACCAAAAACCATCAAATTGTATACACTTTAAATGGGTGAATTTCATGGTATGTGAATTACATCTCAATAAATCTGTTAATAATAAGTACATAATGGTGGAACAGAAGAGGTGCTGAACAAGGAACCGGCCCCATCCTTGCCTCCAATTAGCAGCATAACTTTGTAAAGCCCTGAGCCCCATCTGTCAAATGATGCATAAAATCCCATCCAGGACTTGGGCTCTGACATTCAGTGGCATGATGTTCCTAAAATTGTAATCCATGCTCGTTTTTTATAAACTTCAAAATCTCATATCCTTTGTTATTTGGAACCCTAAAAGAAATAGCATGACTAAAATCAAAAGTTAAGTCTCAGTAGGCTTTTTTATACTACTACATTCACTCAAAATGACTCTGATGTGCCTTTTCTGGCCCCTAGTCCCTCTTGGCCCCCACTTGGCCCTAAGGACGGGAATCTCTGCCATAACCTATTGTACTTTCCTTTCTGTAAACAGTACTGCCAGGTGACCAGCCGTGGGAGCTGAGATCTGACATCTTTGGACATGTATGATTCTTTCCATTAGCTTTTTCAACATCCCCTACTCCCTGCCCTTTCCAAGCACATCTGAACTCTGACCCAAACTAGGGATCAAATAAAATCAACCAGAGCAGATGTTCAAGGGATATAGGCCAACAAACCCTGCAAGTGGACAACAACTCTCAAAAACTACCTACTTACATTCAAACCAGCATTCTAGGGTAGAAAGTACTGGAAACTTAAACATATGTATTTTTAATCACATTGCATTTAACTTCCAATATACTATTCTTAAAACACAGCTTGAGCTAAGAACTCAAGACCAATAATCCCCATCAGCCTGAAAAAGTTGTGTTTGGGAAAGCAAATGCTTTTTCCCTTCTTCACTGATCAGATCTAATCTTGTGAGGCATTAGGTCCTTCAGTCACATTGGTTAAGAGGGTAAAGAGGAAAAGAAGAGCTCTCCAGGATGGAAACAGATTAAAGTTTGTTTGTTTATCTGTTATTGTTCAGGTATCAAGAGCCCGATAGCGTTCAGTATTTCCCATACTAATGGGTCAGGCTTAAAAGTGTCATAAGAATGGAAATGAAAAGGAAAACATCAATGACAGTGAAAGGCAGTGACAGGGAGAACCCTCTGTTTGCATCCATGATGTCTTTTGGAGGCTTTGTTTGCTTGTTTGGTGGCTTTTTAATGTTCCCTTCCCCCCTTGAAAATTAAGAAAGAAGAAAAACAAAACCCCAGGCCTTTACACAAAGCTCTGGGTATTCACACATTGGAGCGATGCAGGCTGAATCCCTCAGAAACATTTCCTCCCCCACCCCCTATGCCCCTGGCTCCACTCCATTTTTGAGAAAATTGTTTTATTCAACGAGGAGGCAACATTTGCCCCATTTTTTAATATTTCAGGCTGATTTTTTCACCACTCAGAAATGCTGTTTGTTTTATGTGGGTGCAGCCTGAAGCAAGATGATGAGGTAAGAGAGTGGAGAGGGGTCTCTGTGGGCACAGCACGGTGGTGCTTCAGTGCTCGATGGTTAATCACCCAGCACCAGCCTCAGCAACTGTTGACACAAAATAGGTGGAGATCAGGTCTGTGCAAGCAGAAAATACCAGAAAGGCAAACTATATGTAAACACACTTAAGACAGATTTGACAAGAATAGACCTAAACCTGACTTGCTAGGAAACTCCGAATGTCTAAAGGCTTCAGGGTCCCTCTCAGCTGAGGCCCCTTCCCCTTAACAGAGTTTCCTTTGAGAAGAAAAAGAGTAACATTTGAAAAACTAAAATAAGTTTACAGAAGAGAGCTGGGACATTTGTCCCCTTGATTCACACAGTGTGGGTTTCAAATCTGCTCCTACATGCGGATTTATGTAATGTAATACACTTCTTCCACATATATTTGGAGCAGAGCCAAATGGGGGGGGGGGGGCTTACAACATGCACACACAACCACAATTCAAAAAGTTATTTCTCCTGACCTATAAAACTCATGCAAAGAAGCAAATGGATAATGCTTAAACAGTCTTTTAATCTTATCTAACTGACACCTGACAACCCATTACTTATAGATTATTAATGCACCCACTAAAAAGTTTGTCATGTACAAAATTACTAGAGAAAAAGATTGAACGCCTCAGGAAAAAACAAATTTTGCTGTACAATAACTTCAGAAATTTCAAGCCTATTATCTGTCATGCCCTTCATAGACTCGTAGCACACTGCTAAAAACAACTGATTTATCTTTATTATGAATCCTAAAATGACAGCACACATGTTTTTCATGTCTTGTGATAATGTTTAATTTCATCCAGTTTTTATTTTACAGAGCTTGATTTGCTTACTTAAGATGAAGAAAAGTAGTAACTTTTTAATTAATTTCCCTGGTTGTCTCTTTATCAAAGGACATGGGTTTTTTTGTGTTTTTTTTTTTTTCTAGTCCTCGTGTAAAGCTGGAATCAGAGTTTCAGAGCGATCACCTTGCTTCTCTTTGGTTTGCAGTACTACGGAGTCTAAAATAGTAAAGCTGGGTGTGCCTGGGTGGCTCAGTCAGTCTCAGCTCAGGTCATGATCTCACAGTTCATTAGTTCAAGCCCCACATCAGGCTCTGTGCTGACGGTGCGGAGCCTGCTTGGGATTCTCTCTCTCTCTCTCTCTCTCTCTCTGCCTCTCCCCTACACTCTCTCTCTCTCAAAATAAATGAATAAACTTTAAAATAAAGTAGTAGACCTGGAAGAGGCACTGGGTCCCACCAATGTGGTCCATTTTAGCAGCAGAAGCTGTCACCGGTCAAAATGGAGTGACTTGATCAAGGACACGTATGTGATTGATGAGGAGTGGGGAAGACAGCTGAAATGTTTTGGCTCAGAATGTTCTTTCTCTTGCATATTCCCTCCCCTTACTTGCCCTGTATAAACTGTATGCTGTCCTGAGGCTTACAGGGCAGTTTGTTCCTTACCCACCTGTGGATGCCAGGCTCTTCCCCCTTGATCCATGATGCCTCTCAGCCCCCTCACTTCCCACGCTGTCTACAAGCAAATGGGAGTCAGGTCCTGCTCTGCCAGGTTGCATGACACACAGGCAGATTTTTTCCATCTCTCTGACCAGATAATTGTGCCAAGACACCGAAAACAACAAATCTGGCTTCATTAGGACTCATAACAAGTCCTGCTGACCTACATACCATGTTCAAAGTCAACCACCAACCACTGGTTTCACAGCTTTGAAAGGGACCATGGACATTCGGAAACACTGGGCTTAGGATGGATAAATCAGTCTCCTAACTCACTCACTTGCACCCCAGCCCTCAGTTGTCCTGAAGTACCTGCTCAGGTCGTACGGCCTCTCAAGGCATCACACTCCTGCCTTGTCCTGAAAAGCTCAGAAACTGTCTTTGGATGCTGGCTGGAGGAGAGACGGCAGTTACACTGAGGAGGATTGGGACTTTAAATCCACCTTCCTTCATCCCACCCCTTCCCCTTTCTTTTCTCACCCAGACTCAGGGCCCCATGGGAGAAGGGGCAGGGTTTTCCGCCCAGTGCCTCTGTGGGCCACCACCTACTTGGTGAGGGGTTTCCACCTTTCACAGTACTCACAGTGGGATTTTACACAGTGTGGGGAAGCTCAGAGTAAACTTACTGTGTAAAACTTACAACAAAGTATATTTAACAGACTGCAGAGTCATTTTCAAAGAGGATTGTTTGCTGGAAATTTTTAGAATCTGCAGACAAAAGCAGCGTCTCTGTTGAACTCCTAAGACTCTCTGACATGACAATACCTGAAGGTTTCTAAATTCACAGCTCTTTTCCCTGCGAGCTATTTGCTCAGCTTTCCTAATAATACCCTGCCTGCCTGGCACCTTGCCAGTTCTGTCTCGGGCAATATGCAAGCTAAACATTTTTTGACTGATTTCAATATTTTTCTTACGAGCAACTAGACAGTATTTTATCTAGTGAGTATTACTGATTGCTATAATCTAAGCCCACAGTAAGTGCCCGTAAAGGTAATATTATTAGAATTGACACTCAAGGTGAAAAGCATAGCAATTAACTGGGGCTTGGAGAACAACAACCCATTCTGTAACATGCTGCAGACTTATTCTATTTATATTTCTCCTTCTTCTTTCAAAAATATTGCACCTGTTACTCCATTGATCAGTTAGGAAGCCTACCTTAAATGTAGGTTACACTGAAACTCTCAAGGGAAAAAGTTAAACCACCTGCTTAATAAAATTACCTTTTGTGTGTGAAGTTGTTCCATCCCTAGGTGATTTCTAGGCAAAGAAAATCACTATACACCCTGCACTTTCATTTTGCAGTTGAATAACAAACAAATGACCCAGTGCTTCTTGCATGGTGCACTGTTTTTTACATCTGTTTTCCTTGCTTTTGTGTCATGCCTCTGTTTAGCTTTATTGACAAAACAATCTGTGCCTAATGTTTAAACAACATCTGTAAAATGTATTATTAAATTATGTTGGAAGAAAAAACAGAGCAATTCTATGAAACCCTATGACCCCCTATTGATTTTTAGATCGCAGAAGTTGAAAGGATAATTTGTGAATGTTTTAACATTTACATCTACACAGGTACCTATATTTATAGAATCTTTGATTACTTATAAAAGTATTTGCTACAGTATTACCATAACTCAGAAAGAAACCTGACCTTTAACAGTTGGATCTGTTTATTAAAAGGGAGATCCTATTTTTTAAAAAATAAGTTTACATTTTTACCCGCCAGTGGCATAAATCTCTAAGGATAACATACTTCCCCTCCCCCCCACCCCACTGGTAATAAATGGGAAGTGATGCCTGAATGCTTTGCAGTTTTGAAGGCAATAAATGAAGTAACTAGGAAAATCTGGTATATGTACTAAATCTGAGAACTACAGAGCTGTGATAGTTCTGTAAAGTGTCACCTCAGATGTTAGGATGCTTCCTGGAATTTTACGCACCCAACTGACATAGAGTGATTTTTCTTTCTGCATACACACTGTATTTCACATACACTATATATTTTGCACCTAAAATCCATATTGCCTTCTCAGAGCATAAAGAAATAATCATTTAACATTAGGCCTTAATGGGAAAGTGTCTGGATGAATAGTAGTAAACAAAGACACTGTCAAATTTATTCAATACACCCTAGGCTAGAACTCTGCTGAGGCAGAGTATGTCTGAGGCATCGGGCAAGTAAGATACAACCACCGGCCCAGGTCTGCATCATATGGAATCCCTAGGTCTGCAACACTGCTGTGAAGACACAGAAGGGAGTCTTTATCCGGCCATTCTACGCTCATATTTCCAAATTAAGAAATAAAGTTGGTATATTCGGGAGAAAAAAGAACCAAGTATTGATTAACCTTGTGTGTGTGTGTGTGTGTGTGTGTGTGTGTGTGTGTGTGTGTTTTCTTTAAAGTTCTGCCTAAATAATTAAAGACCTAAATGATCATCTCAGAATTCAAAAAGTTTCTGCTTAAATGACTAAAATGCTCGACATATTACTAATATGTTTTCACAGAAGTAATTTTCACAACCACCACAACAATGAAAAAACAGAAAGCAAAAGCTCCAAATGTTATTATTTCTCGTTTTTGGATCAAATCATAACTGGGAGTGAGAAAGCAAAGAGAGAAGAATACATGAGTCAATGGCACATATTATATTTCAAAAATTACTAAGCTTTTAAGTCTAAGTCTATCACGGCATGCTAGAATTGAAATGTTTAGGCAATTAGTTATGGAAGTCAATTTTTTAAAAAACACAGTTGCCTCAGATACTTAGATAATGAAGGTAAAAATATTTTCACCCAAATTATTTGCATAATTGCCTCAATTCTCAAAAGATTTGTTGGCGTAGACTTGTCCTACAATGTCTCATCTGATAAATTTCACATTCCGTCCCTGGGCCCAGTTCCTATAAGCAAAACAGCGACCGTTTTAAGATCCCTCCTCTCTGTTTTCATTCTGACAAGTAGATCAACTATAAGAGTGACAATGGTTGTTTCTTGTAATCCAAATTTTCTTTTAATTAATCAAACCTGTCTTGTTGTTTTCCATTTACATTCTCCCTATTGTCTCCCCTCCCTCCAGATTCCATCTGCTTTGGCCTTAGCCAAGGCAGGTAGTTTGTATCACTTGCGGCAATTAGAGAAGATCAGTTCAGCAATGGAATGAAAGGGCCATCACAATACACCAAACTTTTCTCATCTCATTTTTCAATCAAAACTGAACTTAAAGCTGCATCGGCCAGGGTTTCTATGACAAGCTAACAACTAGACACGAGTTTCTATTTTTCACTTTCATATTGTGTGCTTCGATACATTATGTTGCTGCCAATAATTATGACTGATCTACACCCAACCTGCCCTTCAGCATTTTATTAAATCTCTCCAGCAGTGACTCATAGTTCGTACAAAATGTACATGTGTGTTAACAAGTTTTAAGAAACCCAAGAAGGAAGACACACATTTTTAAATGTTGTGGCTAAATGAAGTGAAGGGGAAATGCTAAAATACTAATGACGCTTTTCTTTTAATTATGATTTCTAGAAGGAAGTAACTTGGGCTTGATATCCAACACAGGAAAAATGTTTACAGGCTCTCAAAAAAGCTCTGCGTAATTTTTTATTATGAGAAAGGAAAATGAAAACCCTTTAGTGTTTATGCTGTTGTTAGTCTGCAAGTATACCATAGTTTAAGATGCTCTGACATCTTTGGTTTTCATCCAGCATCATCTAGGTTTCCCCATTCTTCCAACCTATTTCCTACTCAAAGCCTATAAACAAAAAAATAAATCTATTATCAGCTCCTCAAAAGCTGAAGGCTTGGATGATAATTAATAAACCATTAGAAACTCAAAGCAAACACGGGAATGTCATTATTCATCAAACTTAGGCGAAACAATCTCTCTTAAAACTTTTACTTACTTGAGGGGAATTCTCTACCACCTAGCTGTTAGAATTGAGACAGTTGCCAAATGCAAAACAACGAAGTACAAGCAAAAGTCACTTCTAACTCCACACAGAAGTAGAGAGAACACAGGCACAGTACACAGTGCCAGCTGAGGTCAGAATCTTGTTTACATTGCGCGTAACTAAAAGTGATCTGTATGTCCGTACCTGGGCAGAACTGAGTTATCAGTGTGAAGTTTATAGTAGGTCTGCACGTACTCTGAAAAGTAGTTTAACTTTTTAAGGTCCCTCTTTTCCTCTTCTAATTGCAAAACCGAGGAAGTTGCTTTATGACCACTGTATAGAACCTAGGAAAATGACAATTGCATACTGTCTGGTGTCACAGGAATGCCTGCCTGCCTGTGCATCCACAGGAAATAGCCCTTAAGTTGGTCCACCTGTGGAAAGCAAGTTGTATTGGAATTTGCTCACCGGTAACAATGTTTACGGAGGGAGTTTGCCAGCAACACTGAAGAGGAACAGAGATGCCGTGTGTGATAGATCACCTGAGTGGCAGCGCTTTCGCCTTCCTTGATTAGAGTTCGCCCTGCCACTCCTCGGCCCTCGGATGGGAACATTTCCCAGGGAAATACATTTGTACAGCCTCCATTGTATTAAAATTACATCATCAGTTTAACCTCGAAAATATATTTGAATTCAGACGTGCATGCAAAATGGATGGTCTATCCTATAACATTGTCCAGGATGATCTGAAGACTAAGTTCAAATATATAGTATCAACAGTCTTGAAAATGAAGATACAATAGCAGGTACAAGGCAAACAAAAAATCTCCGCAGTGACACCCTCGTAGCAACACATTTAGGTATAGTATGGCTTCCATTGGCTCCCTATCCACTTGGCTAAAGGGCTGCAAAAATTGATCTCCCAAGGCTGCGGTAAGGTCATAGAAATTGATAACCCTTACAAGCAATGCTTATGTGAGTCTGTCTGCGTCTTGCAGATAGTGCACTTTGTAAATTAATCCTCCAAAGGCAAATATATTGTAAGTAGCTTGTTATCTCTAAAATACTAAATTGAAGAATACATGGGATTATATTGACAGAAATTACATTTTCTGTAATGGGGTTTAATATATCTGGAATCTCTCCCAAAGGCTCCCAGGCTCTCTAACAGAGAAGGGTCTGTTAATGTAGGTGCAATGGACATCAAGAACAAATTTATTCACCAAAATGGATTAGGCCATGTAATCAGAGATTCTGTAATATTAATCTTTGACACTTACTGAACAGAAAGAAATACTTCTGTCTGCAAACTGGCACCCCCAGTTCTCCCCTTTCCCCAACCAGGCTGTGGGCCTTCTCTGGATTTTACTTCAAAGAGGATAAGGTTTCCCCATCATAAACACTAATCTAAAAATATTAGGACAATTAATTAGATACACTTAGTTTGAGAGGATATTGGATTTCGATACCCTTCAAATATGACACTAGCTCTGGGTGATTATATGAACCTGGCTTTCAGCACACTCACAAAGGGTAATAAATCATACTTTCCCAAAGCCTTGTTGCCACACCACAGTACATTGTCAGAATATTGTTGGCTAGTACTTGGTACGTAATCTCAGCTTCCCCCCAAATCAGGAATTCACACATTTACTTAGAAATAGTATTGAACAGCCCTGAAACACATCGGGTTTTGAACAGCTTCAAAGTGGAAACATAAATAATTTCTCTTTTTCCATGGACAGAGGATAGGAGGAAAGGGGACACTATCCTCAAAAGCTCAGCCCTGACAAAATAACTGCAGTTAACTATTCAGTGAATTTAAAACCTGACTGATATGTGATGGTGGATTTTCTTGTTCCACAGAAACTAGGACAAATGCCACTCCTTCTATTGGTTATCCTAAAATGAGAAAAGCCATTTATGGAGCCACAGTGTATGCGAATTAAATACTTAACTTACATTATGCCTAAAACTCATCAATTTGTAAAGGCAATGGAATGCAATGCAATGTTGGTTTTTTTGGCTTGTTTTGTTTCTTTTTGGATTTTGGGTTTGTTTTTTTTTTTTTTTTTTTTTTCTATGCCAGCCAGTGCTCTCACCTGTCAGTCAACCATTTATTTTCACTTTTCCATCAAGGAGCCACCAGAGAAAACAGCAACAACTGGGTGTGTCTTGTTAATGCAAAACATGAGCTGCAGGTTGCCCAAAGCCAGATTACTTACCAATTGTTCACTTGAAGGATGGTGAGTCCCGTGTCTTGTGCCAACTGCTTTTTCTGTTCTTCAGAAGGGTAAGGGTGCTGCAAGAGAACAACAAAAAAAAGATAGATGTGTGCACATATACCCCGGGCAGATAGTGTAGTGCGTATCACATGTCAGGTGCGATGCTAGGTGCTAGGGATTCAATAAGAAACACATACGCTCTGTAAAAATAGTATGTGTATATCAGGCAATATTTAGGCTATTTTGTCAATAGCCTCAGTGTCTAGTGAAGATACAGTCTATAATTAAAGGTAAAAATGCTGAGGTGTGTCACTCTTATTAATGGAATACTACATCATCTAATTAATGGCAGTAAAAGACAAGCCAATTACAAAGATTAGTGAAGTGTATAAATAGCTACTTAGGATACTTGCAGAACCTTGATACTGAGTTTATCCTTTAAGGGTTTATTTGTCGCAAACACGGAAAGTTTAGAATGATCTTCACTGTATAAGATTAAAATAAGGAGAAGCCCTTTTTGATGACATAAAATCCTATCATCTTGATGTAATATATTCATAGAACCACAGACTTCTAAAGCTGAACCATTTGGACCAACCATCTCAGCTGAGGTCCCCAGTAGTTAAGCACTTTGTCAGCATGACATTTTCCCTCCAAAACACCATATTGCCAGATGCAAATATCAAAATTAGAGTGGGTGGATATTTTTGAACCACTAATCATTGCAGCTCTTCTGAAAAGCAAACAAAGGACATTCAACCAAAGTTGGTTTCCATATCTGAATGTCAACACATGCTGGGATTCTGAACACAGGCCAATACAAGGTCAAAGACCAGCATATTTTGCATGCTAAGAACAAGCCCAGCCATGTTCCTCATGAGTTAGAGTGGATAAAAAAGTATTACAGGATTAGATAATAAAATGAAACTCATACCCTCTTGAAAGAATGTTTGGAATTCTACTGAAATTAGTTTTGGCACAAATACTTTTTGTTCAGTAATGAACTATATCTAAATCTGAAATATACATTTCTAAAGCCTGGGACCTGGTATCCATCTATGGACACATTGACTAGCTTGGAACTACTGCATCCCAATAAATTCTCCCCAGATAAAAATTGTTCTAATAGTCAACCCTCTATTCTCTTATGAATGAGAAAGGGCACCCTCAACTCTCAATTTAACTATCTCTACCATTGGAAACTAAATTCTGGTCTATTGAATGTTAATTAACATAGGTTTTAATCTCATTAATAATGTCTGATTAGATGCTAAGAAGTCTTGTTAATGACCACTTTAATGCTATTATAGGTAAGTTTAAATATGTTCTATATCTGTACACGTGGGATTCGTTTGTGGAGAGCAGAGATGTAGCAATTTTTCCCATAAGCATTGTCTTTGATTGTCACTTAATCAATAAATACACAATTAGAATAAGGCTTTGCTTTCATGGAATATAGTGCCTTTCTCTAAAGAGCTCCAAGTATATTACAGGCAGGATGGTAATTAATCCCCATTATATCCCTTTGAGGGACATAAATGGAATCTATGGTCCGTCCTGTCTTACAGGTGAGGAAACTGGCCAGGGCAAGGCATGGTCAGCAGCCACATGACTCAGTGATATTTCCTGCTTCCCTTCCAGTGTCTAAGCCTCACCATGACTGAGGGATGTGGCAAATGCCTTTCGTAATCTTCATTCTTATGCCCTCCCCAAAACTTTCAGACTGCTTACCATGGCCTGTAAGGCACGCCACCACCCAGCCCTGCCCACCTCTCAGACTCTGTGGCCTTTTCTTCGCCCCTGCTCCACTCCTCTGTCTGACCACACAGTCCTCCTTTCTGTTCTTCCAACACACCAACCTTCAGTCCCTACCCTTCAGTCTCCTGCTCCAGTGTCACTTTCTCATCTCAGCTCAAAGGCCAAGCCTTACCCACCCAGAGTCCACCAGCCCACCTTACTGCCCTCACATCGATCTTTTCCTTTTCTCCCTAACGGCAGAGCCTCACTCTCTGAAACACCTGTTCTGATGATTTGTTTCCTTTCAGAGTGCCTCTTCTCACCCATAGAGAAACTCCAAAGTCCATGACTTTCTCATTCACCATCCTCAAAGCCCAGCCTAGCGCATAACAGGAAATCAGTAAGTATCTGGGAAACAAGAAGGAGGCTATGTCTTGCCATGATACACAGATACTGTCCACTCAGATGCAACATCAAAAGGTATAATAAAACTTTTTTTCCACAGCCCACAGGAGGTGTAAACAATCCAACTTGAGATCCACAACGCTACTTTCCTGACTTCGTTCCTAACGGTGATATCAACCCACTCTTTTCAAATAACAGTATATAAATTTCAAAATAGGCTAAGATCATAGGTGACAATCACCCTACACAACATAATGCCAGTAATCACAGGCAAAATCTCATGACTGGATACTGAGTTAAAGGAATCCTCTACCCTAAGGTTTAAAATATGGCTCCTGTGGCATAAAAGTTTGCCGCACAATACAAACCGTATGAACCTCTTATCCAGTGAATAGACACTGATTTAAGGTTTGATATATAGAATTTCTATGTCTACATTAGTTGAGGAACTGTTATAGGCATACATGACCCTGTAGAGTGTATAAATTTATGCTGCCGCTCACTAGCTATGAGATTTTAAACAAGGGACAACTTTTCTAATCTTCAATTTTGTCTTCTGGAGTTTAAAGACCCGTAACAGTTAAAAGTTACCCAGGCTGGCAATTCTTACAGATTATAAGCCTGATTTTGAAATATGCAAATTTTAGCATCCAGCTGTTGGGCACTATTTGCCATCTAAAAGTATAGACCCATGTACACAAGTCGTTTCCAATCTATAACATCTTCTGTAATTTGCTTACAGTTGTTCGGGTCCTGTGGAAATCTCTTCCAGCGACTTTCAGTAGAATTAATAAATATGTCAACAATCTCTATTCACTGTAGCTGGATGGCAATACCTTTTGCCCTGCCTCGTTAGTTGTGACTTAATATTATGACCAGAACTGGATAAAAATTAATATTTATGCCATTTACCTTTAGTTACTTTGGAAATTGAGAATTGTCACAGTCATTTATTTGTGCTGTGTTTTCAAGAGTATTTTTGCATGCCTGTTTGTAAGTTTTACACCATTCTTACAAAGCAAATGGAACTCACATTTTATTTATGCAGGTGGTGTCAGGAAAATTCTCTCTGTATCATTAAAATTACCTGAATCATTACAGCTTCAAAGAGCAATCGATGGCCCTCAA
Source organism: Panthera leo (assembly GCF_018350215.1). NCBI lineage: Eukaryota > Metazoa > Chordata > Mammalia > Carnivora > Felidae > Panthera > Panthera leo. The sequence goes on along the minus strand of NC_056681.1, from coordinate 83,804,544 downwards.
AATTTCAGCACAAATTTAGGTTGTTTCTTCACATCATGCAGTTTCTGATTTCATAATTTAAATATCATGAAACGAGAAAGTTCTTTTTTTCCTCTGTCACTTTTCATGTGATCTGATTTTAAGTAATTGGAACAAACTGTGTCTAATTTCATGCAGCATAATTGCTAGGCAGCCTCAAGCTATGGAGACCCAGCACTCCATCTCCATTAAACAATTTTCAGTCATTCAGGATATATTTTTTTTAAATAGAAGTGAATGAGCCTGGATGAAATTAAATGCCACAATAATCTGGTCATTGTTAAGGGGGAAAAAAGGTGTCAACAAAATTCCCTAAGCCCTTGTCTATGGTAGGGAGATTGAATTTTTTTCTTTTTTTCATAGTTCCTCGACTGGGTGTCCCACAAACTTTTAATTCCCTGAAGAAAAAAAATCCATAATTGCTAGAATCACATGAAAGCCATGACTTCAGGTAGCTAATCCACAGTCAGCCAAAAATTCACAAAGGAGTAAGCTTTTAACTGAAACCCAGTATCTTTAAATGTCTTAAATCCTATGCATCTTTCTTACACAAGCTTTTTTGGACAGTATGAGTTATTCCTTTGTAGACTTGAAAAAAAATGACTTGACAAAAACCCAACATGCCAGGAGCAAGGCTCCTGTAAAACATTCAAAATCCTGTTGTGTTATGCCCACAGGATCGTAAGATGGGCAAAGGTAGACATCAGCTTACAAAAGAGATAAAGAGGAGGACATTCTAGGAAGAAAATGGGAAATTCATTCCAAACCATTGCAACCAAGAGCCTAGGTCACCCCTTGCCTTTCTCCTGAACACCTTTGCTATTAACGGCAAGGACACTAGTTTAAGAAAGATCAGTAGGTTCTTGTGAAGGGAAGATGGGTTGCACTTGGCCAGACGCACCAATCAGCCTAATCACTTTGGGATATCAAAGCAAATTTGACCACAGTCCAATAGGTAGTGACAGGAGACCTTTCCTTTGTTGTGTACATTAGCCTCATGCCATTATCTCTTAAAAGCTTAATTATTTGCAAACAATTGATCAAGATGGGAATTTGAGAAAGGATATGCAAGGGCCACTGGGAGAACTGCAACGCATTAAGAAAGCAAACAAAATTACCTTTAGATCTTACAATAAGAATTAACGATTGAGACGGGAGAGCGAGGCAGGGCAGTAGCTACAAGGGTTCCTTCTCGAGTGTTTCCCATTTGATCTGCATTAACACCTCAGGAATGAGTGAAAGCCATAAAAGAGTGATTATGTAAGGGTGAAGCTGACCCTCCCTTCCAGCATTAAACCTGCACACGTGTATTGGGCTGGCTTCGCGGGGGAGAGAAGAGGTGCTGGACTCAGTGGGAAAAGACGTGGCTTGGGGGTAGTGGGGGACAACTCACAAAATGATCATCCGTATTTCAGCAATCAATGCCCTGACTTCTCTCCAGGGTAAGTCTCTTGCTGACATAGAACCCGTGTGTCACTCTTCCTGTGTTTCTGGATCTGAAGTGCGACTTCTGATGATTACCTAGTATAGCAGTGATTGCTTAATAACCCCATCAAAGAATGAAGTGATCCCTGGAGTATGTATCCTGTGTCATAGAAATGGTTAAAGAATGTCTGACGAAAATCTAAAAATAGCTTACATAAAAGTGAAGTCTGAACTGTCATTTTATCAGCCCCAAAGAATAGAAAGCGACAGAAAGAAAATGGCAACTTGCTAAAAAGAAAGTTACGTCTGCACAACTCCAATTTTGTTTCTTGAGGTTGGGATGGGAGGGGGGTTCTGACACTGGTTATCTGGTATTTACAAGTTTACAGAACGTTGGAAGAAAACTTATTTACTTAAACAATCAAGCAGACCGTTTCAGATGAGTATCGATGGCAAAAGAAAAAACTCTTCAGTACACAGATGGAAAATGTCCAGTCTTATATCTTAACGACATCCTTGACCAAATGTACTCCTTTCATCAAATTTTCCACCCTTGACTGCAAATGTGGATGCCAAGACAGTGATGAACTTTATCTTATCTACCCTGGTAACCAAGTTTCAATAACGTTCCCTCCCTGCCTGCCTTGCCCACTCTAACAGCACATTGTAATGGCAGCAGAAAATTTGAAAATAATCCTGTACAGAGCTCACTGGTGAGATAATGGAAGGCTACGCTGCCCCTTCTCAAACCTCAGATTAGTAATTTCTTGTGACACAGAACTGCCTCTATCCCGAAACTGCAAAACAGCTATAACAAAGCAATAGAGGTGGAAGCAATTTTCAAGCAAAATGTTACATGCTATACTTTAAAAGGTATGGGAATAGGTACCGTGGGAGCTGATCTAACAGGAGGAATTATGGCAACTGTCCAATATATCCCTTATCAAGGCAATGTTCTGTTGCTTGGCTGAATATGTTGGAAGAACAATTTCGGAACTTCTTTTATCCTTCTTCCTCCAGCCCTTTGCCTCCTCCACAGCTAAGTTTAATGCATTAATATAAGTTGACCTTGAGCTAAACTCTGGTATGTGATGGAGAGATACTCCCTTTAAAGAAAAAAAAAAAAAAATCCACCCTATGGCTTTTAACCATTAGATCTCCGTGTTCTTTTAAAACTTCTACTGAGTTTTTGACACTAAGGGAATATTGTGGTTCTAAATTAAAATAACTAGCTATATCTTTGACCTCTCAGGAGATAAGCAGAAACTTGCTAACCGAATGTATTTATATTTGTTTAATATAATTTTTTGCCTGTAAAAACTTCTCCCACTTTACGTAAACTTGCAGCCATTTTCCCCTTATGCATTGACTATGAATAGCTTACACTGTGACAATTACATTGATCCAGGATACTTTTTTCCTTTAAAAAAATCCATAATGCTTCCCTATTGTCTTTCAGCTTTATGAATTAGTTTTACTGTTTCAGTGAATGCTTTTTTGTCTTTTGACTGCACATTATCAAAGAGACACTTTGTGCCTCCCATTTGCATTACAAAAGCAGGGCAGCGTGCAGTGGAAGAACACAGCCTCTGCATGCATAGCAGTTGAGTCCTGCATGCTAGCTCGGGCTGGAATCAAAAGAAGAGGCTCTGGCAGTACTGGCGAAGAAGCCAAGAACATTTGGAGCATCATCAGGGAAGTCGCAGGACTTCGACCTGCTTTTTAATTCTCCACCAGCGCTCCTAGATTGCCTGGTTCTCGGATTAAATGTGCTCCATCGATTCCCAGCGCTTGCTTTCTCTGAAGCCTAGTCAAGCCATTTTCCAGACAACCCCTCCGATAGCAGTTATATGAAGTTGCTGGGGGAGTTATGCAAGTAGGGAAGTCAGGTAGGGATTTCTAAACTTGATCTTATCCCATGAAAATGACAGAAGCGTGGAAGGAAAAGTTGAACACCGGGTAATATTTCATAGCAGTCTTTACTTTTGCACTAATGAGACTATCTTTTATGATTCACAGAAGTGACACCATGGTTTCACAGTCCGTTGTAAGGGCCTAAGACTACAATACCTTGCTTGTCTCATCTCTTCTGACCTTTTAATTTCTTATAAATATAAAATAAAAACACTAAACAAAAAAGACAAATACCAAAAAAAAAAAAAAAAAAGACAAATACTTATACTAAGGGATTTCACAGTCTTTCACATTGGACATTTTCTTTAAGTTGCTTGCAATTCTATAATAATGACAATGTTTTAGATCTATTCTTTATTAGCTATGTATGTGTTACAGGAGTCTTTTTAAGTATATGCATTAAAGCATAAAATTTAGACTGTAAATTAGCAATTACTTATACCCTCCTCCTAAAAGTATTAAAATTCATGAAGAGTGCTAAAATTATTTTGAACAGTTATGATTATTAATGAACTCCCTGAATATTGATTCTCTTAGTAGAAGACCACGGCTATAAAAGGAAACATGAAAAGGCCAATAAGAAAAACAGAGTGGGAGCTGTAGGGGCCTGGGGGTGGGGATGGAGGGGAAAAGTCATGCTTCACTTTTGTGACCTCTTCAAATCATTTTAAATCACAGCTCATTTGAACTCTTACTGTTTGTCAGTCAGACAAACACATTACATGTATTATCTCATGTACTCCTGGTGGCCCCTATGAGTAGGGACTATGCTTAGCTCCATTTCACAGATGAGGAAGCTGAGGCCCGGCTAGGTCAAAAAACATGCACGACAGCTCACAGCCACTTAGTCCTGGGGCCAGGTCTTCCCTCCCCTGAGTTTCTGCACTTGGCTGTGCTCCCACAGATGTTTCTTTCCCAATCTCCATTCCCCTTTTTAAGCTACATTAACACACACACACACACACACACACACACACACACACACACACACACACATCTTATAATGGAGCATGAACCAAGCTCTTAGCTGTGGTGAGCAGTGACTGAATGTTTCTCCACATTTTAACAGCCATGATCTGGGAGAGTGTTGCTGTTCTCCTTGCCACAACCCCCATCTGCATCCCCATTGCTTCTGCCTTGGAGGCAAACATCAAGGGGCAGAGTTGGAGCCATGGGTGAAAGGTAATTCCCCAGAACCTTCCCCCACATTTTCTCTCCATCAGCATCTGTCCACAGCACCCATCCAAAGGGACTTTATTAATAGTAGCTTAGTAGTATTAGTTAAAAGTAGTCGTAGTAATGGTTACATGAATTAAGGAGTGAGGATGTATCAGGCGTTGTTCCAAATGTTTTACATGTATTAAGGCATGTAATCTCACAAAACCTTATGAGGTAGGTGCAACTATTACATTCATTTTACAGATGAGGAGACTTGGACACAGAATGGACCAATAACTTTCTCAAGTTCACACAGCTGGTGAGCCATAGAGCTGGGATTTGAAAGTTGGTGGATTTGAAGACTCGCCTCCGAACTATTTTGTATTTAAAATGATGGGTGGAGCCATCCCACTCACCCCTCATGGGTTAATCATGAATATATATGATGATTCCTACTCATTTTATGTGTAAGCTATTCTTTTAAGGTGTGTCTTTTACTTCTATGACTCGGTTTCTAGATTTTGCTATGAGACACAAAACTCAGTGGAACTAATACATCTCTCACTGTATTTGTACTTGTAACATTGCTTATAAATACAGGAATAAGGGTGGTCATACGTGAGAATGCTCTTAAGGGTCATAGAAACAAATGCCGACTATTCCAGACAACTACACTACAATATCCGTTAAACTGTCTGCTTTGAAGTAAATCGTTGTGTCGGTTTGGAAGTTTGTGGGGTCTTTTGCCAATTAGTTTCATTTCTTATTTGATTCTTAATCGAGTACGAGTAAAATTACATTTGGAACCATTGCATTTCAGTAGATTACTAATAAAAACACACAAATGCTATTCTCACTCACAATGCAACTAGCCTTGTTCTGTGTGCGCAATATATATTTGTTGTATGAATGAATGAGTGCTATTGAAGTTAGGGATACCCCAAATGCCTCAACTAGCACTTATAAGTAGATGGCTTCGGGTAAACATCGGAAAACTAACAGCCTTATTTCCACAAATATGCATCCTTCTCACTCAGCTCTACAAATCTCAAACCAGTACAGGTTTTATTTACTTTATTTAACTGACATTTACATAATGCTTACTCTGTGCCAGGCAATGTTCTCAGTGCTTTACAAGTATTCACTCATCTAATCCATATAACAAGCCGATGAAATGTTTTTCCTTTATGTTGCAGATGAGGAAACTGAGGCATGGAGTCTGTTACTTGTAATTTGGATGGAACCCTAAGCAGTCTAGTTCAGTAGCCCAGGCTCCTAATTATTGTGTTATCTTAGTAGTCTTTCTTAGCTATAATTTCCCTCAAAGTTTCTCCAGAATCCACTCTATGCTGTTGTCAGGCTTATTTGTTACAAAAGTTCCCTTCCCACTCTCCAACTGCAATGCAATGAAATTCAAGTTCTCCATCCTCTGGGAGCTCAGCACAGGACTGAAAAAAGGATAAAGGAGATTGCTTCCCCCGAGAACTACACAATAACAGATAAAACAAAACTGTGACACACCATACTGGGCCACTTTTCTGGGAGGGAAAAAAAAAAAAGTTCAGGACCCATTTACACAATAAACTCTGAAAAAGTGAGGATCTTTTCCAATGTACATACAGTTCATCTCTACATTTCAGAGAGCATACCAGCTAAGAAGAGATTTATCCCCAACCTGGAGAACACTTTTCCACTTTAAGGAAGAAGAAAAGAAAAGAAAAGAAAAGAAAAGAAGAGAAGAGAAGAGAAGAGAAGAGAAGAGAGAAAAGAAAAGAAAAAAGAAAAGAAAGGAAAAGAAAAGAGAAAAGAAAAGAAAGGAAAGGAAAAGAAAAGAAAAGAAAAGAAAAAAGAAAAGAAAAGAAAAGTAAGTGTTTTGAAACCATTAAGAGAAAAGAAAAGGAAGATGAAACACAATGATACCATTTTGGAATGAGTCTGTTAACAGTAATTATAATTTGCTTTTACAGATGCCCTGTCCAGCATTAAATATTCAGAAAAAAATCCTTGTATGAAGAATAAAATATCCATAAGGTAGAAGCAAAACTGGTATATCTGGTGAGAAGATTTTTGAGAGAGAGTACTAGAGATAGGGAGAGAGCAATGAAGATTCCGTGCTGCTCCCCATATGACTAAAGACCCCTGGAACTGGTACTCATTCTCTAGTGCTAATTTTCCCACTTAAATGACAGTGATGGTGTAGCCTCATCTCATTAGAGATCATTGTCCCCAGTAGACAGTTGTGTTTATGGGGGACTCTGGCTGTTCCACACCTGCTGATCAGGTTGCTATGTGATCATGGCTGCATACAAACAGCAGACTCGAGCTTGCTGGGCTGGGACTGATGAGCCCCGGCTAATTCAGGGGTGATTATGTAGTTTACTGGACCACTAAACCTCTTTAAGCTTGTAATTACTGCCTATTTGAGTAAAGAACATTCAAAAGCAATTCACTGCATCATGCCTGCCACAGCTGGAAGCAGGCTGCCAGCAGTCTGTGGGGACATTAAAATCTACAGGGACGTGGATTGAAGCCCAGCTAGCAGACACTGTCAGCAGCACCGCAGCCAAGTACGTGCACATTCCCTCTCACCTCTCCTGACCAAGCTTACCATTAAAGGTGCAATGAAAACTATAGAACAGCCATAAAGATGACAAATAATGGAATCTAATGGTACAAACTACATTTTAATGATTTCCCCCCCCCCCACTTTTGTAAAGCTAAAATTTAAAAAGTCTTTTCAAATGTCAAGAGAGAGAGGGAGGGAGACAGAGAAAGAGAGAGAGAGCACATGTGCTTTAAATAATACCCGCTGCTGAGATTTACTGTATACTTGCTACAAGTTCCATCCAAAACAAAAAACAAAAAAAACTACCAGCTTGAAAACAAAATACCCACCTTTTATGCTTTCTAAAAGAACCGAGATGTATAGTCATTTTAGATCTCTTCCACCCACTTAGCTGCTGTGTTTATAACCTTAGCCGGGAAAATATTGTTTAGCTAGTTGATTGACATTTTCTAAAATCACATGTGTAATTTGTGCTGTTAATGAATTAAAATGCCGTTCAGACACCTGAGTGAAATCTACTTTCAAGAGTCAGAGAGGATTCAAGACAAAAATATATCAGTATTTGTCAATGTTCTCATTTTCTTTTGCTGTCACCTTAACAACTGCAGTCCTTTTGTATAACAAAAGTGTAAAACATGCTTTGCATTGCTGCTGGTATAATTATTACTTGTCTCTAAGTAACAAAAAAAAGACTGGAACTTAATGAAGGGGGATTAAGTTAATTTCTTTTTTAGCTAACAGTTTCCTGTCTCTTAAAATGTAGACCTTGGTGAATATAATGTTCAGGGAAGGAAAATTAAGCTTTTTATTTCACGAAAATCTCCACTTTGGAATATTGATATTAAAATATTAAGATGATGTTTATTCTTTAAAAGTATGTAAATTTGGTATTAAATAAAGCCACAGAAATCCTCTCTGACTACTCCATCCAAAGTCCACAGATCCAGGGGGTTTATGTGTTATCTAGACATCATTCCTATTAATATTCATTAGGTGGGTCTGCTTGCATTTTTATAAGCTGTGAGAGAGGCAAAAGAAACAATCAGAATTCTTTAACACACAGGCATTATCAATTCAACATATGCCAAATAGCAGAGCACCCAGATCTGAAGTTAAGATTCAAATGCAATTTACCTTTACTAAGCTAATTTTCATGAGAACTCTTTTCCCTTCACCTATTGTAGTCTAAGCTATTTAATTATCTCTATTCTCTGTAACATACACTTCAATTTTTAATTTAAGAGATTATTCAGCACTATACTTTATCTTGGTTAACAACAAAACCCTTATCTTGCAATCAAACTGAAGAGAATTTCCCCTTAAGAAAAAAAAAAAAAAAAAACTAAAAACTTTAAATTGTTTTAGTAATAAGATTACCTTTATCTTTATGAACCTTCTTAAGCAAACCCTTTTTAACTTCCCAAAGCATTTGCTGATGTGAATTCCCTGTCTGTCTCCACAGTAGATTATAGAAGAGGGAGGAATCTTAGTCAAAATTTGGGCAGGTCCCAGTATGCTTGCTCAGTTGTCCAATCTAACTGGGCAGGGAAATGCTGGCACACTGAGGGCGTGTTTCGGTGAGGGAGGAGGTGCTCACACATCTCACAGATGTTCATGGAACATCTTAGGTCAGTGGGAGAAAGAGCTGGACCTGTCGTTGGCAAGATTACAAGACAAAATTGGCAGAAATAAAGGTATTCAATGGAAGTTAACTCGAAGGCCAGTTTGGGGTTTTTATTCTTTTTTTTTAGGATTTGGAGTTTGGGTGGTCCCTTATATCCCTTATGTTTGTACAACACTTTACATTTTCAAAGAGCTTTTATTATATTTTATCAGATTTGAGCCTTGCAATTACTGGCAAAGGTTGAAAGGACAGATAATGTTGCCTCCATGCTATGTGAGAAAAAACAAAACTCAGAGTGGACGCATGGCAGGTGACGTGGCCAGGAAGTTGTGGCTCTTGGACCGGGAGCCCGGGCCTCCAATATTTCAATCTAGTTGTCTTTACACTCTACTGAAGCTCAGAGTTTACCTTGTTAATGATAAAATAGAAAGCTGCAACCACATCTGTCAGAAACCTACTGTGAGTTAGTGGACCCAGCCTGTTTTAATGTGTAAATGGGCACTGTTCTTGACCCATGAGGAAACAAAGAACTCAAGCTAAAGCCAGACCAAGGAGAACACCTTTCAAATTGCCTGTCATCATTTCTAACAAAACATATAGAAGTAATCTAACTGGTTATGCTAAAAAAAAAAAAAAAAAAAAAAAAAAAAGGCTTACATAATGGTGTTTGCCCCTTCTAGAACAGGCTTTTGGAAAAGAAACTCCCTTACCCACTGACTGGGTAGTTTGTTCCTCTTTGAAACAACTAGATAGTTGTTTCAAGTTATTTCTTTTTGAAGTTTATTTATTCATTTAAAGTTTATTCATTCAAGAGAGAGAGGGGCAGAAAGAGAGAGGGAGAGCAGGCTCTGCACTGTCTGCACAGAGCCCGATGTGGGGCTTGGATTCCTGAACTGTGAGATCATGACCTGAACCGAAGTCAGACGCTTAACCCACTGAGCCACCCAGGCGCCCCAGTTTTGTTTTATTTATTGTGTCTTTCTCTGTCATTTCACGTGTGACATAGGTTGCTAATTACATACACATGAGGCCTCATTTCCCCCTTCCTCAGTTACTTTCTAAGAGAACTTAGACCCATGTGGAACCCATGGAGCACAGGAGAGTGGTCATTAGGTCCCTTTCTGCTTCAGTGATATGGTTACACCCTGACAAAAAGCAAATCTAATGGAAAACATTTTAAGAGCTATTGGTTTCAAGAGGTGCAGTTAGGTGTACTGATTTAGTTAAAAAACTGCAAGTTAAGTCCTGGAACCCACACTAACTGTGTGAGCTTGATCAAAGCATGAGGCTCAGTTCTCGGAGCCTCAGCTTCCTTGTTGGTCAAATGACCATGACAAAGCTAGTGGCAGTCAGATGAGACAACATACGTCAAATTGCTCAGCAGAGTGCTTAGCACGTATCTAGTGCTCGGTCAACAGTGGCTGAATCTGAGATGACCCTACAGGTTGGGCTAATCTATGTAAACATGCATAAAATATATACACTTCTCAATTTGTAGGGAAGAAGATTGGCCTCACTAATTCTAGTAGTTTGTTTCCCCTAGTGCTAAATCAGGCTCTTTTTTTTTTCTTCTTCTTCTTTTTGTTTCTTTCTTTCTCTAGGGTTTAACTTAGATTTTAACGTTTTCCTGCAATTCTCTTAATTTGGACAAATTCACAAATTCTAAAATATCTACAGGCAGGGCCAGCCTCAGAGGCAGTCACGCACAAGGCCCCCTACCTAGAAGGGCCTCACACCTGGTTTAATGTGCTGCTATCACCATCCAGAAATTCTTCATAATTTTTAAAGAAGCCCTGCATTTTTAATTCGCACCTTCATATAGCTGGTTCTGCTAAAAGGAAAGGAGGTTATGTTTTCCCCATCAGATGTTTTATACTCAGCTATTACCCCTCCTGGGTTTATTTGAGCTTCACTGAAGTAAATAAATAATACTCTGTTCTTACTAAAAGAGTGTAAAAAAGAAAACACTGAAAAAGCAAGATACAGGATGCAAGGCTGACAGTGTAGATGTGCTCAGGCCTCAGACAGATGAGTAAGGACACTTAAATGACCCTCCAGTGGCCTTCAAGGGTTCACACACTCCTGTAAGTGCCTAAATCACCCTTGGGGACTGACTGGGGCACTGTGAAAATATCCCATATTATAAAGTCTATAGAGAAAAAAATCAATAATCCGGAACCTTCAAGGTGTGAGGCCCATTCTGGCTCCCTGGACTTAGGGATGTTGAGAGCCTTTGTCTTTTGGTGGCTGGAAGTCAGAAGTGGCAATCTGCCCACCTTCCTTGGCAGGGGATGAGTGCCACATTTGGCAGAAAAGTGTGCTCTCGAGAAAAGGGAGCAGAGAATCTTTTGGCCTGGGCTACAGCTAGGATAGATCAAGAGTGAGAACTCGCCCTTGCATGCCAACCGAATGCCGCTGTAATTAAAAACAAACCTTTGGAAATAAAGTATTTGGAAATTATTTCGATTCCAGCTCATTCATAATATGAGCTCATCAATAGTTACAATTAATTTGGTCACAGTATTTGGAGGGGGGGAGGCATGGAATGCTGTCTTTTTTTTTTTTTTTTTAGCCTTTTTAAACAGAATTCTACTTTTTATTTGGGGGGGGGGGGCATAGAAGTATATAAATAAGCAAAGGAAAGAGAGGAAAATATGTAATAAGGCGTAGAGTTTCAGAAACCACCAGCACATTTGGGTCTGCACCTTACATCTAAGATGGCAGCCCTGATTTCTGAAAATGCAAAATTCCATCATTTTGCTGATGCCAAATGATGAACTTGACTATTATATGCATATATTTTGTTTAATGGCTTCATTTATCTTAATAACAAAGGGAAACTAGATTTTACAGATGAAAGCTTTTTTTTTCATGGCTCCAATGCAACTGGGATTTTAAAGATCTGTGATGTTAACCAATATGTGATAATGGCTGCTCTCAGGAGCCCCATTTTATAACATTCTCTGCAGTGGAGACCTACGCTGAGTAACCACTACCAGAGGACCCCAACCTTAAGAAGGCACAATTGGAGTGTCAGAGGCCCCTTGACTGTTCCATGTTTCTTTTCTCAGAATGGATACATGTTCAGTAAAGTGTTAGCTGTGGAATTACTGGAGCGATGGGATTAACTCACTAAAGATTTATTATAAATGAGGCAGGAAAGTGCTGCTCATGTGATTTCAAGGATAAGAAAATAATTACATAGACCTTTTTTCCCTCTGTTCAGAAATCTGCCTACAGGGTTTAATATTTTGTTGAGAATCAAAAAAATAAATCATAGCAAGGAACTTCAGTTTAATTCTTGTTTGATTTCTTCATTACACTGCATATCTATGGTGAATCAGGAAACCAGAAACTCATCAAAACCAATTCCCATAGGAACAAAAGACTCACCACCTCAGAACCTTCCTGTCAGCCACTAAAACTTCCCCATTTATTCAGAATGTATAGCTAGTTTTGGAAGGAAGGAAGGAAGGAAGGAAGGAAGGAAGAAAGGAAGGAAGGAAAGAAGGAAGGGAGGGAGGAAAGGAGGGAGGGAGGAAGGGAGAAAGAGAGGGAGGTAAGGAGGGAGGGAGGGAGGAAAGAAGGAAGGGGGAAAGGAAGAAAGAAAAGTGAAAGGAGACATTTGGCGCACTACAAATTCTGGTGAGATGATGCAAACCCAGAGTCAGCAGTGGTGTTTTTTTTACTGGGAGCCATACCTTGAAACTCTAGAATACAGCAGATGCAACTTGCCAGCCACACACAGGATGTGGAGTGATTTTACAGACGCTCTCTTGGCCCAAGATGGCAGCTTGAGATTAATGGCTGCGTCATCCTTGGCCCTGCTGCAGTCAGGCCTGGGGTCTGATCCTGACACACAGAGCCTTCGTCTGCAGCCAATCAGCAGATGTAAGCACATAGGCCCTGTCAGGTTGACATATCATTCCTTCGACAATGTCAGCGAGTATTAATGTTCAATTATCTGTCCTAGAAATGACCCTCGCCTTTATGCATTGTGTAACTGCGCGCATGGCACTCTGGTAATCCCAAAGACAAGGGCAGAAATGCCCGCAATAAACCAGCCACTGGGAGTTGGCTTTCCAACATTGCCATGACATTGCCTTGCAGTACTGAATAGAAGACTTATTTTTAGTTCTCTTCCTTAAAACATATTTGAAAGATCGCTGAGCTATCTATCTATCTACCTATCTATCTATCTTTCTCTATCTTTCTCTTTCTTTTTAGCACGTTTGCATGTCAGTAGTCCTTACTATTTAAACAGCAAGACTTCAAATGAGTCACCTTGTGACTTGCCCATCACACCGAGTCAACTGTTCTTTATGTATCACCATGAGCTGTTCATTAGGTGTGGGGTGCCTTTTTATTTCATGAAGCCAGGTGTATATCACTTACCATCAAACCAAAATGACAATCGTAGGCTTTTCTAGAGTGGTGTCAAGATCAATTCAACTTCAACTCATAAAGCTAAAGGAACCTGTTCAAGCCAGCCAGCCCTCTTTCCCACTGTTAAAAACGAGGGCTCTGGCAGAGGAATGACTTAGGAAGCATACCTGAAATCTTTTCACTTGTTAACCTTTACAGTTGCTCAAATATTTTAAAATACCGTGTTGATTTGTTGTAGTTAAATTACAATTCCCCTTTTCTCTCATATATTTCAGTAAGGAAAAAAAATTATCTTAGCAGACAGCTGCATTTGCATGGTTTTCATTGAACTCGCATTCAAAGGTTATCAATAACAAGTTTGCAAACTTCTCATACAACCAGCACTGAAAGATAATGTACAGTAATTGCATGACAACTTCCTCCAAAACTGAGATAAAACCTTTACTACAATCTCAAGTTCACCAACCTACATATGATAGTACAAACTTAAGTAGTTCAGATTGGGGCTCAGTGAATTTTCTCTCCTGATAATAGTTTTTAAGCAATGGAAAATGTAGTCATGTTTCTTGCGGAAAACCACTAAAAATTCATTATTTTGTCTTTGTTTGAACATGCGAAAACAGGTTGACTATGAAATGTACCTTTAAAATTTTTTTTAATGTTTATCTATTTTTGAGAGAGAGAGAGAGAGAGAGAGAGAGACAGAGCACGAGCGGGGGTGGGACAGAGAGAGAGGGAGACAGAATCTGAAGCAGGCTCCAGGCTCCAGGTTCCCAGCTGTCAGCACAGAGCCTGACACGGGGCTCAAACCCATGAACTGCAAGATTATGACCTGAGCCAAAGTCGGACACTCGACTGACTGAGCCACCCAGGCGTCCCTGAAATGTACCTTTTAAAAGTCTAGCCGGTCCTTGGTCACAGTGTCGTGACTAGTGCTATTTTTATATGCGTTCTTAACTGCACTGTCAAAGTCCTTTTATCTTCTTTCTTTTTCTTTTCCTTCCCCCCCTCCCCAACACTTACTTTTTTCCAAATGACTTCCATCCTTCTCCAGCTCCCGACCCCACTTGCTGGACAGTCAGCAGTTGGCTTTGCCTCCTGGTCTGCTAAAAGGAGAACAGCACCCAAGACGACCCTCTTGTTTTTTATGGAACCTCCCTGCCTCTGTCTTCCTCTCCTGGCTGACTCTCACTGTGGAGTCCTGCCTCTGAGGTATCATCCTGTCACCCTCCCTGCTCCATCCTTCCACTGCCAGCTCATTCTTGATCCTCCTCTTGCCACTAATCAGGACCTTTCTACTTTTATCTCCAAAGGTTCCTTCTCTGTCCTCTAAGTAAATAATTAGGCATTAACAAACTGCATGGAACATAGTAGCAACTCCGCAAAAGACAGCTGAATTCCATTCTGGCTGTCAAGGTATTTAAATCTCCCTGCTCTGAAATGCTAAAAAAAGAAACACCTTCCCTTCTTGTTACCAGTTCCTCAAACTGCCCAAACTGTATCCTTTAATATATTCCTCAAGCAACTGTGAAAGGGTCAACCTTTGCTGCCCTATGGGGATTTCACCCGCACGCCTCATGCTACAATTTCTTCTATCTCCAAAGGCCTGGAACAGCATTTTCAAAAGTCACTGATAACATCCCAACTCTGACACCAGGACTCTTCCCGGTACTTCTACTTCAGAAAACTCTCAGGTTTGGTCATCTCTATGTTGAAACTGCTCATTCATTTGGTCAATACATATTATCAAGCATCTACAATATGGCTCTGGAGATACAGAGATGAAATATTAACTCCTGACCTCTAGAGAGGGAGGCAGCTCATAACTAAACAATCATCATGATAAGTGCTCTCTATCAGATGACCGCCAAGGTATTGCGGTTCTGGTGGCAGGGGCCATTTTCTCTCTCCTGGAGAGGACAGGAATGGTTTCTCCAGGCAGTGACAGTTGAAAGAAGACGTGAAGGATGCAGAAGTAAGTGTGAAGTGGAGACAAGGTCATGGAGGCGACTCATTCCAGATGAGAGAACAGCATGTGCAGGTGCACAGAGTACAGGACCGCTCAGCACTGACGGGAAATATAAGCCTTCAGGCTTGGCGGCAGCAATTGTGTGAGGAACCCGTATGGAAAGGGCAAGAGAGGAGCCCGGGTGCTCAGTGGGCCAGTGCTGGACCTCAGAGGGTCCCCGAATGGTATGCCAGGAATGTTGTATCCTAAGACATAGAGAAATACCACAGGATTTTAAGGAGAGGGAGATCTGACCAAGTTTTATTTTAGAAAAATTGCTGTGGTGGCCAAAAGAGATTATTTATAAGAAAGACTGACTGGCAGGAAGGCTGATCAGGGAAACAGGCAAGCAGGAGATGACAAGGCAGGGGCAACAGACCTAGACAGGGATGAGAGAATGGAAGAGCATTTGGGAAGGAGGATTGGTAGAACTCGGGGAGTGAGCAACTACTTGTGAAGGGGAAAGAAGAGCACAATTTCAGGGGTGACTCTTAGGTTCCTGGTTGGAGCTTCTGGGTTCATGGTGATGCTGTTAACTGAGATGAGGATGGCAGGGAAAGGGAACCAGTTTGGGGGCCATGATGGATTTGCTTGGGGACCCTTAGGCTTCTTATCATTGTACCTTTCTTCCTTTTCTTAGAATATTAAAGTGTTGGAGCTGGACGGAATCCCGGACATCAGTTGGGCCCACTTCCACATTTGACAGAACACCTCCCTGCTTGCTCCTGTCTCTTCCTCTAGGTTTTTTCCTCCAGACAGCCTTTGTAACTGGCACCACCCAAATTCCATCTTTGACCTCCTTCTCTCTTTTAGCACTGTCTGGATCCATGACTCCATACACACCTTTAGCTTTGGTGGAGGAAACACCAAAGCCTTGTGCACTCAGAAAGCTCCAGCAATCCTATTTCCCAGTATTGGCCATACAGCCCATGTGGGTGTCCCACCGGCACCAGAACCGCAACATATCCCAAGCTGAACTCCTTCCTTTCCCCTGAAACCAGTTCCTCCTCCTGACTTCTTTTCTGACATCAAAGAGACTGCTGATACCACTGTTCCTTAATTACCCAACATGAAACAGAGAAGTCACCTTGATGCTCTTCCTTATCAAATGTCCACTCACGAGTCGTCCTGAAAACAGCCATCAGAGTCAGACAGGCTTGAGTTCAAATCCAGCCGCCGCTTCTGACTGTGCTACCTCAGGCAAGTTGTTTCATCTCCCTGAACCTTGGTTTTCTTACCGGGTAAATAAGGAGACTAGCAGGACCTCCTTTAGAGGGTCATTGTGGGAATTCAGTGAGATAAAGGATGGAGGTGCTTAGCAGTGGTCTACTGAGGTAAAGCTGGGGTGGGAGCAGTGTGCCCCAGCAGGGAGGGGTATCTGACTCATTGGCATTGTTTAGAAGAGCTGGTGTGTGATGATACTAGACAGACTGACTTTTAGCCATTACTTTTTATTTGCAAATTCTCCACACACATTGCACCAAAGACGGACAGCTCCTAGGACCCACCTTGGCACGTCACTGGCATTCAGCGTGGCGTGGGTACACACGTACCAGCTATGAACGGTTCTATTTATGAGGTTCCAGACTGATCTCCGAAATACCTTCTGCCCATCCATTTCTTTACAGTCCCGCAACACAGCCTTCTTACCTGAACTGTCTCCTCATGTTCTCCTCCCTCTAGTGCTTTCTATAGCCCGCACCACCAACTTGATCCATGCCCCTTTCAAGCAGCTTAGAAAGCTCCGGGATGTGCATGCTTCCTTGCACATAGTAGGCACTCAGAGAGCATTTGAACTTACTTGGAGAAAACTTTCATGAACCCATTGATATTGTTACTTGAAGATGAGGGTAGATATGACCTAAAGTTTAGCCATTGTTCACAGTGGGGAAAAAGAACAGGCACATTTGAAAGTAGCTCTTTCCTGATGTGTGGTAGGGTTAGGTCATCACATCATGGAAGCTGCTCCAGTCATCTCTGCACAAACCGAACAACCTATTCCTAGATGAGATGCAGAGGCCCTGCATTCATACCTCTGCCAGCACCACCCCCACCCCCACCCCACCCCACACTTGTTCTTGCTGCAGTGCGGGTGTCAGAGCCACAGCATGGCACCCATGCTCTAGCGTGGCACCCATGGCAGGGAACCCACAGCTCTGATGGCGTCATGGAGCCATTGTGGTCGCTTTTGAATGACTGTGGCAAAGCAATGTCTTTGATGAGGTCAGGCAGACTTCTGCCTCAGTTCTCATCAGATCTGGTCAACTGTGTACTCCAGACAATTTCAAGAGCAATAACAGATCATAAATTTAAGTGTCAGGGTACGGAAGCAGAGAGATGTAGCAGGTTATAGTTAGGGCTCTGAATTTTTTTTCCCAGTCTATTGTACACTAAGATCTCTGGTGGCTCTTTAGCCTTTTCTATCCCATTTTCTTCTGTAAAATGGTCCAACTGTAAATGGGGCACAATTATTAAATGTAGGATCACATGCAAACTAACTCCTTCGTAATTAATAACCTTTTAAAATCAAATGGGATACTTGGTTTCATAGCTTGATTTCTGGAACGTCAAATATATGCTGTTTCATGCATGTGTATTTGGCCTTTTTTCCTGGGAAATTCACCCCACCATTTACTCAATCACTCTCTTGAACACTGAAGTGATGAATGTTGCTGAGTGCTCGTGGTTTCTGGTCCAATATGAACACTTTCAGGGAGTAAGTCCTGGGCGCCTGTCGGCTTGGTAATTGATGATGTTTTCACTTCAAGGTGTGGGCCTGAGACCCACAGGGCTCAATGGGGAAAGTAAATGAATTGACTTGACTACATCTCTTACCCACTGCTCCTGATACGTGTAAACTCATTACTGCCAAATGTACTTCGATATTTTCAAGAGGGGATAGCAATATATATTTTTGACAACAGTTAAAACGATGCTTTGATTTTTATTTTACATTAACAAATTAAAACACTTGGACTGCCACTAAGATTCTTTGTGAAAATCTGGTCTTTGCTACATTCACATTGAATTATAAATGCCTTCGCCAAAACAAAGAATAATCCACAGTGCCATCAAATGTATGCCTCTCTTCCTAATTTTGATTTCTAGGTCCCATGGCTTCCATAAGAGAAAGCATGCAGGGGCACACACATACTGTATTTCAAATGGAGATTTTATGTAAGCTTATTTTTATAGTGATTCTGAGAGTAGCTGCTCTGCTTTTTATCTATGCAAACTGGAAATAAAGTAGGCACCCTGCCAGCTCCCTGACAGCAGGCCAGGCCGGGGCTGCCATGGGTGACTCACACAATGACATCTAAGGGGTCCAGAAAAGAACCCTGACTAATGGCTTTTGGATTCCTTATGACCTTTGATCCTCAATGACTTAGACCAAAATAAATGACCTAATTTCAAGAAACTACATCCAGCATGTGAACTCTAATGAGTGACAGAATCTACCTGCTAAGCAATGATTAATAGGTATGTGCTCCTTATAATAATTCCTTAGATCTTAGCCAAACTAGGGAGAACATACTTTACAGATGCTTGTTTTTGAAAACAAATGCATCTTCCAGGATGGTGTGAAATCAGACAGTGCCCATGGCAGATAAAGTACAGAAGGCAGTGGGAATATGAAAGGATTTCCTGGAACAAAGTTGGCAAATACTACTAGAAACAAGAATACCTCGCCCTCAAAGGTATGTATTGTTTCTTGAGTTGGCAACTCTGTTCCTTTCTTCCTGACAAAGGCTATCAGATCTAGGGGGCCAGAATAGGAATTTGGGAGCTAGCACACCCTTGCTCCATGATAACACCCATCAGGGCGCATTGTCACCAGGGCAACTGAAGCCAGAGGGAGGTGAAGGACAAGATTCTGTACTGCTCAACCTTCAGAACTACCGTTTCACCCTCCGGAACACACAAGGCCACTATCAACAAGCCCAAAAGAACAAGCCTGTATACTGGCAGAGTCCTTGGTCTACCAGAAGCCTTCTGAGTATTCGAGAGACTCAATGAAAACTCTCTGATAATTATTTAGGGCAGGGTATGAAGTTATATCCTGTATGAAACTATAATGATGGATACATGTCACCCATTTATTCTCACCCACAGAATATACACCACCAAAAGTGGGCCCTAACTTTGGACTTTGGGTGATAATGGTGTGTCAAATATAGGTTCATCAACTGTAAGGAAAGTACCACTCTGGTGGGGCCACTTTGACAATGGAGAGGCTCTGCATGTGGAGGGGGTTGGGGAGGGAAGATACATGGGAAATCTGTGTACCTTCTCCTCAGTTTTGCCACGAACCTAAAGCTCTCTAAAAAATAAAGTCTATCTTTTAAAAACTTTTTGATATTCAAAAGGAAGTTCTTGCGCACTGAAAAAGATTTGGAAGTTTGCAGAAGAAAAACAAAACATTTCAATTCAATTTACATGATAAAATAATGGGCGAAGTTTCAACATCAAAGGCAAAAAAATCTATAAAAATCAAAGATGGAGGGCACCTGGGTGGCTCAGTCCCTTAAGCGCCTGACTTCAGTGCAGGTTATGATCTCACGGTTCCTGGGTTTGAGCCCTACATCAGGCTCTCTGCTGTCAGTGCACAGCCTGCTTTGGATCCTCTCTCTCCCTCTATCTCTGCCCCTCCTCTGCTTGCTCTCTCTCTCCTCTCTCCTCTCTCTCTCTCTCTCTCTCTCTCAAAAATAAAATAAAACATTAAAAAAAATTAAAGATGGAGATAAAGAATCATCTTTCCATTTAAAATCTGTCCTCTTGCTTGTGTTCCTTAGATCCTTGCTATGGCAAGTGTGATCTGTGGACCAGCACCAGCAGTACTCAAAATGGGAGCTTATTCAAAATGCAGAATATGAGGCCCAGCCCCACTGAGCCAGAATCTTCATTTAAAAACAGATCCCCGCTGAGGCACCTGGGTGGCTCAGTCAGTTGAGCGTCCAACTTCGGTTCAGGTCACGATCTCACAGTCTGTGGGTTGGAGCCTCGTGTCAGACTCTGTGATGACAGCTCAGAGCCTGGAGCCTGCTTTGGATTCTGTCCCCTCCCCCGCTCACGCTCTGTGTCTCAAAAGTAAACATCAAAAAATAAAAAAAATAGAACATAAAAACAGATCCCCAGATAATCTGAATGCACACTGAAGTTTAAGAAGCACAGCTTTAAAAGAAGCAAAAGAATATTTAGCTCTGTAACGATTTCCGCTTTCTGGTTTTTTTTAGATGGCAGACTTCCATTTTTTAAAAATTACTTTTTATATATCAGTTAAATCTCCAAATGTGTACATTGCTACATCTCCTGATGCAGATTCAGAGGAATGTCGTGAATATTAATGCTATATACTGAATGAAAATTAAAATCAAGAAAATACCTTCTACTAAGTATCTAAACAATCATTCTACTTCTCCTCATCATATCAACCCAGCAATGTGTCCAATGATTTAGTTTATCACACTATCCATCCCCTGTGCATACCGAGTTTCAAACCCCAGAGGCAGGCTGCACCCTGTCCACTTTGTCATGAGGCACAAAGGAAGAAAATCATTGTCTAAGTTCACTCAGCATAAGGTAAAGAGGACACTCAAGCCAGCCCAACTCTTTTACTGCAACAAAAGGCACCTTCTCCCCAAATTACCGAGGTGATGACTTCAACCTTCTCCTTTATTTGGTAGTGAAAACCATCTTTGCTCCCTAAAGCCGGTACTCAAGTACATTTTGCCTTGTGTCTCTTCTCACCCTCCTGTCTCCAGTGGTCAACAAACCAACATGTGACCATATTCACATCACTTCTCTTGCGGTTGGTAATGGGAACAATGGATGAGAAAAGAAACTCTCTGTGGCGCTACCCGAAGGCCAGCCTGGTCTCAGAGGTTAATACCTACCTCTTAGAACAGCAGAACAGCCCTAAAATGCCACACGCTTTGACAGTCAACCTACGTGACATGCTGGCCATGTTAGTTCAAATGTAAAATATAGCATCTGTAGCCCCAGAGATGAACTGAATTATAATGCCACATTTGAATGGTGTTTTACAGATTCTTCCAAAGGCTCAGAGCATCTACCCCTTAATTAAATCTAATTTGGTTTCCACATAGAGCGTTACCGAGCATACTCACTTCTCCATACACGGAAGCTCGGTATAACATCGTCCTCACCTTCCAACGACAGCCTTATGAAGATGTTTCCATGTGGGAACGCTCAAAACTGATTTATGATGCTACTGCAGCAACTAAGCAACTAATCTTCCAGTATAAATGCAACACATAAGGACAACCTAACTGAAACATATAAATTCCACATATACTTAAAAATATTATTGTCTGTAATTTAATATAGCAGAATGTTTCTAAGCCTATAACCTTGCATGCGGAGGCAGTTTTTCAAGCATTAATACTTAAATGGGTCATAGACACCACATCTGTCATTCTGTCCTGAAGTCTATGAGGCAAAACCAAGACTATGCTGGCCTATTGATTTTTCTAGCATTTGCTTTAATTTACTTAACCATTGAGAAATCCATCAGTACATAAAGGGCAACTGTCCATTACTGCCTCATTTGCAGACATTCCTTCCCCTCGTTTTTGGTAAATATTTCCCTTAAATTGCTATGTGTTTACAGTGTAAAAACGAATTAGGAAAGTGCTCACACCTGTTTCTGTTCAGTAACTGCTGCACTGAGGTATATGTAACGTGCTTAAAGATAGAATAAATATCTAGACATTATTACATCTGTGTGCAAAGGGTGGTAAATTAGATCCTAATTACATTAACAGGGATTCTGCCTCCCAGCTTAAATTTTACATGAGCACTCTGCAAAAATTCAAAAGCTCTGCTGTGGTTTCTTTATGAGCTGGTGATTACAGCTACTTCCTATGCGGTCACTAAATATTCTGTTTACAAATAAATGAAGAAGCTTTGAGCCAACTTGCCAGGGTAATAATCTATTTCTTTCTCCCCCTCCTTCTTCCCAGCAAACCCTCGCCACATATGCATGGCAACAATCAGGAGCCCTGGCTTCATCTAATTACTCCATCACATAATTTCACAAATTGCCTTGTCACTGGGGAGCCAAGTGCAAAACACGCTCACAGTGGGATTTCAGGCAGCAGCTTTCATTTACTACTCATTCCTTGTTAAATTAAACACGAAAACACCAGTTGTGTGAAAGAAGTCAAAAAGAATGCCTTGCAAATGAGCCAGACAAGTACATCTCCTACCTACCATTTCACCAAATACGTTGTTGGCCACAGGGACCTCACACAGGAAGATTCCCCTTGGCTGGCCCATTCCTATTTTGATGTAGCTGCTACAATAGACCATAACCAAAAGGCCAAAAACAAATAGGCTTCTCCAGAAAGTAAGCATCATCATAGGTCAACAGGAAACATGGGCACGTAGCAAAAAAAAAAAAAAAAAAAAAAAAAAAAATGATATTCTCAAGCCCCTCTGTTCTTTGCCCTTTCTGCCTGGCTATGATCCTCATATGAGGACATGTATTTATACTGGATGAATGATGCTAAGCCCTTTGAAAGTATAAACAGTATACTACATAGTTCCATCCTGGCTACGAAGAAGGAACCAGATTCCACTAATCTTTAAAAGTTCTCAAACAGAGAGATCATCAATCAAGTTTACACAGTATTAGGTGTTTTCCTTTTAAGTCTTAATGCCTTACGTGATTCTGAAACACATCAAGGCAAGTGCTCACCCATCTCACTACGGATGTGGGTGGAAGAAAAAGAGCTTACGGTGGGTGACATTACTACAGGGAGTGAACCTGAGGTCACAGCCCTGGAAGCTGACATTGGTATATCAACAACTAAACACGGCCACTGGTAATTAAAGGTATTTCTTTGTGGAGTGGAGCCCGCAGGGTCAGGTACCGTTTTACATCACAAACCAGTCCTTTATGCATGTAGATTTGCCAGCATTATCTGCGCAGGGAGAAGAAGACATTAGCAGCAGCTGTCTCTCTGCTTTTACACTGAAAATTCTATTCACACAGACAGGTGGAGTAATTTAAAAGCCAATGTGGTGCAATTTCGATGTGACTAATGTCACTGCCTACTAAAATGCCACCATTACCACTGTTTATGGAAACATTACTAAAATTACATTTTATTCATAAGAATTTTAGGATTCTGGTTATTACTAGCTTTAAAATGATCAGACCTCAGTGTCATAGCCCAGAGCAGTGGCTTCACTCTCAAGGGTTTATCAGCCTTCTTTGCTGAGAAACGACAGTTGGATTGTAGTTTCAAGAGTAATCGGGACTGCAGAGCAGCTTCCCAGATCTCCATAAAGCAAATTAAAGACATAGCTCTTTGGCGTCCTGGACACGTGATGAGCAAAAAATCTTCAAGGAGCTAAATTCTGTGTTAGAAGGTTGAGTTAGGATTTGCATGAGGAGAGATTCCTCACCCCCCAAACTACTATCAGACATTGTTAGTGATACAAGGGGAGAGATTTACATATTTCCATAAGGAAGGAAGAACAGCTAATGTTTAAAATCTGAAATTCTAACAATGCATAAATTATTACAGATGCACAAAATATCGACAGCTCTAGCTGTGCCTTTTTTACGGGCAGAAATGTTTGGAAAAAGAATCCAGATAGGAAAGGACCATCCTTGATCTGTAGTTACCAATAACCATCAGACTGCATTATGAAGTTTTATGCCAAACCCTCTGGCTCCTATTTTTATTTTTAAAAATACTAATTAGCTAGTTCATGGAACGAGATTATAATTACACCTCTGAATTTCCACAGTGCAATTTGGTTTGCTCTGTATTTGAGAGGCAACGTGGTGGAAAGCACATGGAAATTCAAGTCAGGAGATTCTGGTTCCAGCTCAGCCAGGTCCTAGCTTTTGCCCTTGAGAAAAATCATTAACTTCTCTAAACTTCATTTTTGTCATCTTGCTACCTTATAGGATTATCTTTAGAATCCAATGTACGTGAAAATATTAAACTACAAAGCACCAGAGAGATACATATTATGATTTTATTTAGCCTTTTGATCACTGTTTTTCTTCAGCTGTTAACAGGGCAGAAGGAGCCAGTGTCAAAACAGCCAAGCAATTGATAGATCATTTTTATTTTATTTTATTTTATTTTATTTTATTTTATTTTATTTATTTATTTATTTATTTTGAGGGGCAGGGAAGAGGGGGGCGGTGGAGGAGGGACGGAGAGAGAGAATCCCAAGCAGGCTCTGTGCTCTCAGTGCAGAGCCCAACATGGGGCTCGATCTCACTAACCATGAGATCATGACATGAACTGAAATCAAGAGTTGGATGCTTAATCGACTGAGCCACCCAGGAGCCCCTAATAGATCATTTTTAGTAAAATGAATGATAGGGCTGCCTGGGTGGCTCAGTGGGTTGAGTGTTGGACTTGGGCTCAGGTCATGACATGATGGTTTGTGAGTTCAACCCCCATATTGGGCTTGCTGCTGTCAGCACGGAGCCCGCTTTGGATCCTCTGTCCCCCTCTCTCTCTGCCCCTCCCCTGCTCATGCTTTTGCTCTCTCTCTCAAAAAATAAATAAAAATCATTAAAAAAAAAACGAATGATAAATGTAACATTCTGTCATCAGCAGGAGATAATTTCATTTATTTTTAAACATAAAATCAATTCATTTTTTGGTAGAGTTTCTCCCCCAAGAAGTTTGAAACCTGGCTTTTCTTTACATAATAAGAATTATTCCCAAACTTCTATCACCTGCAATAGAAATGATCTCTACTCGATCTTTCTTATGATGAGTGTTCCTGCTAATAGACCTGGCCCCTGGGCGTCCCAAGAACTTCCTAAGACACTGAATTCTCAGAGGTCACTCATGTCATGGGAGAGCATATGGGCTCTGTAGGGATGCTAGCAACAAAGTCAATGTGAAAATAGAAGAAAACTGACCACAGAATATTAAGAACAGAAAAGCAAAGACACATAACAGGTTAAGTTCATATACATTGTCCCTTTTTTTTCTTAACAGCAAATACCAAGAGGACATTCCAGTATAAGTAGTTATTTCAGTCAAACCAAAGGTCTCTATTTCGGAATATTTTGAACAGTATATTATAAAACCAAGTAATTTGTGTCTCCTATCACCTAACTTAGGATGTTCGTGTTTAATAGCTTCAAGTTATTTAAGGCATTATCTCTTCTTTATAGTGTTCAAAGTGTATTGGGACCCACACTCACTGAGCTGTAATTCACTGAGTGAAGGCGTTTTGTAATGGCAAGAAAAAAACAAGGACTAAAGGTCTTTAAAATGTAGAAAACTGCCTGGTATAACTCAGCTATTCCTTTGCTCTCAGAGGCTCTCCACAGGCCCATCAAGAAATTGGTGCCTATCTGAGTTCCTGAAGGCTCTCTCCTGCTCTTGACACGCTAGGGCGAGGATCAAGTCCATTGAGGTGAGCCAGCTTTGCCAACAGAGGCAAACCCTCTGTTTGCCAACAGAGGGTGAGCCAACAGCTTTGCAGACAGAGGGACAGGCAGTATTGAAACACCCTTGTCAGTATCGGTCATTTCGATGTGAATCCGCACAATCACAATCATTGCCACCTAGGAGCCTTAATAAAATAATTTCTGCTACCTCATGGCATTCAGTTATTACAGGTAAGCTTGGACCATGAGCCGAGCAACAGGCCACTCTTTGGTTACCCCCTGGCATACGCTCACAACGGCAAAAACAGAAAAATGAGAGCCCTGATCATAAATATTCAGGGGATCAAAAGAAGTGGAATGGATTCATTTTCCCCACTGGGATTCGTACAGATAGCAGGGGCTCAAGAGATTCGTCCCACGGAAAAACGTCCACATATGCAGGGACATACATGCACACACAGTGACACTTACATTTCCATAAGGAAGACTGGGACGTGATGGGGGATGCTTCCAGTTAAGTCAAATCAAGTATCCTAAATTCCAAGACACATAGATTTACTTCTATTGGAAAAACCAACCAACCCAACCAAAACACTGGAATCCTTTCTGAGACAAAACTAACTGATTTGCTCTCCATCAAACCTTCATACCTGAAAGCAAAGCACCTTCACTAGGAACCTTAAAGATTGAGGAAGTAAAAAGTCAAGCTTATATTCTATGAAATTCTGAAGGATTAGACTGAGTTAGCTTAAAAAATACGGCCACACATACATACGCAATGCCCCACTTTTAATCCTTCAGGTAAACTGAGGTGGAATGGTTGTATACTTGTTGACTGAATCTGATACTTCACCTTCAAAAATATATGGTCATGGAGAGAAATCAGAAGACATGGTGGCAATGTAGGCTTTGAAGTGCAAATGGCTGGCTAGTGTTCAAGCAGTTCTGTGTATCTGCAACCACCGACTTAATAAATTGTGCTTATATGGGCACTTTTGTTTTGAAACTAATCCTTTATTTAATTAGCCCGATTGAGAGTATATCAGAGAACCAAACTACAGTGTATTTTTAACTTACCCTTGGAAGCAAAAGGAAAATTTTGGCATAATCTGACAAACTGCCAGTCAGTCTCTACACAAGACCCTTGTATAAGGCACCAACCGTCAGTGACATTTGAGCACAAAAATCTCAGTCACATCCCCAAAATAACATACAGCCCCAGTCAGAGCTCATTTGCTATGAGTCCTATGTACCTGGATAAATGGGCAATTTTCAAGTTGGACTTTTGTTTTTACTTTTGATTGTCCCCCCAACCCCCGCCCCCCCGCCATGTCCCCTCATCAACCGACTGTAATTACCCCAGGTCAGAAGTGCACAACCATGATGGGGAAGAAAGACTGGGACAAGGGAAAGGAGGTGTGTGGAAGGCTGTGAGAGAGCTCTGCCAGGTCACTAATGGCCTCTGGGGCAACGACTTGGAGAACAGGCTGATGCTTTGCCTTTGATCTTCTAATTCACAATGATCATTAGTATTAACTCCGATTCTTCTGGGTGAAGAATTCCAGCTGTAGCCTTTTCAGTTTACCTGACCTAAGAAAATTCATCACCCATCCCATTAGGATTTCAATAACCAGCTAAGAAAAAGAGAAAAGCAGTTGCCCCAGAATCTAGAAACCACCCGCTTCATTATTAAAAGAGTTTATATGACATATATTGTGGAAGAATTAGGGCATTCCAATATTACCTCCAAGTAATTAAATAATCTATTCCATTTTTCCTCCTGAGAGAGATGATTCCCAATTGGCTGAAAGATAGTCAGGGTCCGATGTAATCAAAGTTGAAATATGCTATCTCCAAAATAGCAGAGACCTTTTAAAATTAAGCTAGAGGGATTTGTAATCAAACCTGGGTTAGTTTTGGCAAAGCCTACCTCTGACCCATCATCATTTTTTTTTTAATGTTTACTTATTTTTGAGACACAGAGAGAAAGAGCACAAGCAGGGGAGGGGCAGAGAGAGAGGGAGACACAGAATCCGAGGCAGGCTCCAGGCTCTGAGCTGTCAGCGCGGAGCCCGACACGGGCTCAAACTCACGAACCGTGAGATCATGACCTGAGCCAAAGTCAGACATTTAACCAACTGAGCCACCCAGGCGTCCCTGACCTGTCATCATTATTAAAGGCTATGAAGTTGGCAACTACATGTAAGGGAAAAAGTAATAACTATATAGATATTCTCCTAGGTTTAAGAGAGCTCATTTTTGATAAGGTACATGGACATCTGAGGGGGAGAAAAATCTTCTCACCCCTATATACTCGTTTTCAAGAATCTTAATTTAATAATATATCTACAGATAACACACAGTGAAGAAGGACTCAAAGTTGCTATCTCCACACACCACCTTCCTTAGGTCAGGCACATGAACATAAAGATAAATTAGGACTAGTTTGAAGGAGGGACTGTCTTTCTCAAATACTTTGTACTACCCTGACTCCCAGTCTATGCAGGAGTTCAAGAATATAGTCTTCCTGCCCCAATGTCTTCTTAGGACTAATTTGAGCTGAATCATGCTAGCTGGTTAAGCACAATGGAAATAATTACTCTTAAATCTATCAGTGTATAGAGGTGAGGGACAGAAAAACAGAAATGGAAAGAGAGGAGCAAATTTCATCTACTACCTACCTACCTGCCTGCCTACAGGTCCTTCTGTCTGCCTTTTGACCTTTCACTCGCCTTGATCAACAGAGTGGGTTGTCTGGATACCAATGAGAAGCACTTTTTCAGTATAATAATAATTCCTAATGTTTAGAGAACAATTCTTCCAAAACTGCAAGCAGAGATATGACACTAAGATGTCGCCAACAGATCTTGTTACCAAAAGCAAAACCAATGAAACAACATCTGTCTCTTCTAGAGCATTCAATTCCCAATTCAATTCCATTTACTCCATCCTTAGAGTGGCAGACCCGCAGGGCACTTTTCATCTAATAGTGTTTCTATGGAAACGCCATTCTCAACCTGGAAGATTCTACAACCTCTCACTTTGGCTTTATCCACATTGAGAGGAAAGCCTTATAAATCAGAAATCGAGACATAATTTTGCCACAGACCAAAAAAAAAAAAAAAAAAAAAAAATTGTTTTTCCAGGCTAGAAGTTCGCAAAAAGAAACAAAACCATGTGTAAAATATGTGTATCTGACATAGAAACAAAGTGTCTCTATGAAGTACCAATGGGATCCCAAAGATCAGTGAAAGGAATCCAAGAGAATGTGAATGAAAATCAATTCACCTTCAGGGTCACCTCCCCTGCTAGTCAATGCCAGATATGTCACCCCTTGTATGGTTGCTTCACCTGAACCCTCAGGTGTGTTATTTTAACAGCCTGCATTCTCCCTAAATTTCAAGATTCCTGGGATACACAGCAGCTCCATGCAGGAAAATATATCACTGCATATTTTAAATAAGAACCATATTAACCGCTTTTCTATTTAGATTATATTTAAATCTGCAATATGTTAGGGTAGGAAAACAAAACAAAACAAAAAGCACCTTGATTTTTACCTTAAACATTGTATTTGTTTATTCCTTCTCCCCATTTCTACTAGGCCCTTAGGCATATCTTTGTAACACTACCCAGTGAAATAACTAGCAATAGGCAAAACACATCCAGTTGGAACATTATGACATAGTAGGTTATAGTTGTAGTTGGAATAATGCCTTTAAGGGAAAAAGAAACTTTGAGGCAGCATATGTCCCTGAACTGTCAATATACAGTGACTCATACTCAAATATTAAGTATTTTTTAATTGTTGGCAGTAATTTGTCTTCAGGCAAATGCAAGCACTTCTATTAATAAATGCTTTTGTTTTCTAATTCTCTCCTATTATCTAAATAACGTCAGTCATTCTTTTCAATTCCAGGCAACAGTTTCTTTGGAGAGACCTCCTTTAGTTATCAAAACTGGCAAATGTTCAACTTGAAACTAAGGTAGAAATTTGCATCACTGAAATTTCCTTTTACCCATAAGCACCAAAGTTTAAAATCCGTTTCCTTTTTGATTATTTTCATCATATACAAGTTATTTCCAGTTTAGCTTGCTAGAGACTGTGAGTCCAAGAATGAAGCTTTAGTTCTCTCTTCAGGTAGTAAAATGTGCTGCTGATTAAATCTACCTGTGGACAACTACAGAACAGCACATTTTTCTTATGCATCTGGGGTGCAAATCCAGAAAGTTTTTGTTTTGTTTTGTTTTGTTTTGTTTCATTTTGTTTTGTTTTATTCAGGCCCTTTTCTACTCCTCTAACACACAAATGCCCTTTCAAAGGCAGGTAGTTGCTGTTGCTGTTGTTGTTGTTGTTGTTAACTGAATAAGCCCAATGAAAAGATTGATCCATTTATTTGAAAAAGGGGGGGGGGGGAGTAGCAATTTGCTTCCAAAGAGGTGTGTGAGGTCTTATAATATGCCCTTTGGCATTGAAAAGATTAGTTTGTACAGTTTGCTAATAAATTGTTATTGCTATTATTTTAATTAGCCAGAGTTTCAATTGCTCCTTTATATCTTGCAAGATTTCAGGCAGGATTTTCTAGATAAGCTGCATTAATCATATAGCAAGAATGTGATCATTTAGGGGCGCCTGGGTGGCTCAATTGGTTAAGTCTCTGACTTTGGGTCATGATCTTGTGGTTCATGAGTTCCAGCCCCGTGTTGGGCTCTGCGCCGACAGCTCAGAACTTGCTTCGGATTCTGTGTCTCCCTTTCTCTCTGCCCCTTCCCCGCTCGTGCTCTGTCTGTGTCTTTCTCTCAAAAATAAATAAACATTAAAAAAAATTGTTTTTTAAAGAATGTGTTCATTTAAAATTTGTCCTGTCTGCCAAATGACTGTCATTTGTGTGCATCCCTAAAGAACTTTTAGAACTTGAAAAAAATTTGCAACAAGACTAGTATGTAGATGTCACTCTTACTTACATTTGGACAAATAACAAAACTCTTTAGAGGTTTTTCCATAGAATTTATTATTTTCAGCTCCTGACTATAAGCATTACCTAAGCAGTCTGTGGATTTCTTCAAGAAGTATGACAAGACACAGAGACGGGTGTTCCTGGTAACTGGAGATCTATCTGCTCTTGCGATTGGAGAAGAGGGAAGGGAATCTTTTTCATTGGGGGAAGGAAAAAGGGAGAAAATTTGAATATATCTCCTTTGATTTTTACATGATATTATGAGACATTTGCTTTCTAGAGATGGTTACCAGCATCCATATTTTTGTGTGAGCACATGGCACTGGAGTGGGGAACGTGGGTGGGAATGTCCAATGGAAACCACAAGGCAACTTCTGTGAGCATTCATAGAAAGCCAGGGAGACATGGACAAGTGGGTTTCCCCTTCCAGGGTAGTGGTACAGGCCAGCACAGACCCCCAAACTGAGGGAAATTAGCCAGACCTCAAGAAATCAGGAAGTTTATCAATAATTTCTATTGCCATTGCCCAAATAACCTATGGACCACAAAAAGCATTGCAATGCAGGTAAAATCTTGCTGGCTGTTAAGGACTTTTTTGTTTTGTTTCGTTGTAAGAAGATAACATAGCTCTCTGCAAGGTTCTTCACAAGGATATGACCTAGAAAACCAGGAAGTCTGGTGGATGAATAAAAGAACTTGCTCCTCTCTCTCCTGATTCTGTCTGAACCAATATTTGATTATATTTTATTCAGGGGCACCTCAGCTTCAAGTAAAGCCAAAGCTCCTTTGCAGATTGAGATGGAAGCTCACAAAATCCATTCACTTTTTTCTGTCAGTATAGGAAACAGACTGGTTGTAACTGCAGGGTTCACCTGGTTTTGTCCCTTCTTCCCCGCCCCCCCCCACTCATCCTCCAGATCTGGTTAGCTGGTCAGCTCCAGTGATGAAATGTCAGCATGGTTGCATCAGCACCTTTGACCAATTGGCACTTTGTACCTCCTGCTGTTTATTCTTCATGCTATGCCCGCTACGCCCTCCAGACCCTCGCCCTTCCCCCCACCCTTCCGTAGTGGTTGATAATCCCCAGTAGCAAACTTGTACGAGGCAGATAGATCGCAAACTATCCACACATATGTAACAAGTGTCAGCTAAGTAATGGCACTTGAAGTGGGTTTCAGGTAGACCTAATATGATGTTAAAATCAGTTCCACAGTCTAAGTCTTCAACTGTCTACCAGCATGAACCAAGCTCCACAGCTGATTCCAAAACCGGCAGTGTAGTCTAGTTGCTATTTGGAATCACAATGGTTAGAAGAGAGGAAGGAAACTATTTCTTTAGTTACTCCTGCTGCTCTGTTTTTATTTTATTCACGGACACTGGAAATTCTGGATTAACTTATACCCTGGAGTGTTAACGGAGGCGCAGCCTCTATGCAGAGGAGCAACCAGCATGGCCTTCGACAGCCCGTGTGTCCCCCTGTAACGGTACAAATCACCGAGGAACACGGCCCTGAAAGGGGGCAAGGGTGTGAGGGTCAACAGACCTGGATACGTTTGTGACAATGCAGAATTAACTTTAATACTTAAGAAAAATAAATAACTTCAAGAAAAGCCAACTATGCTAAACAGAGTCACATAAAAAGTTTGCTCCTGAAATTGTTCTTAAAAAGCCAAGATGGTTAACATTGATTCATCTTAGGCTAGGCTAGGCTATGACCTGTTTAAATTCAACCTTTGTCCCTAACATTGAATGTCTCCCTCACCAACAATTTTGCTGATTTCTAAAATATTATTTTATCCATAAATTTTCATTTTGTCTTCTTCCTTAGATGTCATTAAATCAGTATGCACTTACAAAAATATCCACCACAATATTATGATTATAAATATTTTGAACATGAAATTCATTCAGAACAATAAGCAAACAAAACAAATCCCTTGGTGGCATAAAGCCCCAAATCTCCAGTTTCTCACATCTCCAGGAGAATTCCTGCAGTGAAAACAGCAATACTCACACAGACAATATAAACTGTTACTCTGCTTGAAAAGTCACAGGGGACTACACAGGAAGAGCTGACTCTATATTGCTGTTTTCCTTTACAGTTCTAAGTACAGGGACCACTTTCACTGTGCAGCCGTGACTCAGATGAATGTTTTGTAATGGCAACCAAGTGCACTCAAACCACTTAAAAGCAAATTATGTGAGCATCTTGCCATTGCAACAAGATTTAAACTTTTTCGGACCATTCACTATAAAGGTCCACTAAAGCATTAGAAGAAATTAAGTCCTTCCCTTTGGGGTTTGTCTAAACTTTCTTCTTAGTAAGACTCGGTTCTAAGTACCTAAGAATCACACTGAGAAAAGCAACATCATTAGCATACATACTTAAAATCACAAGTCACATGAACTCCTAAACCTTGTAACTTACAGTTAACAAAATTGCAATAGTGAACTGCAAATAAAACTCCTCATTTGGGGTAAGTATCTAGGAAATAAGTGCTAGCACTTTTGTAAAAACTAGGGGGACACAGCGATTTATGAAATATTCCAAGTGCAGAGGGATCATTTCCACCCCCCCTTGTCTTTCTATCACAACTGGTTCATTGTCCATATTTAGTTTACATATGTCATTTAGAATCCACTTACTGTTAGATGCTGGAACAGCCACGCCCTCATGATATTTGTGGCTACTTTGGGAAAGATGCCACGCTTTTTGTGACGCTTTTTGTCCTTATCTGGATCATCATCGTCACCTGTGCTGGGGGAAGCTACACTGTTGTCCAAGCCATCACCTGCAAACATAGTGAATCAAATTTTGACTGATGCTACCTTGACATGCTTTATTCAAATAGAATGCCTTTGGATATAAACAAAACCAAAAGAGCAATATAAATGATTAATAGTTTATTTGGTACTTTTTTTTTTTTTTTCCAAAACAAAGAGAAAAACAAGGCCTAGACTCAAAAGTAGTCAGGTCTAAGGAACTTCTTCCAAAGAACAGTGGGGAAAGTCAAAGGGAATGAAGGGAAATAGCCAATCTCTTTAGTAGCTTTGTTGCCATGGTCATTATTCAGATGTGTAGAGTTGAGACATGCTAAGCATAACTCCTAGTGGGGAGTTAAATATAGTGGCCGCCATTGGCAGAGGCCAATGCCTGGGTATTCAAACCTCACATATAGTCGTTGATGTGGTCAACATGTGAGAAGATGCATTCAAGATATCAACTATTTCCACAAGTGATCTATCTTAAGACTAAAGTAGGCCATGGAAATGGTAGGTAATCCATCATCTAAGCAGTTTGACATAGGAATGCTTCAAATAGAATGTAATTTTTCTTGTCATAAAAAGAGAGCATCAAGTTTAGGAAGGGCAAAACTCCTGAAATAGTTTTTTAATTAGGAAATGATTACTATGTAAGTCAAATAAAGTGATGTTAAATTAATAGTCAATGGGAATTGTATTATCCTAAAAATCCAGGAAGTTTCTAAAGTTTCTTCTAGATTTCATTTTTTCTCATTGCAAAATCATCTGTTGACAAATCATCTGTTTCTTGAATATTGGATCCTATTTTTCCATTGATTTTTGCCATAACATTTACGTTGCTTCTTCTAGAAAATATTCTGGCTCTGTGACAAAATAAAATTAAAGATGTAGGATTCCTTTTACAATGTCATGTTTAATAAGACAAAAAAAAAAAATGAAATTTCAGCCCATGTAATCACACTGTCCAAAACAAGTCATAAGGCACAAGTGGAAACTAACTACCTTGGTTTGGACACAAAAGTTCAAAGGGAACGAGAGTGGACTGAACTCACTACACTAAAAAGGAGCTTATCTTCTATCAAATGTGCCTTCCTACCTGCTGCCCCTGCTCTTGGGGGAAGCTACCGACTTTCAGAAAGGGATAGGTTGGTCTGGCCTAGGAAGAATTGCTACAGCAATAAGGCTCTGAATTGAGGCAAGACATGCACCTGAGAGCACGTTCCCTGGGTTATGGAAGTCACTAGAGAGCAGTCTACAGGCCCAAACAATGAGGTCCTTTGGCAAAACAATTTTCCTGGTCACTGTACATTGGAACTAGCCTCAGATTCAGTTACATCACTCTGTGAATTTCTTATTTCGTATTCCTTATTTCTGTTACCTAAATACACTACATATGCAAAGAATTCTCTACTTTGATTCAGTTATTTCAGCCTAATCTTTAGTAATTATGTTGCCATTAATCAATTGTTCTTAACAACTCCCTCAGGACACCCCCCCATCTCCCTCCCCCAACAAAGAAAATTGCCCCCAAACTGCCTTAACTTGTATTGAGGTAAAGTTTAAAAACTCTTGTTGGGTGAGGAACAGACTAGTTTCAACATTTCTGCTATGATTACAGCATGTGCTGCAAATACAAAACTTTTGCAGAACTTTTCAGAGTGGGATTTTTATTAATTTTAAAAAGCAAACTTTTATTATATTTAAAATCCATATAGTTGTTAAAGCTCCACAGAATCATTGCTGTGTTCTCAGTGGAAAAGATCACATAGACCATAGTTCCAAAACCCTCACCGTACCAGTGAGGAAAGTGCTTGTATTCTGGTGGGTGACTTACCCAAGGTCACGCAGCAGGGATGGGACTGGCCCACCTGTGCCCGACCAGACACCCGCACCCCTAAATCAGTGTCCCTTCCACCCCACCAAACTCGTTATTTGCATAGCCAAGTGTTTTATAAGGAGTCCCCTTGGATTTGCCTAATAAATTCCTTGAAAGTCCAGTATTTAAAGAGGCTTTTTATTCAGAGAAGCAATTCACCATATAAAATAACAATTCATTAAAGAAACATGAGAAAAGAAACCAACTCAACAGCATTTAAAATTTCAATGGGCTAATCCACTCTCAATATGCAAAAGGTAACCGAGGAAAAGAAACATATTACTTGATCATTGATTAAAAATGAAAAGCTTCTAACCTAATGACAGTTTTTTACCACCTCTCCATGATTGTTTTCCACCTTAAAAAAAAATAGCCTTTCTATCTGTCTCCAAACCCCTTCAGATTAATTTAGCAGGCAATGCCTAGTGCCTGCCTCGAAGAGAATTCATTGATAATTTATGGAAATATCTACTATAATCCAGCGGAGATGACTTTTTTCCAGCTTTGTGCATCAATAGATAATCAAGGCCTTAAAGCAGCCTTAGCTTCCCATTACCTCAGGCAAAAGAATTCCTGAAAGCGTGCCTTGAGGGCACCTGAATTATATACTCCATTAGGAGAGGAAGGCTTTCTGCATTCCATGTGTAACACTCACCAGAACCTTTCCTGTTTATTTCTGCTGTATGAAAGCAGAAGCATTAGGAACAGAATTTTTTAAGTGAAGACTTATGTAGATACAATGGAGAAACCTTTCAAGCAGGAGCCAGATCACCCCCTTCAGTCCCTGGCAGTGACCTCTCCTGAATAAAAGGTTTCTATTACATCATTAGCTCAAGCCAAAAACAGCCTTGGCTTAATGCACAGTTTGTTCTTCCTACTGTTTTTAGGCAAATACAGCTACTTTACTCCCATCTGGGAGGGAAATTACACTGCTGGGTTGTAATCTAAGACAAGATTTTCATTGGAAGCAAATGCTTTCAATCCAGTGTAAATACTGGTGCATGTTCAGAAAAGCCTAAAACAATAAACCCTGCTCCTTCCCGACACAAGTTAGGGAAATGGAGAAGATGGGGAAGGAGAGGAGCATAATAAAACAGACTATTCTAAAAGCAAACACGTTCATAGATTTTAATAAATTGTTTAACCTCTTCCACTTTCTAGAATTGAAAATTGATCTCGAAACGTCTCAACCTCAGAGGAAAGTCTAAATGGTCGATTGTACCTTTAGCATTCCCATTCACTCTGCAATTTGATACAGTCACCTCTATGCGGTCTCTGGAGGATTTATTTCCTTTTTTTATTTTTAAGATCACTAAACAAACTTGGAGAACCGCCGGCCGACCACATGGCAGCAGGCAGCGGCTCTGAACCACATTTGTAAAATGTCAGCAGTGACTTCATTCCTGGAGCTGACTTCTCCTGCCGCCAAATGAAGGCAAACTGAAAAGGTGGAAATAATCATAAAAATGATGCTAGTCCATAAACAAGCTTACAGCCTCATTAGGATAGCAGTAGGCTCCAGTGGGTGATTTATGCTCGTTTTGCTGATGCTATGAGGAAATGCCATAGGGCGACTTTAGCCAATTGCTAATGGTTTCTGACAGCTTCTTAGCAACTAGTGCAAGCAACGTTGTGGCGTTTGCTAGTGACAGAAACCGAAAATGTCATATTATCTGCCCATGTGTCATGAAGTCCGTGTGGCAATTAACTAGCAGGCCAGTGACTGAGGGGCCAGAGGCTCCCGAAAATGGCCTTTGGCTATGCAGTGGCAGCCGCTGGGCGCAGAGGCACACACTGCCTGCACATATGCAACATTCTAATGCAGAAATCCACTTCCTTGTGACTTCCCGGCTCTGATGAGACCGGGCCACTCAAATCCCTTTTTTCTCCCCCACTCAAGTGAAACTCTGGGCTCCTCTCTCTCTCTCTTCTCTCTCTCTCCTCTCTCTCTCCTCTCTCTCTCCTCTCCTCCCCCCCCCCCCCCCCCCCCCCCCCCCTCTCTCTCTCTCTCTCTCTCTCTCTCTCTCTCTCTCTCTCTCTCTCTCTCGGCACCAGCTCAGGCCTTATGAGAGGACTCCAAAGCAATCTGCTTTGATATGATTATCCGAATGGCTCCTTAATTGGCAATACCTGGTTCTGGGCTTTTTGGACGCTGGATTCAAAGGTGCTAGCCATTTTTCTGCTCTCTCACAAATTAGTCTAAAAGGATTTAAGATCACTGAAGCAGACTCATTGCCTGTCAGATTGCTGGGAGCGGAGGAAGTCTGTGCAGCAATAAGACACTATGTAAAAAACACCAGGCTTCTAACAAGCAGGGAGAGAATCTTGGCCACACTTTTCAGTTTCCGAGCTATCAAAACCATGCACTATATGTCAAACTGTCAAACCTTTCAGCGTGGGCCATTTGCCCTTTCAAATAATATTTAAGAATTGTTTTTACAAAATTTTATAGGCCATGGTCTAGTGAAAGAGGCCAACCAACAAAGAAAGGAATTTGTACTACAATTCGTCTACGGACAATTTCTTGTGAGACCTGGTCTGTCCCTGCGGAGCAAGGCAGGTGACCTGTGGCAGCTCCCAGGCTGTCAGAGAGCTCAGATTTCAAACACGCTCAACTCAAACATCCCGAGTCGCCTATTTAAGCATGCCCAGGCATTTAGACTGTGCTATCTCGTGCCTTTCAAGGCAGGATAAAGCGGCATTTACCGTATTCAGGCCATTCAATGGGTCAGACTGACCGTGTCAGCAGGGGCTCCTCTCCGGCAGGTCACAGCCCTGCTCCCATTTTTCTCCTCCTCCTGACTCCCTCTCTCCCCCCAGGACTGCCCTTCCCCAAAACCTAGTCTGAGCCAGGCTAAAACAAAACTCCAAAGTGCCCAAGATTCACATCACAACTGACAGGGACTTCCAGTCAGTGGGCCAGCAGGCATCAACAAAATGGGTTGTCTGCCAGAGGGTTCGTTACGTCACAGAGGCAAAACTCCTAATTAGGGATATGAACTTTCAACTGCCAGGGCAAATGAAAGTGTTGGGTTGTGGACCTCCTTCTTTTGCGGGAAGCCATCCCAGCTTCAAGACGATTCATTTACGATTTTCTATTGAGACCCCACAGTTTCCAGCCAGGTTCTCTCCTTAACTTTTGCTTTACTCATCTTCAAGTGTTTAGAAACAGAATGCTGATCCCAGAAATGGACGGAGACTCAAAACCAACGCCATTTATAATCGCATCTTTCGATACGGAGTAAATTCTGTCATGTCTTGAAAGGTATCCAAACGGTCAATTCAAAAGCATTCTTTAAGACCGTACAGCTCATGTTGTAAGGTGGCTAAATTTTCATCCAATATTAAGGGTTTCTTTTTTTCTCTTGTCTGTTTTCTCACACAGCACATCAACAAGAGAGAATACGGCATTTCACCCCTTACATAGCGTGTAGAACATTCCTGCCTTTCTAGGGGCTGCTGGTGCAAACATCCCACAGTATGGAGAGGTCAGGTTTCTTTTGTAGTGGAGCTATCCGGGTGTGCCAGGTTGTCAGGAAGAATGTAAAACTACCCCAAACCCACTTCTCCAGATCATGGCTGTGTCTACTTAGCCAGAAGTCAGATGGGATAATGTTTCTGTGTTATGTTAAGAGGATAAATGGTGAGAATTATAGACAAGCCTTTCTCAGGAACCAGCTAAAATACTTCAGAGGTTATAAAGAAGTGTTTTGTCTTCA
Organism: Panthera leo; assembly: GCF_018350215.1. Lineage (NCBI taxonomy): Eukaryota > Metazoa > Chordata > Mammalia > Carnivora > Felidae > Panthera > Panthera leo. The sequence goes on along the minus strand of NC_056681.1, from coordinate 83,765,730 downwards.
TTGAGAATGTGTAATAGCTGCCAGAATGATTTTTCTAAAATACGTATCTGATCCTATAACCCTGGCACTTCAAATGCTTCCGTGGCTATCATTTGCCTTCAGGATAAAGGTCACACTTTTTAGCCTGGCGTGGAAGGCCTTTCACGATCTCTCTCCTGGGTGTTTCTTCTGTGGGTTCCCCGTGTTCACGGGTACTCACCGCCCCACCCCAATCCTGAGCCTGTTTGACCTTCTCACCGTCTCCCCGCAGGCACTGCTCTCACACCTCTTTGTGGTTCCCTGTGCTAGCCCCTTGGTAATGTCCTTCCTGGGAAGCTCCTTGGTGACCTTTTAGGCTCCACTCAACTGCCATCTCCTAGAAGAAGCACACACTGGACTCTCGCTGTTTAGTGATACCCCTCTCCAATCCCCAATTCTTATTTTCCTGACATTCCTGCCTCCAAACACACATCATACTCTACCAAGACTGTTGATTTCTGTCGTCTCTGTCTCAACTTAATTACAGGATATATGAAAGCAGGGACAGGGTCACTCTCCCCTCTAAGATGATCTAGTCCCAGGCTCACCCCAGTGTACAGGGTACAAATTTGCCAATTGGGTATTAAATTAATGAGCAAATGCATTTCTTTTTTTCACTGCATGGAGAAAACCACAGTTTCAATTTCCAGCTGTTATAATTCTTTTTGATACATACTTAAACTCCTGAAGAATATTCACAAAGGAAAGTCAGTTAACCTATAAGAAAACATAAAGGAAACACATTCTACAAAGCTGGGAAGCTTCCTTGGAATCTTTAAGCTCATCTTGGACAAAAGATGGATTGGGTTAAAGTATTGGAGTTCTTCATAATGCTTGCCATAGTCCCTCCCTCAAAAATGCGCTCCTACGTCCTTCAATTACAATTTAAAACTATTTACCTAATTAAAATTTCTTGCTGTTTGTCCATTTTTCCTGAGTTCAACTTCAAAAGATAAACCAAAAGTTTTGTTTCTCTCTACGTTTTTCCCAATGAATTATATATACTACTTTTACACGTCTTCCAGTTTTATCACAGCAAAGAAACTCAACTGTCTCTGAGCAGAAAATTTCACCCTCAGCTGAGACTCCAGACTCAGATTATAGACATGGTGCTAAATACAAAACCCTAGAAACTCTGGCATTTCCTTGTTTTGCCAAGTCATGGATCAGTCTTTCCCATAGCATCATTCCTCCACACCTGGCTCAGCAATTTTTTAGCAACAGGTTATCTGAGGACATTAGTATATGATATGTTGACATGTCATAGATTGACATGTCATAGGGTCCTAGGAGACATTAGAAAGGATTTTGTAAGACATACGAAAACCTACTATGACCTCTTGAGTTTTATCACACACTTTCAAGAAAAATGGAGCAGACTTCATATATCTTCAAATCTGCAGGCAATATACAAATACATAATATTCTAAATCCAATGGTCAACTTTTAAGTTTAACTTTAATTAGGGTTCTATTTTTTTTTTAATTTTTTTAACGCTTATTCATTTGTGAGAGACAGAGAGAGACAGTGCGTGAGTGGGGGAGGGGCAGAGAGAGAGGGAGACACAGAATCTGAAGCAGACCCCAGGCTCTGAGCTGTCAGCACAGAGCCTGATTTGGGGCTCGAACTCAAAGACAGTGAGATCATGACCTGAGCTGAAATCGGACACGCAACCGACTGAGCCACCCAGGTGCCCCTAATTAGGGTTCTATTAACTCAGCCTTCCTTTTGCATTTCTTCTCATCCTTAGGTGTTTAAGGATTCCTTCTTCTTAATTTAAAGTGATTTTCAGCTGATCAAAACAAAACAAAACAAAACAAAGGAAAGCACATTCTCCTATATTTTATGTTACCACCCAGGACTTTCCTGAAAATCCTGAGGTGGTTCCTTTGGAAACCAAGGTAAGGTGTTAGATGTTGGCACCTGTCATAGCAGTGTGAGGTTCTAAAAAGGGTGAAAGGAATGGCCAGTGCTACAGATACACTAAAGGCAGTGACTGAAAAGACAGAGGTAAGAAGAGTGGGGGAGAAGATTAAGAATAAGAAAACTTGGGATGCCTGGGTGGCTCAGTCTGTTGAGCATCCGATTTCAGCTCAGGTCATGATCTCACAGTTCATGAGTTCGAGCCCTACATCAGCCTCTGTGCTGACAGCTCAGAGCCTGGAGACTGCTTTGGATTCTGTGTCTCCCTCCCTCCCTCTCTCTGCCCGCCCCCCGCTCACTCTCTGTGTCTCTCAAAAATAAATAAACATTAAAAAAAAAGAATAAGAAAACTTTTGGGGTGCCTGGGTGGTTCAGTCAGTTAAGCATCTGACTCTTGATTTTGGCTCAGGTCATGATCTCAGAGTTTGTGGGTTTGAGCCTTGCATAGGGCTCTGTGCTGACTGTGCAGAGCCTGCTTGGGATTCTCTCTCTCTCTCTCTCTCTCTCTCTCTCTCTCACTCTCTCTCTCTCTCTCTGCCCCTCCCCTGCTTGTTCTCTCTCTCTCAAAATAAATAAACATTAAATATATATATTTTTAAAAAGAATAAGCAAACTTTAAATAAACACATTGTTGGCCCTTATAAAAAGAAACATCTAGGTACACTTCCTCAGATTGGCTTCACAGAGATTTGCCATGATGCTTTTCCTTTCATTTTGAATTTAGGTCTGTTAAAGACGACAAATATTTGTTAATAGTTAACCACTGTGAGGGGCGCCTGAGTGGCTCAGTGGTTAAGTGGCTGACTCTTGATTTAGGCTCAGGTCATGATCTCATAGTTCATGGGTTCAAGTCCACGTCAGGCTCTGCACTGACAGCACAGAGTCTGCTTGGGATTCTCTCTCTCCCTCTCTCCCTGCCCCTACCTTGCTCGCACTCTATCTCTCTCTCCCAAAAATAAATAAACATTTTTTAAAAATCATTAACCACTGTGAAATGAGCTCACAGCCTTATTCTGCCCTGTAGTGGACTCCTGACATCACAGAACCCTAAGAGAAGAAATGGAGATTCAGAGCCTGGAGAAAGTAAGTCTCTCTATGAATATACTGCTTCCTTTTCTAAAGAGTGAAGTGTTGCCTTTAAAAGTGAGCCCTATATGGGGTGCCTGGGTGGCTCAGTTGGTTAAGAATCTGACTTTGGTTCAGGTCATGATCTCCCAGTTTGTGGGTTTGAGCCCCATGCCGGGCTCTGTGCTGACAGCTTGGAGCCTGGAGCCAGCTTTGGATTCTGTGTCTCCCTCTCTCTCTGCCCCTCCCCCATTCGCACTCTGTCTCTCCCACTTTCTCAAAGATAAACATTAAAAAAAAATTTTTTTTAAATGAGCCCTATATAGGTAACCATCTTTTGTGTAAGGGGTCACTCTTATCATTCACTCATTTGTTCTTTAACGAAAACGTATTGAATACTCATGATGTCCCAAACACTATGTGAACCATTAGAAACACTAATGGTGAACAAAATCACGAACAGTCTTTGTTTCTATGGAGCTTTTCAGTTAGAGGGCACAGATGTTAAATGAAATAAACACAGTAATAAATGTACAATTGTCCTCCATCAGAAAGAAATGTAAATCTCTGAGTGTGTGAAACAAAGGAAACTGACTTAGGAGGAATCTGAGCAGAATCTAAAGGATGGAGAAAAGTCAAGCAGGTATAGTGAGCAGACTAAAAGGGCAGAGAACAGAAAAAGTATTGCAGCATCTGCAAAGGCCCTGTGTCTGGAAGCATGGCACAACGACAGAATTGGAACCTGGGAAGGCAGGACAAGATGACATTGGAGAGGTAAGAGGAGCAAGAACACTTAGAGCCTCAGGGGCCACAGTCAGGATTTGGGTGTTTGTCCCTAGGGTTCTGAGTAGCAACCCATACACGTATTTCTATGGTGTCACCAGTGTCCTCTCCATTGCATGCCCCGATGTTACATACATTTTACCAAATAAAGCCTCATTCCCCAGTGTCTCTTTCTAGTTCAATCTAAAAAATCCTTTGATTCCGGATTAAGACTGGGGAATGAGGGACAATGGAAAAGCAATGAGTCCATTCAGGCAGACCCCAATGTAGGCACAGATTACACTCTGAAGTTAATTTGTAACTAGGTCTCTTGGACAGTAGAACATATTTTCACATGGAAGCAAGTTAAGAATGGTTAGGTCTCAAGGTTTGCTCATCAAAGCCCACAAAATTCATCAAGTGAATAAAGTCCTAACTGACATCTGAGCCCTGGGTGCAAGAAGTCAGAAAGTATAAGAAGAAGGAGGAAGATGAGTTTTTCCCTCATATTCCTGTATACAGAGTCAGCCTAGGAAAATATGAAAATCCGTGTAAGTGCCTTTAGTATCTCCTTTTCTGTTTGTCACTTCCATTGCACAGATCCATCTCCTGGAGGCTCTAAGTAGCCCAATGCCTTGGAGAGGCACGCGGCCTCCTCCCACTGTGGACGCCCCACCCAGATCTATCCTCTTCTTGCTCTGAGCTCACACTTACCATTCCCCAACAACCAAAATACCCAGCCTTTGAATCTAGTTGATCTAAGCCAGACTTTAGGTAGAAAGCCATCTGAAAGCACCAATTGGTTGGGACTAGGCAGGAATAACTGATGCCCCCTCACCTTCCCAGAAATGTTGGCACTTTGAAAAGGAAATTTGTTAATGCAAATGAATCTTTAAATGGCAGAATTTCAGGTAGAGTAATAAATAAAGCTTAAAAAAAATTTTTTTTAATACAGCTGCTGTTGGGAAAGTTTTGTTGTTGTTTTAAGCCATAGATGCCAGCCTTTCAGAAGAGCCCCAGGATCACCTTCCAAACTTGGCATTACACCCCACCGCTCTCAACCACTCCACCCCTGTTCATCCCTGAAGACATTTGGGAAGCCATGCCTTTTTTACTGTTCTCAATTTTTCTTTTTCTTTTTCTTTTCTCCACAGAGATTGTGGTGACAGTAAATAGGTCCTGGGGATGCACAGCAAGGAGACTAGGAGTGAGAGATCTTGGTTGAACACTTGTGTGTATATGTAGGACATTTGTACAATCTGGGTGTTTATAACTTAAGGATTGCCAACCCATTGAAATAAATTTGCAATCACTCCTTTACTACAAATAAATGTATTCTATTAAGCATCTATCACTTCACAATTCTTCACTGAGAACACAAATAATGCATAAAACACAACAGGGTAAAAAATATGAAAAGAATCCAGTTAAATAACCAAGACCCAGAATGAAAATGCTTACTGGATTTTTGTGCAATACAAAGAAAATCTCTTGACTTATTTTAATATGCCATCGATGGAATTAAGGGAAGAAATAGGACTTTCTAAATTCATGGAAAATAAGACTTGTCAGTCAGAGTTGGTCATTATTCAAATTTGTAGTTTACTTAAGATTTATTTTATGTAAGTATTTTTACAAGTAGAGTAATGTGGACAGATACACGTGCACCAAGAAATCGGCTAAATTTTCCAAGTTTTTTTTTTAATCATTGTACTTTGTTCTTTTGAGATAGGAATACCTTTTTCTAGTAATTCAATATGACTTTTTGACTTGAATCCCCCTCAGGGGAACAACAGCAAATTAGTTACCTATCCACAGAGGACAAACAGCAATGATGAATAGGAAAGAAAAAAAAGCACAGATTTTTACTCATTTTTCAACCATTCAGCATTTTTTTTTTTTTTTACGGCTAAACACCATGGAAAATCCCTGCAAAAACAGCATAACTTCTTAATGAAGTCTTAGAAACTTCAGGATGTGAGTGCACTGCAAAATATTACTGAAACCTTTGTATTTATACCAACAGTAAAACAAAATGGAAATCCCCCCATCGTTTTCTAAGGAAAAAAGAAAGAAAATATGCTTACAACTGCAAAGGTAAAACAGTACAGAAGTCATAAACTTTTGTTTTGAATCAACATCTCAGAAAGCATTTTAGGAACAAGTACTTTACCTTTTTAATGTTATAGCAATGCATGACAAATTCCTTGAGATATTCTTCCCCAAATATATAAATCATATATTAATGAATAGTCACAAAATTCTTTTTAACCATGAAAATAAATAAATCTCTTAGTAAAAACAAAAGCAGAAAACAAATGCCACACATGGGATCTTATAGACAGGTACACACACACACACACACACACACACACACACACACACACACACCATTTATTTCTGTGAGATCCTCAAACCTTGCCATATAATTTATTTTTAAACTTCAACATATTCTGCATGTGTGCATGAATATATGCACGTATGCGTGTGTGTATATATACATACGCTTACACAGACAAGATAACATTCATTTATCAAAGAGGTCACTTCTCCAACAAACTTAATTATATAGAATACATTTGAAAAGGAGGATTTAAAAAAAAAGTTCCTGACATGCAGATTAGAAGTGGTTGAATTGGTTCTCAACTTTGGCTACACATAGAATCATGTGGTAGTTTTTGCAACTCCTGATGCCTCCACTCTACCCAAGACCAATTAAATTAGTATTTTGGAGGGTGAGATCCCAGCATTAATGAGTTGTAAAGCTCCAAGATGATTAAAATGTACAGCCAAGTTTGAGAACCAGTGGATTAGAATCACAGATTATATGTGGCAAAGCTCATATATTTTTTACAGAGAAATGACCATAAGACCTTTAATCAGAGAATCATTATGTGTATTTTAGATGAAGTTTTCAAAGGTTTACTCATCGGGTTTCCTGCCTCATAGTTTGTAGACTGAGAGTTTTATAATAATGTAAGATGATAAAAAGGCAAAAAATAAGAACCTAAGAAGCATAGCACACTAGGGCCCTTTAGCATACGGGAAAACAGCCCTATAAATGCTACAGAGGCGGTAAACAAAGAAATATGTAGCATAGTGCCATAAATCAAATATCTACTGAGTTTAAAAAATTCTTTAAGCTTGTTAAAATTAGATATGATACAGTGTATGTGTAGTCCGAAAACATTTTCCTAAAAATGCCCTAAATTTTTTAATATTTAAAAAAGTAAGATTCTGTTCATCTGGACCACATCATTCTTAAATGGCCACAGATAAACCAGGATAACGTGTCTACGTTCCATAGAAACTTTTCACGTGTCTGCCCTCACTTCACTGGTCTGCGTAGCTAGACGGAGCCTGTGCTTTACTCAGGGCACTGGTCTATCTTCTGACCCTCCTGGCTTCCTGGGGATCTTCTCTCAAGGTCCTCATGGGCTCCTCATCCCTTTTCATCTGCTCTCAGTACATAAGGAGGTAGGAGGGAAGGGCATGGTGTGTGCAGGAAGGACGAGGAGGCAGCTGCAGGGCAAGCGTGGTTTGGTGGGAGAAGTACCCCCTGAGGTAGGTAAGGTAAAAGTTGGAGCAAGAGGGAATGCTGTGGGCCAAGGGGGAAACAAACAGATGGCATTCTGTACAGAGAGGTTTCTTTGCATTCCAAGTAAAATGGAACTAGGTTGTAACATGTATACTGGGATGTCATTAAGAATCAAGTGATGTTGGGGAGCCTGGGTGGTTCAGTCGGTTAAGCGTCTGACTTTCGCTCAGGTCATGATCTCATGGTTTGTGGGTTTGAGCCCCATATCGGGCTCTGGGCTGATGGCTCAGAGCCTGGAGCCTGCTTCAGATTCTGTGTCTCCCTCTCTCTCTGTCCCCGCACCCTCCCCCCCCCCCCCAGGTCATGCTCTGTCTCTGTCTCTCTCTCTCTCTCTCAAAAATAAACACTAAAAAATTAATTTAAAAAAAGCGATGTTAAGTTTACTTAGAAGGAAAACAGGCAAGAAAGTTGGAGTAAAAAAAATGAAAGCTTGTTTTTTTCTCTTATTGTAAAACCATCTGAAAATCCAACCGTTTCTGAAAGAAAAGGTTTGAGAATTACTGGATCATGTCTGTTATTCCATCTAAACTTCTCTCTGATTATCCAAGACTTCGGTTCTTTGGTAGAGTTTCTCTGGTATACATACAGTCACTCGGCTAATCAGGGACAGGCGTAAGGTGCTGACTTGCTTTGGTGGGCATGGTAAGGATGAAGGAGCTTCTATAGCAGTGCTGCTCCTAAGGTGATGTACTTACGAGGCACCAGGGATCCTGTTAAAATGCAGTTCCAGATTCAGAGGGGCGGAGCCTAAGATTCTGCATTTCTAACAAGCTCCCAGGCGCTGTGGATGCTGCGATGCAGGTCCAGGGACCACAGTGTGCATTGTAGCAAGGTTCTGGAGGATCTTCCCCTCTAGGCAAATAAAGCTCGGAAGTGTTGGATGTGTGCAGGTGCCTAGTTACAGTGGAAGGTGGGACAGTCTCCCCTCACTGCACACGGCGAGGACTGGCCCCACACCCAGTGGACAAGAATGGGGAAAAGGCTGTTCAGGTCCTCATTTTGAGCATAACCTCATGATGTCTCTAGGACTAACCAGAGAATCAGAACAAGCCAGGATGTCTCCAAGGGACCGCTCGCCTTTCTGTTAGTGCCACACTCCTCTCTCTTCCTTCATCTCCTCAGCACATGGAACACCTCACTTCTTGCCCCGGAGGTATTAACAGAGAACAGTTTAGTCTCTGGAGTCGGATTGTCTAGGTTCACCGCTTGATAGCTGCGTGACCCTGAGCGAGTCACTTAACCCCCCCAAGCCTCTGTTTCGCCCCTCTGGAAAAAATAAGCATAGTAATAGTACTTATATCTGAGATATAAGATATATTCATAGAATAGATGAAATAAAATAAGCTGCATAAAACGCTGAACACATCACCCAGCAGTGCTGGCTTAGCTCAACAAATGTTCGTTGCTGTGGTTGTTTTGTTACCAAGGACTTTCTCTGAGCCCTGCACCCTAAGCAGGGAAACAATCACAGCCACTCTCGTCATGTCCCCCCATTTCCGCCATCCCTTTCTCATTCCTAGGAGACACTTTTCCAAAATGTATACACCCATTCTCCTAGCACTGCATATCATTTTAATCTTTTCTTTTCTTTTTCCCCCCCAGAGTCCTGGAGTGACTTGTGAGCTTCAGAGGAAAATGGGTGGACAGTGCTACCTAACCCCACCCCCCCCCGCCCCGCCACAAGACACTGGCAGCCTAGGGCTGGACGGTGATACACTGGAAACAGTTTTATTAATACAAGTTCTCATCCCTCACACAACATAGGTCAATTCATAATACCTTGTCCTCTGTTCTCCAAATAACATTTCCATGGTAATTAATAGTAAAGGCTTTTGGTTTTAATTTACAAATATGGAAACTCATTATACCATCTAAGAAAGTATCTTTAAGGTCTAGGACAAGTGAGATGCACTATAGAAAAATGGGGGCGCCTGGGTGGCTCAGTCAGTTAAGCATCTGACTTTGGCTTAGGTCATGATCTCACCGTTTGTGAGCTCTAGCCCAGCTTCAGGTGTGCCCCGCCTCTCTCTCTCTCTCCCTCTCCCTTTCTCTCTCTCTTTTCCTCTCTCCCTCCCCCTCTCTCTCTCAAAAAAAAAAAAAAAAAAAAGGTGGAGGTAGATTTAAAAAAAGAAGAAGAAGAAAAAAAGCTAATTTTTTTTATCTTATCTAGACAGTAAGAATAACAGTAATAATAAAAACTAACATTTATTGAGCACTTACTAGACCCTTGAAACTGTTTGGCCTTTATTTTTCATTGATTAATCCTCAAAAAAAGTTAGAAACCGAGGTTAAATTACTTATGGTAAAAACGAAGTTTTTTAAAAAGTCAATTTCTCCATATTTAAAAAATCCTTCGAGGCATCTGGATGGCTCAGTCAGTTGAGCATCTGACCCTCGATTTCAACTCAGGTCATGATCCCAGAGTCATGGGATCGGGCCCCACACCAGGCTCTGCGTTGAGCATGGAGTCTGCTAAAGATTCTTGCTCTCTCTTCCTCCGCCCCTCCTCCACTCTCACAGGCATGTGTGTATGCATCCATGCTCCCTCTCCCTCTAAACAACAACAACAAAGTCCTTCCCTTGTTGTTTTTTTCAAACTGTTTTCATAGCCGATAAAAACAACTCATACTTACTGACAATGATGAGCTCCACGGAGAATACATACTTTACTGAGTGCTTTTCTGAATTACTTCATGGCATGCTTGCAATGGCCCCCGTGTACAGATAAGGAAATAGAGCTCACTATGAATTCAAAGCCAAATCAGATTCAAAGCTAAACTCCTAACCATTCCAGAACTACTCTCTCCACTTAACCCATGACATTAGATAACAATCAAGATGCATTTCTTTAACCTCTAGAAAGATCTTCTCGAGCAGTAACGGTGTCTTTTCCCATTGCTGCATGCTGTCCACAGCCAGCACAAAGCCTAACCGATAGTGCAGACTTCATAAACATCCCCTGAATCATACTCTTTCTACTGAAGTCAGAGAAGGAAAAGACACGAAGTATGGGGGCCACACAGGGCTTCCTTAGTCAAAGATAATGGAAGAGGTTAAATATGAAAACCACCTCTGAAGTGTACAAGGAAGAAAACAAATACCAAATGTATATAGATCCAAAGAAAGTACACAAGAACGGAAGGATGCCAAACAGCCGCACTGCAAAAAAGGGAGGCAATTGTCCTGAATGTGCCTCCAAAGACGAAAGGAGAAAATCCTACAGAAAGACTTGATGTAGGGTATGAAGTTGAGTTACCAGCCATCAGCATGCAGAGGGGAGCCCTGAGCTACCTAGAGTATGGCTCTTTCCCTTGCTCAGGACTTAAAAGTGGTCATCTATGAAAGGACAGGGACAATAATGAACTACAAAGCGTACGTTTTCCAGGATCACACGAATGGTTTTCAAGTGTGCCTCCACACCAGAAACCCGAAGTTCTGTTAGTAGGAATGCAGGGAGGAAACTGCCCTCTCTGCAGACCACCATGCATTCTAGGAACCTGGGAAGTCCACGCTGAATGGGCCACGGCAGAGAGGAAGAGGGGAAAAGGGACTGACCGCAAGCTCGCAGGAGAGTTTATTTTCTCTCACGGTTTATGTATCAAAGAAAGGAAAGTCTCCTCTCCAGGAGGGATACAGAAATGCAAACAAGGTTGCTTGGGTGAAATACCAGCCTGGAACAGAAGACACTTGGGCTGCCCCCCACCCCCAGGGGGGCAGCATTCCACATCCACCGGGGTTTTCAGTGATGACATCACCTGCGTGGTAATCTGAAATCCACCCGGGGCAAGAAGCAAGTAGCAGAATCCAGGAACTATTCTCATCTACAAAAGGCAGAAATCATCTTTCCCCACAGAAAGGATGTTAGTCTTTACAGCACTCTGCACCTCGTTTCTTCCCCAGCCTGTTCTCATCTCATTCTGAGCTCCTGCAGCTGCCTCTACAGAAAGTCTACCTGGCACCCAGCCCCCCCTGGGTTTCCAACACAATCATCCCACAGACACTGGAGGAGTCAGAGTGGCCTCGGCTCCATGATGCTCCCCTGGACCTAGATTCACAGCAGCAACTGCTGTCCTGTAGCTTAAATAACCCCATCCACCATCCCCTCCTCATGCAGATAAGATCTTCAGGCGTGGGCATGACTCTGGATTCCCTGCTCTGCTTTTAGTCCTCTTCTGGGCCTAGTCTTGACCCCAAAGGCAAGCTGGCTGTGAATCTCTACTCTCCTCCCCTCCCCCAGCCCCTGCCGGTCTTCTTTCCCGGGGCTAAATACTGCTCCCATGAAGTGCCAGCTGGAGGGGATTCTCTCCCTTGAAAACAGACCTCAGAACTCCAATCCCAGCCCTGCCTGCCTTCTGAGTTGGCCTGTGGCCTAGAATTCATTGCTGCTGGTCCCACCTATCAGACCGGGTATCCGAGATGCCAGGCCTGAACTTGCTGCACCCTTTGGACGCTATGTCTTGGACCACCCAGCTGCCGCCGCAGAGGCCAGCTTTCATATTCAGGTTAGGTGCTCCAAGTCCTCATTCCTTTCAGTCACGAAAATGCTTCAGCCCTGCCCCAGCCTCCTCTTGCTTGCTGCCCAGTGGCTCTGTGTCACTGAGATTCTAGCAGGGCTCCTAAGCCTCACCGTGCCCTACCTTCTTCCTATCTGGCATGCCAAACTGGGAAACAGCCCCAAATCACATCCATTCAAATCCCGATGGTCTGTGAGAGTACGATTTCTGGATTGGATGCTGAAATGGATGTGGGAAACATGGCCATCCTCTCTGTATCTCATTTTTCTTTCCAGAAACCTCTGAAATAACTCTCCCTGAGTCAGGCATCCCCACCATATTTGGGGCAACAAGTCCCCTCCCTAGTGGAGACAACCAAAGGAAAGGACAGGTACTGGCACCATCCATTCTGAGCAAAAAGACTGCTTGAAAGCTGTATGGTGGGTCACCACAGGCCCGAAGCTAGGCAGCTGTCTGCTCTCTGGTCAAAAAAACATGAGTATGATTAAGTTTTAAAAACACATAATCAGGGGTGCCTGGTGGCTCAGTCAGTTGAGCATCCAACTCTTGATTTCGGCTCAGGTCATGATCTCCTGGTTCATGGGATGGAGCCCCACGTCAGGCTCTGCACTCAGAGCAGAACTATCAGTTCTGTTTGGGCTTCTCTCTCTTTCAAAAATAAATAAATAAACATTTTTTAAAAATGCATAGTCATAGGGGTGCCTGGGTGGCTCAGTCAATTAGGTGTCGGACTCTTGATATCTGCTCAGGTCATGATCTTGGGGTCATAGGATCCTAGGTGTGGAGCCTGCCAGTGATTCTCTCTCTTTCCCTCTCTCTCTGCCCCTTCCCTGCTCTCTCTCTCTCTCTTAAAATAAATAAGTACAAATTTCTAAAAAAGAACTTAAAAAAATACATAATGGGAAGATAATCTCCATCAGAGAAGCCTAAACACTTTCTTTTTTTTTTTTTTTTTTTTAAGTGTTATTTATCCTTGAGAGAGAGACAGACAGAGCATGAGTGAGGGAGAGGCAGCACAAGAGAAGGACACAGAATCTGAAGCAGGCTCCAGGCTCGCAGCTGTCAGCACAGAGCCGATGCAGGGCTCAAACCCACGAACTGTGAGATCATGACCTGAGCCGAAGTCGGACGCTCAACCGACTGAGCCACCCAAGCGCCCCTAGAAGCCTAAACACTTTCAAGGCATGGAATATAACTATTTGGAGCCATGTTAGCATGAAAGAAAGGATGAAAACCAAAATCACGCTGAGCTAAGTGATCATGTTAATTCCCTCTCTTCTACACATGCTTGTTTTCCTCATTTTGTTTTGTTTTGTTTTGTTTTTTAATGGGAAAGTGGGTGTTTGGAGCCTGGGCTATTTGAATGTGGAATGATGGTCCCAGGTCTTCCTAAACTTAACAGTGAAGCAGGGGCAAAATCCCAGATGGTCACACAGTGATTTCACAACATCAAGCCACATTCTTATCTTTCCAAGTTCCACAATTCCCCAAACATATGTAGTCACGACTGACCTACAGGTCAGAGCCCGGGTCTGAAGTTCCAGGCCAGTCACTATTGTCTGTGTGGCTTTGTGAAGTGACTCAATTCTACTAAGCCTCCATGCCACCATCCACAAAGGGCTAGTGGGAATAAGGAAGTAGCTAATTCAGAGGGGTGTTGTAAGGAGCAAGTAGAATAACATACAGGAAAACTCTCGGGAAAATTGTGAAATATTGTAAAGAATGCCCCTTCTTTTTTTATGTTTATTTATTTATTTTTGAGACAGAGAGAGAGAGAGAGAGAGAGAAGTGGGGGAGAGGCAAAGGGAGAGAGGGCAAGAATCATAAGCAGGCTCCACCCTGTCAGCGCAGAGCACGATGCGGGGCTCTAACCCACAAACCATGAGATCATGATCTGAGCTCAAGTTGGATGCTTAACCGACTGAGCCACCCAGGTGCCCCCAAAATGCCCCCTCTGGAGGAGAACTTCCAGGATCTGCCAAGAAAGAGGTAGACGCATTTTCCACGTGCAAATAATTATAGCCGGTATTACAGCATATTTCCATGGCCTGCGTATATACCAGTCATCCCCGCTAATTTATTAACTCTGTGAGCACAGTAAATAGGTCTTGTTCACCACTGGACATCCTCAGGGCCCACCACTAGCAGGCAGCCAGTGTTTGCTGAATTGATGGCTGACTGAAATCATAAACTTATTTAGATTTATGTGGAGTTAATGGGGCAGGGGGTGGGTGAGACGACAGAAAAGCAACTTCACAGTTTTCATTTCTCTACAGAAAAAAGGTTAAATTTCTTGTCCGGAGTTAGTTCCACTCTCTCCATATGTGTGTAATATACAGAACTCATGATTAGGAAAATTTAACAAAGAATTTGGTCATGGATTCCAGGCATTTGCTAAATCCTCCTTTCTATACGAGGAGAGCTCTTTCTTACCTATGGAACAATTGATTGATTGGTTGATTCAACTGACTGAAAGGAGAGGAAAGGCCGAGGACACCTCTCACATCAGGCCACTCTGTCTGTCACAAGTGAACTAAAGAAGTGTGATCTTCATCAGCCTGCTTAGGCCTATATTTCTATACAGCCCACACACCGCCACCCACATATGCACCACAGGAAACAAAGAGATGGCTAGAAAATCATCCTTAGCTGAAATTCTACTCATATTGCCACGAAGCAAAATATAGACAGATGATCCACTCGTATCTTCATTCTCTCTCCTTCCATCTGCTTAAATGGGTGTGATTAAGTGCTGTATGGGTCAGTCACAGTAGAAGCAGTTAAAATGATCATTTTACATTTAATGAAGAACATCACTATTTTCAGCTGGCCCTATTTATTAGAAAGTACATTAGAGAGAGCGTGACAGTGGACTGTTTGGTTTACTGTTGGTGGGGGGGGGGGGGGTCATAAGGCGCCACAAAAGGTGGGATCAAATGGCCAGGAATATTTTGTCCCTGGTCATTTGTAATGAATGGAAATTGACATCATAACGTGGATATATTTTTTTATGCACTCCACAGGGAGGCTGTGTGAAGACTGATTACAACTTCTTGGCTTAATGTATTACTATTGATATGATGGTGGAAGAAAACCAAGATCATTTTCCAAAGATATAGTTGAAAAGGGGAATTCATCTATAAGGAAATAGCTACCACAATAATAATAATAATAGCTACCAAGACTTGAATCCCTCGGTCCTTAAGATGACTCGGGGTCCAACACATAACTGTAAAATAAGGTACAAATATTATAGTTAGGAATACAGCAAGGCCCCACGTTAAACTGGTAGAGGATGAATTACAACAGATGGAATCAGAGTATGCATTCTTGTTCAAATACTGACAATCATATCATTGGGAGAGTGGCAGGGGGATGAGGAGAGGCTTGAGTCCCAGACTCAATGGTAAGTACAAGCATTTCTGTTAATACCAGCTGCCTTACGGTGTTAAGAGATAGCAGGTGATCTCTTAGACAAGCTAGTCTTATGTAGTTTAGGTTTTTTTTGTTTTTTTTTTAATGTTTATTTATTTTTGAGACAGAGAGAGACAGAGCATGAACGGGGGAGGGGCAGAGAGAGAGGGAGACACAGAATCGGAGGCAGGCTCCAGGCTCTGAGCCATCAGCCCAGAGCCCGACGCGGGGCTCGAACTCACGGACCGCGAGATCGTGACCCGGGCTGAAGTCGGACGCTTAACCGACTGAGCCACCCAGGTGCCCCATGGAGTTTAGGGTTTTAATGCCATGGGTCATATGCTTATGTGTTTATGCTACACAGGCCTTTCTTCCAGGCGACAATGTCGCAGAGTCTACCCCCAAAGTTTAAAGGCCACCTTGGTGGGACATCAGCTTTCTCTGATTCCTCTTTATGAAGATGGGCTATGCCTGCATGGGAATGAGTGACATGACTTATCCAAAAGTAAGGGTGCAGTAACAGGCCCCAAAATGTGTTCAACAATATAACTAAGAAGATGCAACTCTCCTTAGAGCAATGAGACAAGCTTCCAATCTTTTGAATAGGAAAAAGAAAGAGTTTTCCAACTGATATTCCAAGTGTCCAACAGTCACCACGTAACTGCAATTTTCACTAGCATCCATGTGGGATGTCTGGCCGTCACATAGGACAGCCAACAACCAAGAAGTTCTGCACAAACAACCAAGACGTTCCCGGGGCCTCTGCTCTGGGGATCTCTAGGAACAAGCTGATGGAGGCTGGGAATGCTCAGCTTGGAATCCGCTGGAGACTTGCATACAGGAATGAACACTTGCGTTCTCCCGACAGTCTTCTCCTGCTGGACCCAGCCAGATGAGAGCAGCGATTTTCTTAGCTTTGTGCCCAGGAGGCAGTCTCTCAAAAGCAAGGCAGAAAAGGCAACCAAGTAAAAGAGGGATCGACCATGTTTGTGCAGTGCTGAATGTAGAAAATGGAGCTGGGTTAGAAATCAAGACGTCAGCACTCCAGAGTCCCACTTCAGAAAACTGCCAAAGAAGTGTGCATCCTGCACTCATGGATCGAAACAACCTGCAGGCATAGCCTATTTTCTCACTCCCTCCTACAGAACACGTGGAGTTGTGTCTACAAGGGCAGTGACAGTTCACACAGACAGAAAGGTGTCTGTGGCTGTGCCTTTTGTCTTTGTAGGGCTTGCTTGTGTTAGAGGCCCCTCTAGCCACCTTCCACTGGGCCTTCCTCCATCACATACACACACAAGTAAGTGAGTGGATGCTCACTCTTTGCAGTTTAACGAGCTACTTTCCTGTAGATCTGAATTCACTGTACTACCAGCAGTTTTAACAGATCCATTATTAACCATCTACAATATACTGTAGTTCCACAATGTTGTTCACATTCTAGCACGATAGGCGTTCTCTTCATAAAGGGTCATTTGGCTGGTGTTGGTAATTTTTCTGTGTGTCATGCAATGAGCAGGGGAGAGGAACCCAAATATGATCACTTTCATCATGGGCTTAAGGGCGTGTACCAAGCCCCCCACCCCCACCCCGCCCCCGCTGCCATCACCAGAGTGGAGAACCAGAGCTATCACTATCGATGGCTGTCAAGCAAGTTTTGAAAGCCAGAACTTGGTAACCCCCAGCCATGCATTCTCACAACATTTCTTGGCCTAACTTGATAGATTGATTCTGAAAACATACACTAATTTTTTAAATGCAAAACAGACCTGCTTGTGTTAGGGCCTGCACAAACAGAGGACTAGAAGAGTGGAAACAGCATAAACAATGTTGTTTATATCCGAGGCCTGAGAAAACCGCTGCCCTTTCCTCCAAAATTGCAGGAAGTATCAGAGTAACCCCCACCCATTAAGGTGGAATCAGAACCATATTTTCCACAGGAATGGACACGATTTTTCAGATAGACTGACATTAAAGGACCTTGGAGCAGCGGCAGGATTAAGAAAGGATGGGTTTTCCTCTAACCTGCAATCGCAAGGGCAGAACCTCCCGGCCACAAACAATGCTGAAAAGTTAAAACTAAGTGCCACCAAACACAGCAAAAGGGCAGATGTGGAGAAACACTGACCGTTTTCATTGTTCTCCTTCACTTTTGACCTCCTGTGAAGGCATAAGACGGGTTCCTACAGTTGAGTACCTAAAAGGAGACTTTTACTGCATCAGGGGTAACCAGCCATGTGATCTGAGCCCTGAAGTTTTAGAATCACATTGGACTAGACCTGCTTTATTCCTTGTTAATATCGGTTGGCTTCCTTAATACATTTCTCCATTTTTAAAATCGTTGTTGTTTTAACGGAACTATATTTAAAAGCAAGCAACAGGAAGCTTTTACTTGGGAAGTTGAGGTCGAAGCGCTCAGTGGCAAACAATGAACCAGGGAGATAAAGATTCAACGCAAATGGTTGGGAACAGACCCTTGCTAGTTTCCTGCCAGGGTCGACTTGTGAGCATGTGCGAGGCCACGATACGAACTAACAGTGCTGGTTTGCTTTTATTTACTCCAATTTATTTGTTCCTGTGAGAACCCCTATAAAAACAAAGTGTGGGGACAAACAATGGAAGCCTTGCCATCTCCTCCTTGCCAGGGTTTTTATTTTCCACATTATCAAATGTTTTCATCAGTGGAGTTCAGCCCATTCATTCAACCCTGTGAATCACAACCCAGATCATATTGCATCGGGGGAAGAAAAAAACCAATGCATTGCCTGTATCAGTGAAAGAAGAAAGAAATGTTTCCCTATCATCTACTCCCTTTGATACTTGCAAACAGATTTGTGGTCCTTTGTGATGCCCTAGGACAGATGCTTGGCCCCAAACAGTCAAGCAAACTAGAACTTTTAAAGAAGTCAGCTTGCAATTCCATAACATAATTTTATCTCCATTCCCCTTTTTGGCCTCCTTCTCCAAACAGGTATCCATGTCAAAGGAGAACTCTTGAGTTGGGGGTTTGTTTGACCTAGGTCACACAAAGGTCAAGCTTTTCACCAGTTGTTAACACAAAGCTTCCAGCCAACCCACCCTCCAAATCCGGCTACACAGTCTGTTTCCATCTGCAAATGCGCTATGCACATTGGATTTTTCTCAGTTTTGCAGGAACTAACAATCCCTTCACTGTGAAGTGGTCTCAGTGACAAATAAATAGGTCAAACACTCTTCGGTGAAACTGTAGGCGCTGAATTTGCCAAATAGGGAAATGTAATGGATTTTGACTTTTTCATTTTTAAAAAGGCTTTTTAAAGTGTTATTTTAAAACCAGTTGAACAGATTGCTTTATTCCTTTATGGAACTTCAAGGGATGCTGTCCTTTAAGCAGTTTTATGCAATCCAAACTATATTTTTGCCTTTCTGAAAGAGATCAATATTTATTCAGATTGATTTTTAAGATTTACATGTGAAAAATAGATAAAATTGGATCAAATATAAACCAAAACTAATTCTGTCAACTCCCATGAAAGTCAATAAAGCCGAAATAAATTTAGCAGATTTCATCTACCTGCATTTGAGAATTGTTTTACTTCATTATTTCTTATAAACTTACTGAGCAGAAATTTGCTTAACTCTTATCCAAGCTTCTCTTACTGAAACAATAAGGCTCTCTATGGAATATTTTGCACTTGAATATTATCACCAGGATAGCATATGGCAAACTAGCGGTAGGCAGTTTATCTTCATCCTCTTTGTAAGCTAAAATTAGCACAATGTGTTTGCAGCGTTCTACACTTGACTCGGGCCAGGGTGGTATTCTCCACAAGGCCATGCTTGTTCCACATCCTGCTAGCTTCCAATATTTAAGCACACTGGTTGAAGGTTTATATTAACAACACAGATACATTTTAATGCAATAAAACCTCAAAATAGCACCAACGATGAAAAGTAAACTTGCTGTATTAGGAATCAACCTGAAAAACCTTCCTTCATCTGCTTCCTAAAATATATAGTGTTTCAACTACAAAGTAGTTCAAATGTTTACAGAGGCTAATTGTACCAAGTGGGATATATACACAAGGCTCCAAAGGCAAGAAACAATTACCTTCTTAGACAACTGAGGCTTATTTTTCTACTTGTTTACCATATTCAGTTTTTCTTGGTAGTTCATTCCTGATGCTAAAAATGCACTGTTGCTAAGAATTTAGTGTGTGCTTTCACAGGATTAAATGAAGGTGATCTGCCAATGGAAAGAGCTTACTCTTTAAACAGGAAAGCAGCTACTGGCTGGCTCTTTGAAAGGATTACAACACAAACAATGATTTTAAAAACAATGGAAGCGGTTCAAATAATACATCCCTTTTAGCTGGCCTGTAGCAGTGTAATCTTCTCATCAAATAGTTAAAAACAAGACAAAACAAAACTTGAGGAAAAAAACTTGAGGAAGAATTAACTTTAGGGAACCCAAACTGGCAGGTAGGCAGCAGAAAGATATTTACATGAGGAAGAGAGAACACCTCTATCTCTTAATGCCATTTAATAAAACAGATGTTATATTAACAAGATTTTGTTGAAAATTTCACTAACCAATATCAGACTGCAGTTTCTATTATGTCTGTGTGCTAAGGGCTATGTATGCAGCTTGCTATCAACAGATTATATCCAAGATGACAAATAAATGTCCATATTGTCAACTGATTTATATCAAAAGATAAAAAAAAAAAGTCTTCATCACTTCTTGAAAGGAGAAAAAAAAAGGATAATTTCTCAAAAGCTTACTGTATACTTGACCTAGTCATATTATTCTCAGAAGTCTACATTTGAAAAAAGGGGGGAAAAATGTAAACATTGTAAGGCAACTTCATATATGATCTAACTAAAATGATATTTCACTTGACATACAATATGAATCCATCTTTCCCAGTCATTCTTGACCCATGCCCCTACCCCAGCATAGATACGGTATACAGAAGAAATGCAGGATACAGATGTTGAAATAGGTAAATCACTTGGAAGTTCCAGTAATAACCAAAGAAGGCAGCTACATACTCCACATCTATTCAAAAAGGTGGTAGGCATTTGGACCTTTTCAGCTGTAACTGAATGTAAAAGAAATCAAATCCACAACACTACTTTGCACCTAGGTTTTCTGAAAAGTCAAATATCAGGGATGGTCTGTCCTCTTTGATTGCTATTACCAGTGCTAAGTCCTAGATTCATAATTTCTCCTCACTGACCATGAAATTATGTGGAATTTACTGACCTTCTGCAAATTTCAATCTATATGTAAAATGTTTCTTGAAAGTTCTCCACTCTATCTAGGTTTGTTCAACTTGGTTCTTAGAATTTCAGTATTTCAGAAGTGAAGGAAGCCGTTTCAATGACCTAGCCCAGCCTCTTTTACTTCCGGAAGAAATTTCATCCCAGTGAGGTTATGTGAGTGGTCCAGCCCGGAGCACCGGGCTTGTACATTGTTCAGTGGGGACAGAACCCGAACACCTGTGCTCCAATGATAGCAGGTCTCTGCAGCTCACCACACAGCTTCAGAGAAAGTCACTTAAAAGTTCCCAACACGAAGCACACATAAACAAATATTTAAAATAGAAATTGATTGGGTGCCTGGGTGGCTCAGTCGGTTGAGAATCTGACTCTTGGTTTCAGCTCAGGTCATGATCTCAGGGTTCATGGGTTAGAGCCCCACACTGGGCTCACTGCTGTCACCCTGTCAGTGCTGGAGCCACTTCAGATCCTCTGTTCCCCTCTCTCTGCCCCTCCCCCCACTTATGCTTTCCCCAAAATAAATAAGTATTTAAAAAAAATAGAAGTTGATCACTGAGCTGGTCCTCACATAGAATCAAGCACAACTACATTCTTCTGATGTTTCAGCACTTGTTTCTGAGATGCCAAAAAAAGTGGTTCAACGCTTTGATGGGGGGATACAGGTATCAGTGATTTATCTATAGCCTCAGAAATATATAGATTCTTAAATACTCTTTCTTGCTGATGAAAAATATATAATAATATATACACATATGTGTGAGCATCTGTGTATATAAGCAAAGCAAATATGGCAAAATATTAACAATCGTTGAAATGGACTGGTAAGTTATGGGTATTTATTGTACTATTTATTCTGTATGTATGAAAATACTCATAATAAAAACTTGAGAAAGTGCTAACAAATGACACGTGGAAAAAGAATCTCAGTACGAGGATCTGCCAGTGCTTCCCTGTGTTTTTCATCTTCTGTGTAGCATCCTCGGCTTTGCAGTGGAGTCCTGCGTTGTGCCACGATAGAACAGAGTCATCACCACAGGTATAAGAAATTCCTCTCTTTAAAAGGAGCTGGATTGGGGTGCCTGGGTGGCTCAGTCGGTTAAGCGTCCAACCTCAGCTCAGGTCATGGTTTCATGGTTCATGGGTTCGAGCCCCGCATCGGGCTCTGTGCTGACAGCTCAGATCCTGGAGCCTGCTTCCGATTCTGTGTCTCCCTCTCTCTCTCTGCCCCTCCCCTACTCGCTCCCTCTCTCAAAAATAAAAACAAACATTTAAAAAAATTTAAGAAAAAAAAAGGAACTGGATCATGTTTGGTTGTTAGGAAACCACCTCTACTCCTTGGAAGAGGGAGAGCTTTGCAACTAATACTGAAAATTCAAGCACATTCCTGTGTCATGGGTGAGTGGTTAGAAAAAGAAATTAAAATAGTCAAAATGGGAAATAGACTCTCTGTTGCCATCATAATGAGGCCACAACAATGTGAATATAAAGAAGAGCAAGAAGAGATGTGAACAATGAGGTGAGGGAGAGGAGGAGTGGGCAGTCAGCACCACCAGTAATCTTGCAGGTGAAAGAAATAGGAGAGCGAATTTGCTATAAACAAAGACCTGCCTGTAGGTCTAATTTCGCCTCTCCATAACTACCCAGAATCAACCTTTCCTATTCACAAATGATATGCAAGAGATACCCCTTGCAACGACTATAAACCTAGTCCTTAAGATACATGGCATTTGGTAACATTTATCCATGAAAGTAAGGATTATCTTCCTATATCTGACAATTGCTAGTAACATGGTATTCTGAAATTGAAAGGCCTGATATTGCCCAATAGCTTCATCAAAGGCCAAAGATTATTGTGACAAGATAAGATCAGAGATACAAAAAGAAACTTTGTTCCGTTCTCCATCTTCGCTGGGCTCTTGTGAGGCAATCCCACCTAGGTCCTCTGAGAACACAGAACCCTACCCCAAACTGATCCTCAACCAGAGGTATGCCATTCAACACATCACCTTGACTGACATTGCAAACCTTATCTTCTCACAAGCACCTTAATATGTGGTGTAGAAAGAAGCCTAGCCTTTGCTTTAAAAGAATCCAGTAGACCAATGGCCTTGTGGTAAGATAGGTGCCATTTGGGGGCGCCTGGGTGGCTCAGTCGGTTGGGCGTCCGACTTCGGCTCGGGTCATGATCTCACGGTCCGTGAGTTCGAGCCCCGCGTCGGGCTCTGTGCTGACAGCTCAGAGCCTGGAGCCTGCTTTGGATTCTGTGTCTCCCTCTCTCTCTGCCCCTCCCCTGCTCATGCTCTGTCACTCTCTGTCTCAAAAATAAATAAAAACATTAAAAATTTAAAAAAAAAGATAGGTGCCATTTGTACCCATGTCTGTTCTTAATCATTCATTTCCTCCTCATTGCCTCCTAAAGTGAAAGTGACAGACGTGACTTGGGACATTTGAGAGTGGTGGATAATAGAAGGGATAATAGAGTGAAATCTCAGTGGCCCACCAAGTTTAGAACGACCCCTTGTTTTGATACAAAAGGGCAGATAAACACTTTCCATTGTGAAGGGAATAGTACTAGATTCTCAATTCCTTGCTACAGTGTCACTCAGACTCAGAAATAAACACTAATCCTAACCAGAGTTTCTTTTCCGTATAGAAAAACAAACCAAATGATGATGATGATGATGATATTGATGATGGCCGCTAACACATACACAAACACATACACAGATACTATGTGCCACATACTAAGTTCTGTGCATCAGCTTGTTGAAACTTCTTGACAATCCTATAAATAGGTACTAATACCACTCCATTTTACAGGTAAGTTTAAGTTGTTTTTCTGCACGAGGGAGTTAAACATACATCATTTTTCCATAAGGAAAGACCAATGGAAGATTGCTTCAGTTCTACTCATACACTGAAACCCCTTATCCCTGAATGCATCAAGTGAATTGTATGAAGGAGAAGGTAACTCCTAAAGAGAAAACATCATGAATAGGTTTGTCCCAGACATTTAAAAAAAATTTTTTAATGTTTATTTATTTTTGAGAGAGAGAGACAGAAGGTGAGTCGGCAAGGTGTAGAGCGAGAGGGAAACACAGAATCTGAAGCAGGCTCCAGGCTTGGACCTGTCAGCACAGAGCCTGATGCAAGGCTCGAACTCATGAACCGTGAGATCATGACCTGAGCCGAAGTCGGATGCCCAACCAACTGAGCCACCCATGCGCCCTCCCAGACATTTCTTAATTCAAGAGGGAGGGGAGAATCAAACATTGGACTGTAAAATCCTCGAGGGCAGGAATTGGTCTTACTCATGCTTGCTGTCTCAGGATTTAGCACAGTGCCTGGTATAAAGGAGGTACTCTGTGAGTGAGAGAAAGAGAGAGAGAGAGAGAGAGAGAGAGAGAGAGAGAGAGAGAGAAAGAAAGAAAAGAAGAAAGGAAGAAAGAAAGAAAGAAAGAAAGAAAGAAAGAAAGAAAGAAAGAAAGAAAAGGAAGGAAGGAAGGAAGAAAGAAGGAAAGAAAGAAAGAAAGAAAGAAAGAAAGAAAGAAAGAAAGATGATGTTAAACAATACTTCATCACTTCTTTCTAAAGATCCTTCCTATTTTATTCTCTTTTCTCTCTCCCCAATGAGAGAGAACTGGTGAATGCATTTCAGAAATAAGTGGACCAAAAAGATATCAGTTACTGGGTTACTTCTTAACCTGGCACCAAAAAAAAAGGTGTTGGAGTTGAAAAACCTGGCTGATTCAGGTCCCAGTGTTTTCCCACTTACACCCTGTCAGACCTTAGGCAGTTGTCACCTATAAAAGGGAGACATGGAGAGGTGTCCTGCTAAAAGATGGGTGGTGGAAGGCCCACACATTTCATAGACTGAAGGCATGAAAAATTATGTTATTTTTAGGAAATTTTTCTTTTCCATACCTAGCATTGTATGTAGCTTACAGTAGGTATTCCATAAATATTTGTTAAATAATGGAAGGTGAGAACAAAACAGCTACCTGTCTCTGATACTCTAAACCCCAATTCATTAGACTTCCTCTGAGAGATTCAAAATTGTCAAGACTGACCTCTGTGCAAAGAGGTTTACTCAGGTTAAGTGGCCTTTATTTCTTTAGGTTAGAACTGGAAAAGTTACATACAACTTTACATCAAAATAAACAACACTGCCAGTCATTTTTTAAAAAAAAATTTTTTTTAATGTTTTATTTATTTTTGAGACAGAGGGAGACAGAGCATGAGCAGGGGAGGGGCAGAAAGAGAGGGAGACACAGAATCCGAAGCAGGCTCCAGGCTCTGAGCTGTCAGCATAGAGCCCAGTGCAGGGCTTGAACCCTCAGACTGCCAGATCATGACCTGAGCCGAAGTCGGACTCTTAACCTACTGAGCCACCCAGGCGCCCCAACACTGTCAGTCTTACAGAGAAGCAGGACTGTCGGGAGCAAAGAAGAGACTAAAGGTACCAGTCTTGAGAACCAAGCCAATGGTCCTCAACTCTTGCCCCGGTCTTCTCTCTGCTCCTTCCCGCAGGACCCCCGGTCACAATTGGAGAAATGGCAGCGTCATCGCTGTCATTCTGCCCCTCTGAAATAGGAGCCTGGATCAGCTCTGGCTGGCTGAAGCTCAACCCAGATAAGTGCAGAGCAATGCTGATAGGCAATGGGAAGGAATTTGAGGAAGTGACAAGAAATGCCACATCATCCACCATAAAGAAAGCTTTCCCACAAAGTGGCCTGGGAGGTGGCTTCACAGGGACTGGTGCTCAGAAAAATGCAGATAAACGCAGAAGTCTTTCTAGCAGCAGGATAGAGAGCCAGCCACAAACAATTCATGTCCTTGCCACATCCTTCAGTGACTGCTAGGAGGAAAGAGAGAACTCCCCGCCCACATTCCCCCCTGTGCAGCCGAGAATGAGGAGCGTGAGCCCAGAGTCCCAGGCACCCTCCTGCTGCAGGGGACCAGGATCACGGAGGCGGCAGGCTCCTTTCTGCTCATTTCTAATGTATTAATCAGAGAATCCCCAGCAATCCTGAGGATGTGATTCTTAACAAAGATTCTAGGTTACAGCCTTTCTGTCACAGGGAAGGGTATGTGCCATGTCAGAAATCAACTCTTCCTAATTTCATTCACCATGTAATGGACATCATAATAATCTGCTATGGCATCTGTCATTGCAAAGATTTCCACTGTTCTTCACAAAAGTTTCATAGAAAAGTGGAAGTCAGCAAGCAGTTATTCTCCAAAGAAATTCACAAGGAAAGGGGCCTAGCAAAGAAGACCGGGGAGAGTGGAACTCTTCTGTTCTGACACTGTTGTTTTCTTAGACAGCATGACATTCCCTATTGGTTAGAAACAATACGGCGTTTTTTACTTATGTTTTAAAATTTCATTCAACAGCCCCTATTCGCTCACAAAAAATGTATCCAAAGCTTGCCTCAGATACCTTCACGAGGAAATCTGTGCTTTGAAAAGTAGAGCAAAAGGTCAAATAGTTTTAGAAAAAAATATCATCTGTATTATTAAATAATACCAGTGGCTACTTAAAAGGGCATGCTAGACGGGATCCTGGATACCTATTCAATAAATCCTGCAGCTAGTGTTCTAAATCTCTCTGCAGGAAATTCTGGTTTAGATTCTGCAATCTCAAATTGTCCCAAACTTCTATCTAGAGAGAAATCTGAGTCGCTAGTATCCCAGAGGTTTCTTAAGGGCCACAGCTGTCGGCAGACCAGATTTTCATCCCAGGTAGCCAGGGAGATATTTCAATACAGTCCATTTTTACTCAGAACTCTTCGAGAACACACCAAATAAGAAGTGATTAGAATTACACTTACTTACTCTCACATATTAGCATTAAATTATTAGTTGTATTAGTGGCTTACATTTCCATTAAACTTGCAAATTACATAGACCCTTATTCCCATTCTATGAGCATCTCAATTTTTTCCCCTGCGTGCATATCTAATCATTTGCTTACTTCTTATCACTCCGGGAACCTACAGTTTTTAATTCCATGGATTTCCACAGGGCAAGAATCTAGGCCACCGTTTATGCACAGAAATCAATTCATCCATCACTACACTATGCATCAAAACAACATTTTAAGAGCAAAAGTTGAAGCCAGTGGCAGTAAGCCAAAGCACCTCTCCTCGCAAAGGAAAATGCACTGGGATTTTTAAGAGCAGAAAGGATAGGTCACCGAGGCTTTCTGCCTCACCAAGAAATGGGGAATCCTTAATGGCCCAGAGTTTCTTGATTCAAATCTGGAACTTAAGACTGGGTGCCCAAGAAAAAGTGCTGATTGTCACATCTCCCATGCACTTCTGTGGTGTCCCATGTAAATATATTCACCTGGTCAAATTTTCTCTCTCCTTGCCCCTGGTGAAATCACTGATCAATGACGTGTTTATGTTTTTAATTAGAATCTGAAAGAGCATTTTTGCACCACAGTGCATTTTTATAAGAGCTGCATCTCTGAAACACAATATTATATTAACGTGATAGTTTCAAAAGAAATCATGTCACTATCGTAAGCCATAGAAACGTCATTGGCCTCTTCTAAAGTTGTATTCAGTCTGCTAACTACACCCCCATTCACAAGTTGTAACAATATGCAAATATATATTAAAGCCATAAAAGTCCCCCCTCGCACATCCTTTTCCCACAGGCCAAATTAAGGTGAATTAAGAAAACCTGGCAAAGGGTACACATGGCTATTGCCATTTCCCACGGCAAATAGGGTATTTTCCTCTGGGAATAAAGCATTTTCTTTAAACTACTGTTTATAACCCTTATCAGCTCAACAGCAATAGAGCCATCAAGTCCAATCTCTTGTGGAAAAAAGTCAAGGTCAACAAGTACTTGCATTTTTGTTTATCTTTAGCTGCAATTGCTACTGACATTCAATTGGGTAATAAACATGAGGTCTGTCAAATGTTCCCACTGAACAGGTGATCCAAAAGCTATCTCAGAACAAGGCCATTGCCAGGTAATCAAACAATCCTGTTATAACAATTATGATTTGAGTACATTTATTTATAGATGCAAACATCAGTCAATCCTGAACGAATATTGCCTTACCATTCCCACCACAGGGTAATAGGATTGAGGAAGTGCAGGAGGGCCCTCTTATAATTACTCACCAGCAATAATGTGTGTACTTCCCCCCCCAAAAAAAATAAAATAAAATAAAATAAAATAACGTGTGTACTCCCATGAGCAGAGTACCATCCAAGAAAAGGCTTTCTCCCCTACCTCTTCTATTTAAAGGCAATTTTGTGTAGCTCAATACAGCCATGTCCTTTACTATGCCGCCCAGGTCCCTGATCCCAGCTGCCTCTCTCTGCCTGAAAACCAATTCTACGGTTATGTGTGTGTGTCTATTTGGAATTGTTGCATTATACCTTTAAGCCAGCATGGTTGCTACATTAGAAAACACTTCATTTTTACTTGAAAAGTGCTAGGATTTGTTCAGCATGCTTAATTCTAAAGAGTCAGATGATATTTGGAATAAAGGCCACATACTTCTTTCCAATCCATCATGAAACTCACTGATATCAACAGGAACTATGCATTTGGATCCGGGCAGCACCTGGCTCCATGCCATTTTCGACTTACAGATTAAAAATAGAATCTGTTCCAGCTGCAAAGTAAGACACGTTAAACCTACCGCCTCCATTTGAAATATGAAAATTAAATCTAAGGACCATGGCTACTATCTAAGACGATAACTCTGACCCACATAATGCAAACCTATTGCTTTCACTTCAGTTACGAAAAATGAGCCTAAGGAACATTCTTGGAGCCTGAAAGTAATGATTCCACTTCTTGCTATGTAGCTTTTATTAACATTCTACCATTTAGCAGAGCAATTAACGTTTTCCAAAGCTGACTCCTTTCCTATTGAGAGCATCAGGACATCTGGAATCGAAGTAAAGGACAATCCTTCTAAAAATACACAAACCCACATCCTGGGAAAGAAAGTGAAAACTAAAAATGAACCAACAAAAAAATTCTACACACACAAAATGAAGTACACTATTTTTAAGGACAACTTTCAGTGTAGGCATACTAAGTACCCCGTGACAGTGTTGTTAGTCTAAAAAATACTCTTTTGGTATAAAAAATTATCTTTCGTTCTGTAGTATTCTGGTAAAAAAGTAAATGTAACCAGAGTTGCATCAGCAGCCCAAGAGTATACTATTTCCAGTCCTAGAGTCTCTTAAGTCTTGGGCAGGTGATTTGAAGATTCTACATAAACAGAAACATTAGCAGCCTGGGAAGTGGAAAGGCTGAAGCACACGCTAGGATGAGAATCCAGTGGGAGTCCATGAACACCAAGGCCCATGTAACAAAACATCTACTCTGCAAATACTCAGGAAATGTTCATCAGTCAACTGTCAAGCAAAGGGGGAAGTCACCTCATTTTCAGAGCAGTAAACCGATGAAATGAGTCACAGAATTCCCATGATAGCTTAGCTGGCCTCTTCCTTTCCACCCAGCCCCTGGTCCCCATGGAGCCAGAGCCCTCCGAAAGAGAGTGGTGGCCGGACTTCCGTGGGCAACCCTCAGGAAGGGGTAGGAAAAGTGTCGCTTCTGTCCCACCAGCGTGTGAGGAAAAAACCACAGGCAACAATGGCCATCTATATTGTTCCCGTATCTGGAGAAGGGAAGCTAACACTTAAGAAGACAGTGAGCAGGCCAGAAGAGACCTGTGGTGTAGACAACAGTACTCTGACACCTTGGCATCATCCCAGACCTTTCTAACCCCCATTCCCAAACCCAGTCCCCTCTAGGTCTGGTCCAGTCTCCTCTCCCAAAGCTCTCCTCTCCATCCGCTTCACTCTGCCTTATGTCACATCCTCAACATTTCAGAATAACTGCAGCGTGACTCCAGCCTCCCTCCGCATCTATTCCTCTTTCAAGCAGGTCTGCCATGACACCAGCCTAACGTTTTCAGTGACTCCCTACTGCCTCCCAAGCAAACTCCCAATTCCTTAAGACGACAGATTTGATCCCTCACGGTCTGGCCCCTGCTGCCTCTCGCTTTCCCTTGTAACTCCTCCTTTCCCACACCCTGTTCTCTGCTCGTGCTGAGGCACACACGCAGCTTCCAAGCTGTCATGCTTTCGCTTTCCCCCCTCACCTTCACACCAGCTAATTTCTTGGCCTCACATGTCCTTCTTCTTCTCCATCTGTCCCGACTTCCCACCAAAGACACACCCCTTTGGGAGAGCTGGCTGGAAGACTGGGGATGAAAAGCAGGTGGATGCTAGGACCAACTCAGGGGATGGAAATGCCATATGGAGAAGGACCCACATCTGAGTCCCATCCGGGCTCCGTGAAAAAGGGTGCTGTGATGGAGGAAGACGCTCCTGTGGAAGGACAGGGAGAGGCCACACCGCTTTTTTAGGTGCCATTCCTCTACTTCCAAATTATACTGGACCTACTCAGTCCTGAGCCTTAATCTACCATATGTTAACTACCTGCACCGCCACTGGACTGTCAGCTTCTTGGTTCCAGGAACAGCCTCTTTGTTCTGAATTCTCACATTTAGCACTGGTACATAATAGACATTCAATTAATACTCATTAAGTTAGTGAATGGTACTATTTCTGTCTTCCTTCTATTACCTTTGAGAAGATTCCTCCCAGAAGCTTTAAATTCACGATATCGAGCAATATTTTCTATTTGCACTAAATGTATTCCTTTCCCATAAAGGGATGTTCTTGGTGCTGGGATGTAGTAAAGCAAATATTCATAACACACCGCCTCCGACTTTACAGGCTGAAAACACATTCCCTCAGAATGTCCATTTTTAGAGTGTGGTACCTGAATCTTCCCAAGCTGGCACCCCAGTTCTTCATCACTTAATGGATCTCTCTGGGGCCATTAACCCTATTTCAGCAGACAATAATCAGAACAACAAGAATATTCTCACCTGCATCACTGGCCCCAGGGACGGGGAGAAAAGACTAGAAAACAGAGCTGACACACCATGGTCAGAAGAAGGAGATAGAAAAGGGGAAAGGTCTCACAAAACAACCTGGGCTGAGATTAATAGAGGCTGCCACCTGTTTCAACCATGGAAATCAACACTAGCTTAGGTTCCAAGAAGTGAAAGTAAGATTGGGCTGAATATGAATCCAGGCATCTATCTAGTCGGATGGGTCAATCACATGTTTTTCGGGTATCAGTTGTATCTGCAGCACTGTGCTAGGAGCTGAGGGGGGTGCAAGAGGGGACATCTCACTGGATTCCCCTTGTGAGGACCCGTAGGAGAATCTCTCTCCAGTCTCACACCAGTCAAAGGGATTGTTCCAAACAACTTCCACGGACTCTGTCAATCTTGTAACTAATTATATTTCACTCTTCATTTTGGCTGCTAGGAAGCTCAGAGCCAAACTGGCTACTTCTAGCAACTGTACATGATCTCTTATGATTCCCAGTGTTCTGAACTACCCTTATGACTGGCCTCCTGTTGAATCTCCTTTGGTTCTTGTTTCTTCACATCTTGATTTTATTCTATTGTTTACGCTTTTGTTAACTTCCTTAAACCCTTTCTCAGAACAAAGGAGAGAATATAGAAGTACGTTTTAAAAGTAAGATATATCCTCTTCTCCCAAAGCATCAAAATATAAGGGTATCAAGGTACTATCTGGCTGCTGTCATGGGGCACTCAAGGGAAGATTCAAACTAAGGCAAATGAAATATTTAAAGAGACAGCAGTGATCAAATGCTAATAAGCTAGCAACAAGCAAGTTGAGTGTTTTCTACATTCACTCTTCAATTCCCCCTTCCTTAAAAATATACAAATTGGAAGAAAACTTAAACATTTTCTAGATATGTTCATATTCTCTTTTTCCCTTCATGTGGAAAGAAGTAAAAGAAAGTTCTACCTCTTTCACCCTTTGTTAGGAAATAAGATGGAGGGAATGCATATGGGGTTGATATTGGTAAATGGGGAAAGCCAAAGCTAATTGTACTAATCAAACAGAATGCTTTTAGGTTAAGTAATTATGGAAAATTATCTGCAAGACTGAACTAATCCACAAAGCCAGACACTTGAGCACAACCCAACTTACCAACTACACTTCTGGGACCAATCAATGTAAGAGGTAGACAACGCCTACCTCTTTTTAAGGAAAATGCTTGGCATAAATTTACTGTTTGGGTTAGTTTTCGCTAGGCCAACAGCCAAAACCTCTACCACTATCCTTAATTAGTGCTAGCATTCATGGAGGAAAAAGAGAAATTCAGGAGCAGAGCTGACTATCAAATCCCACGGGATGGAATCATGTCTGCTGCGGGGAATGGCATAGATATAAAAGCATCCTCCCAGGGTGAACAGGGGGTCCTGTCTCAGCGTTCATCCTTAACCCTACCCTAAGGTCTTTTAAAAGATACTAAAATCCTGCTGCCAGTCGCCACCCATTCTCTACTAGAAGCCCATTCAGGGTCAGAGGATGGTACCCAAGAGTAGGAGTAAGCAGAGCAGGCAATTATGTGGGCAGCATGATTTAAGGTACATCCCCAAACCCATCTACCCCCAATTCCGAAAGGACTATCCATTGAATATTTTCTTGAATGCTTCTGTTAAAATGTATCTCTGGGAGTCAGGACAGGTAAGACCTCAGTATCTATTTACATTTTGACTGAGATTGCGATGTGATTAGCCATCTGGCACCCAGAAGAAATCAGTGCTGAGAGAATGTAGTGTAATCACAGTTTGAAAGCATGAGAGGGTTCCCAATCCTCTTTAATAAATAATTACCCACCAATGGCCACGTGCCCATAACTATTCTGGGCACAGGAGATTTAAAGATGAACAAGACATAGTCCCTTCCCAGGAAGCATCCTGGGGAGGCTGATGCATGAATGGCTCACTTCAATATACGAGAAAGGATATGCCACAGGATACCATGACAACACAGAAGAGGGTTACTTCCTCCAATCTGGGAGTTTACAGAATACTTCCTGCAGAGGAGACTTAAATTAAGTTTAGAAGGTTTTAACTTGGGCTACATAGACCCTCCCCCACCAGGGGGTCCATGGTTAGAAATCAGAAGATCCATATAGTCAGAAGGGGAAAAAATTATATTTTATTCTCACTAACCTCTAACTGAAATTTCTTTCAAGTGCATATCTAGGTAAGTAACAAACCAGGAAACCATTAGGACCTGAAACTTTGTCACCAAAGGAAATCATATTTACATATAACAATATAATTGTTACAAAGATCTTAAAACATCGTTTACATTCATCACTATTTCAAAAATGTGGTAGACAATAGAATTACAGCTAGACCTTGTTATTTAACACATATTTAATAAAGCACTTATATAATTATACTATAATTTGTCTTAAAAATATTTTGATAGGTGAATTTCAATACAATTGGTTTCCCTTGTAGTCCTATGTATTTTATTTTATGCATCAATAAAAATGTTACCCTGATAAGGTATCCATTGACTTTACCAGTTTTCCAATGGCATCCCCTCTCCCCCAGAATGTCAGAGTTCTCTGAAAAGGATCAGTATAAGTCAGCAGTCTGGTGACTGATGGTGGAGAAAGCAACGATAACCTCACTAGTTGAAGGCAGTGGAGGCCCCCGAGAGGCCGAGTGGCTATGGAGGAGGGCTGAACAAAGTTCCTGCCAGTGGGCTGTGGATCAAAGTGGACCTCACAGGGCCTGCCAGATGCTAAGCCTCTTCAGCAGCAGCCAGAGGACCAAAGTAGAGATGTCCCTCTGCAAGTTAGGCCAGATAGCTCCCACCTGGTCTTTCAGTCAACAGCCCTGATCACAGAGTTCACCACGTCTGGGTCATTAGCAATGTGAAATTTCATTCCAGCTATTCCAGCTCCCTAGGAACAGTCCATATTTAGAGAATATCCCACTTACATATGCTTGATGCTCTTGGGAGCACACACAAACTTCCTGAGGGCAAACACTGTGACCTGCTGGCACTTATAGCCCCCTACAGAGCACCTGCGACACAGTAAGTGCTTAATCCGTTTCTGATGACTTGACCAGAATGTATAAATTTACACTCCCCCCGCCCTCTTAAATACAACGCGTGATAATATTTTCGCTCCTCCGCAAAAACAATTACAATTCTAAACTCTTTTTATCTCCTTGGGCTACATTAAATGGATACTTCCCCAAAATTAACTTCCCTGCTTCTGCCTTGCCAAGAATGACACAGGGTGAAGAATCCGCCACCTGGGACAATGGGTTCTCTCCTGGTTTATTTTCTTGGGTAGAAACCGAAACACGGTTAAGCTGTGCCAGGCTGTGTGTGGTAGCCCTGGAATGCCTAGGAAGGCTGACCTGAAAAACAAGTTATTGCTTATAGCTTAAAACCCAACGCAGAATCAAGAAGGGAAAGTGAGAGAGAATAAGAGAAAAGAAAGGCCTTAGAAGGAAACTGCATTAAATAATTAAATAACAACACATTAAGATCTGGGTTTTTAAAGCTCAGGTCACCATTTTTATTATTAACATGAAGCAATAAAATCCATGTTATTAATATGAGAGTGGGCTATATTCTTCTATATGTGATGCATCTGGGAAAAATACCTTACAGTTTTGGAAAGAAAGAACTGAGTGTTACGAACAATTAAGTCTGAGTCCTCTACAATAGAAAATACATTCCCCTCCCACTGAAAAGCTAATGCTATGACAGCCAGAGAGGCTTTCTCTAATTTACAGCAGGCTGAGGGAAATGGAGAAGGTACTTTTTAAAAAAGTTTTCATAGCTTTTTGGCTGCAGACACAAATGATGAATTGGCACAGCATCATTATTCATATAATTCTTTACCACTCATTTTTTATTTAAAACTATCACCTGATTCTTGAGAGACCGCTATCATTAATTCTAGGAGAGTCCGAGAATTGGGGTGTAATTTCAGAAGTTCTACAAGTCCCACTGGAGTTGGTATCTCTTAAGAAACAACCACGACAGCCACCACAAAATTCCATGCAACATGCATGTTTCCATCACATGCAACAAAACTCCAGTATCTGCACAGGTGACAATGGCACATGTCAGTAGCGAAGTCTACATCACATACCGAGTCCACTATAACATTGCAAACCAAAAGGGAAACAGAGTTATGGTTTTAAGGCCATACTTTTAACAAGTATCATGCCTTTTAAACTTGAAAAATTAGAATATAAATTTGATAAGATATCCACACCATGAGTTCACACATAAATAAAAATGAGCAATCAACAGAAAATACAAGAAATTATCCTGTTGACTAATGCCCTGTCTTTTCCAATTGAGGGTCAGACCTATTCAAAGCCAATCACATGAGGATGGAATCAGTAAAGGTCAATCAAAGGCAGGCTGAAACTCCAACTGTCTAGCTGACCTTCAGAGCTTGTGACAAATTGCTATCAGTCAATGTCAACTAATGACAGGAGCTCTTTGGCTAATCAATTGTTCTAAAAATGATCAAGAAAACTACTCACAGGACAGCTCATTTTCACATCAATGCCTGTGAAGTATGAAAAGCTCATTTTTTGAGTTTTTAATAAGCTCATAAGTAAAGCAGTTACTTGGTAACAGAGGTCACCTTACAGAAAAAGACAGAACCTTTGTCTGCCTTTTACATATTCTTTTATTACCATATTATAGTAAAATTATGCCATGGATATGCCAGAGGGCTACATAATAAAGTAGGTAACACTTCATCCATTTTTGAAACAAATACTTCTGTGTTGGAGGGAAATATATCGGGGAGTAAATAATTTCAAATACATTTTCCAGTTGTTTAAGATGAAAAACACTGACCTCAAGTTTACCAGCAATATTGCCTAATAGTCAGAAGATGCACTTTCTGTGAAAACACCTATGGCCAAGTTCATGCCCCTAAATACACAGTTACTACTTTTTAGATGATGAAGTTATTTTTCTTTATTTTAAGATGACCTGCTTTCATGATGCTAGAAGTCAACAGAATGGAGAACAGAAGACGGTTACTCACATTTGATGAGTCAATAAAAGGAAAGGTGAATATAGACAGCATGGGGTGTTCTTGGGAAAACAATTCTCTGTCTATCCATCTCGTTCAATGTGTTTGATAAGTTAATGATATGGACCTTTTGATAACAGGGATTTGCTGAGTATAATAACTTCCCTTTCCTTTTTACACCTGACTTTTCCCATCAGGAAATCATTTTCCTCTTCTGCCTGCCACTACATGCAAAGGCCACCCTTTAATTTGCAGTCCGACATTAAATGTAACTAAAGTAACACACGGGGCTGCAATGGTCTAAGGGCTAAGGCCTACGGTCACAATTATATTTTACTTTTCTCTCCAAAGTGTATTAGTCAAAAAGCATTACAGCACCACTGAAATACAAGATGTCCCCGCAGAAGTGTAAGGCTTAAGAAGTAAGTGTGAAAGAAAATAGATCATTCAAGTTACCCTGACCAACAGACAAATGGAATGAAAAAAACCCAAACAAACATTTTTAAAAATGTTTAAAAACATGTTTTAAAAATCAGTTGGGATTTAAAAAAAAAAAAAAAAAAAAAGCAAAGAAAACTGTTTCTAAACCAGCAGTATTCACTTTGTGTTCTCATCTGAAAAACTGCCGATTACAGATTACGTCCCAAGCCCGAGTTGCTACGGTAGTTTTTCAAATTAAAATATCTTCTGTGGCCTCAACCACTCTCAAGTTGTCCATAGGAAAGAAATAAAGGAGGGAGGGCAACACTTAAGCCGAGACATAATTGGAAGTATGTGAAAAATGAAGTGTCAGTTTGGTCAATAAAGGGCAAAGGTCAAGGGGAACTGCAGCCCAAACTCTGCGAGAAATGTGCTCATTAAGACATCCAATCAGAGCGCTCCTTCCCACCTATCCCATTATTCATCGGACAGCTGACTGTTTCAAATGCCCGGGTTTGGGCTGTTATTACTTTTCTTCTTCATGTAAAAAGGCGAGCTGGTATATAAATCGTTGCTTAGTCATCTGGAACATAATGTGGCCCTTCCCCACCGCCCCTCGCCCCACTCCCCACCCCCCCTACCCCCCAACCAGCTCTGCCTGCTGGCCTCCAAAGCCTGAAACCACTGCCTTGAGATTCCCTTCAATAATAAATGGGATTGCCTTCGCCTATAGGTTGCCTGAACTCACAAAAGCTGGTGTTGGTGGGGGGGGGGGGGGGCGGTGAGGGACTCCGGGAGGCATTGCAACTATTGACACATTACTATAAAGAAATAGCAGTGCTTTTCAATTATCCCTCTTTAAAGAAACATGCTGGTCTTGCTTTTTTTTTTTTTTTTTTTAAGTGGGAGCAAAGATACTATTGTTAAACTGAGTCCTACCCCCAAAAGGAGAAGTTCATAAGTGGGTTTTAGAGGCTTCAGCAATCATTAAACTCCTTTAGAGTTGAAATGTTTTACATCAAATTTCAACATAGAAATACTACTTCTTCTTTTTCCTCACAAAAGAGGAGAATGAGATGAGCTTTAAATGGGCAATGCTCTGCAAGAGAAATGTCCTTATTTGTTTTGTATGCCCCTATTCTCCATTCAGTAAATCTGTGAATGAGCAAAACGGTATAGGCTCTTAATACATAATACAAATTAATCATATCAATCATCATGCTCCTCTGTAAATATCTCAATCATCCTACTTAACACAGAAAACTAGATTCTCCCTCCCCAGCAGAGTATAACCCCCCTGAGGCTAATGCTGATTCTGGCTTATTCGCAGCTCCATCACCACTGCAGAGACAGGGCCAGGCCTAGTACAGACACTGGGGAAAGAGACCTCAAACTGGTAAACAGAAAGAATGTCCATCAATGATCTATTTTCCACTCTTAACCACACTAAAGCACTAGAGGACGCTGGGGTTAGGAACTTGGGCTCTGGAATCCCACTGTATGGGTTTAGGTCCCAACTCTACTACCTACCAACCTGTATGGGACTTTGGACAAGTCTCCTAGCCTCTCTGAGCCTTTGTGATCTCCTTTACAAAGCGAGGGATGGAAATACCTATACTGAGTGACAGCCCTTAATATGTTATTGCATTATTTTATTACTATCATATATTCATCACTCTTGACTTTGAACCAAAAAAAGGAAGACGTGCCCAAACTCAAAATGTGGTCAGTCATAGCTAAAGGTGCTTGTGAGTTGTAGAGTGACGCAGCAGCCCTCTTGGGAAGGAGTTCTAATACGGCGGGGAAAGGCACCAGATGTGCTTGGTGTTCTCCAGCTCCAAACCACACGCTTCCTAGAGTAGACCCTGATTATGGTTAGTAGGGCAGCCGCACACGGTAGGATAAAAAAGATACAGGGAAGAGTCACATATTTGCCAGTGTGTATCTCATCTTATGAGACTCTGCTTGGGGTCGTGAAGACACCCCATCCTAAAGTAGTTAACAAAAGCAAAGGCAAGAGACCGGATCCTGGAGCTGACTCTGACAGTTACTTCAATATTTCTGAGCTTTACTTTTTTCTCTTCTGAAGTGGGAAGAGGGCAAATAATAGACAAGGATAAAATCAGAATTCAATCTCATATCTTTGGAAGTGCTTTGAGGAAGTTAAAGAGTACACAAAATCAATGTCATAGCAACAGCGGCAGAACCCGCAACCAAATACAGATGTTAGGCTGGCCTTCTAAATGCCAACTTAAAGGAGTTTTTCTATGAAAGAATCAATTTCCTACAAATGGCCACAAGTGCTAATATCAAATGAAAGTAGATACCATAGGAAAAGTTACCATCGTAAACAATTTGAGTTGGGGGAAAGATGTATTACGTAAATCATGAACAAACATCAAATCCCTGAAGAAGAAGAATGTTTAGTAATTTCTTAATTATGTACCTCACATATACTTTTTAGGGTGCCCAGGATTGGATTTTCTGTTTTATTTTTTTATGCTTAGGTAAAAATTTGGATTGAAACTATTCTATCAATCACAACAACAGCCGCTAATTTGGCAAATCATCAGGCACTCAAAATCCCCAACTGGCTGGAAGGCTAACTAGGAATTGTCACTGTATTTTGAAATCTGTCAGAACATTACAAATTCCCTGAATGACTTATTTCATTCTGTTTACTTTGAAAGTCCAAAAGAACAGGACTCGGTTGAGATATGGCCTATTATATGCCTACTTTGCGCACAGATAAGGTTATTTAGCAGAGGACCAGAGCCCAGGGATTTCTTTTTTTGTGCCACAGGTGCCATAATGAAGTGGTGAAAAATGAAAAGGAATGAGGAAAAAGAAACAGTACAAATAATACAGTAGAGAAAGTTTTAAAATATGTATTACTCTTGTCTGTGGGGGAAACACCTCTTTGGATATGTTCTTGACAGATTGAGTTATTTCTGTCTATTGGGTATGTATAAAGACATATTTATGGATTTATAAATCTTTTGAAGAGGGCTGTTATTTACCCAGTTGACTAAAATGGACTCAAACTGTGTAAATAACTATTTAGGACATGCACTACGGGCCAAATGCTGGCACAGCTCACACATCCATGGCTGCCAGAAAAGGCAGGCGGGAAAAACATGGAAGAGCCACTGTGCGCAGTTAATCCGAAGGCTGCACAAAGACCCAGCTCCACAGGTCTCAGAGATACATAAAGGTTTAGAAGGGTTGCGGTTGGCATGGAAATGCACAGAAGTTGTTGTGGTGACACTTGCGGGCCTCATTCGGCATTTAGCAAGGGCTGAATGAAGGACACCACCCGCCCCGCAGAAGCCACAGAGAAGGGCAGGTGAGATGAAAGGAGGGGCTCCCGCACCCACAACTATCAAACCGCTGGGTGGGGGACAAGTCTGCACAGAAAGCTTCTATCACCTCACCGCGGGGAGTCATTGTCTTTTAGTTCTTTGGTGAAGAGCCAGGAAAGAGGGCATGATGAGAAGAATCTCAGACAATCAGGAGACTGAAAGTTTAGGTCTGACACTGCACCTGGACCTCCACAAATCGCTCACTACATCCTTCCCTTATTTTCCTCATCTGTCAAATGGGGCCAGGATTGTTTTAGAAAGGTTCAACTGAGCTCATTCAAATGAGATCATTTCTATGAAAATTCTTAAAAAAACAGATTAGGCGGTGAACTTCTGTGAAAAAATATCAAGAGAAACGACATAAGTAGCCAACTCAGGTAATGTGAAAGAGAGATGTCTCCTGGTTACAATCAAACTCCTTATTAAATTGGCCTTTGGAGAACACCTGCTGAAGGAAAAAGAAACATGCACAATTCCTAATTCCCTGTTGTGACATGTCAGAGGGGAAGAATGGGGCTGGGGCCTTTGCCCTCTCAAAATCCTTTTATCAGATTATGTTTAAGAAAACATATATGCTACCATTTTAAATTCAAGTACATTTCAGCAGTTGGCAAGCCTTCAAAGCAACAGTTATGCTACCTGTCTCTTCCTAGATGATATATGTGTGTGTGTGTGTGTGTGTGTGTGTGTGTGTGTGTGTGTGTGTTTTAAAAAGCAAGAAATGAAAACGAAAATAAACAAACAAAACAAGAGGCTATGACCCCACGTAGCAAGTTTGGAATACAGGAAAAAAGTATTTATAGTCCATCGTCACCTTTTTTGAAACTCATGGTCTGAGTTGAAAATAGGGCTTTCTGTTGAAGGTGCCGCCATCCCTTAACTATAGCGCTGTGAGCAGCGACACATAACATGTACATACACACACTTGAAATAAAAAAGGCCCCATGGATTTATGCTGCATATCATCTTCCAGTAAAAGTCAGAGGTCAGAGGTTACCTGTTTCAGCCTCAGCTCTGAACTAGTTTACTATTCCGGCTCCGCTTTTTACTAGTCTTATAGTAAAATGGTGAAGTCAGCAATTTTTCTTTGAACAATAAAGTATTTCAAACGCTTCAAATTCTAGGTGTAGAAGTTATTCCCAGTCCAAAGAACATACACGTGCCTTAAAAAAAAGAACTTTCTTGGTGTTGTTTCCAAATGAATTATGTCAAATTCATTTTAGACTTTGCAGTTCTAATTGGTACGGTCCAATTACGTAAGAAAACAAAATTCTTTTGTTGTCTAATGGCACTCCAATGAAACATGATCATCAAACCAGATTTTAAGGTAGGCACCTCTACCGTGGACTCAGAGTCAACTTCAGTAAAGCCGTCTTTTTATAATCAGATGGAGAATACTCTTTAAAGCTTTGGTTGCACTGATTGAACACAAAATTCCACTGCAGTCAATCTCACCAAAGGCAGTACAAGAAAGACATCTGAACACTCAGTCACCTTTTTTGCTGAAGATTAACTTTATGTTTAAACTTTATTTCCTATTAGCCACAGTCAGACGTGCACATCCATGGACACCCAAGTACACACACAGGTATGTGCATTCAAGGAACAATACCAGCTAAATTGATCTGGTTTCTTTTCATTTCTTCCTAATTCCCTGTAGTCAGTTTGCAATGAAGCCAAGCACTTAAGAGATTCGGATAAGTAAATCCAGCAAAATGGCTTCAGCCCAGTGGAGAGGGAAAGCCCAATGTGAGTCCCTAAAAGGCCCACTGCCTTCTAAGCATCTGAAGACATCATTAACTTGGAATCTTGGAAGGTGTCTCTTCACGATCTCTTGAAAAGCCTCGAAGGGCAAGTAATCATAATACTTTTTTTACTTTACTTGTAGAGCAGGGCATTAGTGGCATACTGTTCACGCACATTCGAACTTCTAATCTACTCTAATCTTGCCCTCAGTCAACTCGCTGGCCCTGTTTTATGGAGGTGGCCAGATGACACACAGTTAGGCAGCTAGAATGGCACAGAAGAAGAAAGGGTCCGGAGGGTAAGCTAAGCTGATTCTCATACTGTAAGGGGTTTATGTTCTAGAAAACCTGTATAAATAGTCACTAACTAGACATTTCTGGTTTTTCAGCCCTTAAAAATGAAACAAGTAGCAAAAGAGAGTGAGATCACCTCTCCTACCTTGCTCACTGCTGTTATCCCCACTGTGTGATGTGTGACCACCGCTGGAAGGGCCCGGGGTTCCTCCTGAACGAGTGGATGCCGTGTCATCGTGATCTCTGTTCCAAGAGGGCTGTGGGGGCACAAATCAGAAATCCAAATAGAGTGGTCTGTTAACACCGGTCCGGGGGCTCCCGTGGGACAATGACAATGCAATGGAAGGCCAGGACGGACAGCCATGTCACCTTTCCCGTTCCCCTTCACAAACGGTGCCAGCCCGGAGCTGCACTGGCACATTTAAAATCTGCCAGTTTCTGCTTCTAGCTAAAATAATATCTACAGATAGTTATTCTGTAAGTAACTGTATGTTTTATTACCAAGGAAAACAAAAACGTTCCAGGCAAAGAAGGGGGGAGGGGGGAGGAGAAATGATGCCACTTGATTCTGACTATATTTTTAACGTCAACAAACCCTCTGGCACAACAGTCTGCTACTACTCTGAACATGCAAAATAAGAGCGGTGGTCTATACCACTGCGGTTTATAGAGGCCCCTGATTCATCCTAGAAGCCAAACATGGCAGAGCTTTTAAGACCTTACAATTAGGCCGGGGTCCATAATAGCTAGTATGTGTCAGCTGTTTGCCGGATGGTACACGGCAAATGGACCAGGCACGGGGACAAAAAAGAAATGAGAATAACAATAGATTCACACGGACTGTGTACACTCAGCCCCATGCCGAGCCTTCTTGTACTATTGAACGGAAAACAGATGTTGCTTCTTATCACTGGGTGCATTTGAAAGTAACGTTCAGATAGGAAAAATTGGCAGTAAATTAAATTCTTGGGGAAAACAATCATGGCAACACTTCTCCCAAATCTCCCTTTATCACCAGAAAAGATTTTAATTAGCTTTTAGTGCTAGCTTTCAAAAACAGCCTTATGAGTCACTGGTCATCCTGCACAGTAGGAATAATGCAGAAAAGAAAGCTGGTTCTTGGCTGGGAAGTGATATTTGTCTTCAAGATTATTAGTGGAGAGGCAGGATGATCTTGTGTATAAAATATGTCTACATCATTTCAGTCACAGGATGTCATGGTTCATGACTGGGTGGTGGTAAAGTTTACTGACCCTCCCAATGCTTTAAATATGCCTCGCAAAATCAAAGTGCCCTCTGCTTACGTCTTGAAAAGTATTTTCATGTCCCAGAGAAGATAAGAAAGGCTGAGGAGATCAAAATGTTTCTGACACCCACGGAGAGAAAAGGAGAGATCCATCTAAGAGGCACACTGTATAAGAATGAAAGGAAGAGTCCCTGTTCCTGAAAAGGATGCTTGCCCACCACCTACTCTATACTCTTGGCCGGAAGGTTAACGCAGCCCCCCAAATTAAATAAAGTCACAGAGAGATTCACCACTTGTGCGTTTGACTCGCCCATTATGCATATTCTCAAAAACAGTGCTAATTGATCTGCTGATTCAGTGACTGGAAGATAGGCGTGCTGTGAAAGAAGTGCCTTGGACAAACACACATTCTGCAGCGTGCCAGAAGATGCATGCTGGAAGATGTAATCTGGAACGCACGCTCAGAATGCAAACAGTTAATGCATAAATTTTCAGTTTGTACAACTGCAGCTCTAAAAGGGGGACTTGTTTATTCAGAGCTCTGCAGAAAGAATGGTACAGCACCCAGGGGACAGACAATGCCAGGCACAAAACCCCGGTGCCTCGACATGTAA
Source organism: Panthera leo (assembly GCF_018350215.1). Lineage (NCBI taxonomy): Eukaryota > Metazoa > Chordata > Mammalia > Carnivora > Felidae > Panthera > Panthera leo. Next base: position 83,722,514 of record NC_056681.1, on the reverse strand, counting down.
AAGGATGTTTTTCTATGTGCTACAAATCCCACTTGAAAATATAATTAGAAGGAGAAAATGGCAAACTATTGCATTAACTGTAATTGAACAAAAGACCGGCAAGGCATGTGGGAGGCTGCAGGAACCCGTGGGAGTTTCAGGATGCATGAGATCCTGCGAGTGACATCTCCTGGGCTCTCTCATTTTATTTATGTTGTCCCTCACTACTATTGTTGACTGGTGATCTGACTCGTAATTAATAGAAAAGCCACCGATAACAAGCTAAAATACAGAGCAACAGAATAACCTCATCAGAAGCATGTTTGTTAATCTGATTAAGACTAGGATTCCAGAAAGGTGACTTAGAACCCAAGAATTATTCCATGTTACACAGGAAACTGTCCTCCTTTATGCTACAACAGACCTGATATATTCACTATCTTTTAATGAGCTCCACTGATTTATTCAGCTCTGCTCGGCTCCCTCCCCCACTTTTCTACTGTGCAGGATGTAGATTAATTCAATGCTTAATTGTTTAGTAAATTCAATTTTCCACATTCTATTCTGCATAGCTTTAGCTAAGGTTCTTAAATCTTCAGCAGTGAGCCCTGAGCCCAGTGTTTGTGATCTGTGCCTACCTTTTTTCATCACCATTTTTCTTCATCCACCACTTAATTCACCATGAAAAGATTTTCCTTGCTGGAAATTCTGATTCCGCTATGATCTGTGAGCCATTCCGATTCATTGCATTTTCATTGTGTTGGGTCTTAGATGCCGGGCTCCTCTTTTCTCACAGCTATCGCCACATTATACAGGCATTCATGCAAGAAATGTTGGATTCCACCTCGGTTTATCCAAATTTCGTGCAACCTATATGTTTAAATTTGTGTGTTCACCAAAGGTAGGAGCCAATATTTTCCACCTCTTCCAGAAAGGCCTGTGAACACTGAGTGCACTTCTCCGAAATGAAATCTAACTTTTGTGGTCCTCTCTTGAATTAGCATTTTGGGTATTAGCATTTCAAGAATGGTGGAGTCACACAAAACTGAGCATTAGGAGAAATCCACAAGGTTACCAAAACAGAACAAGAATTATGTTTAGTTCAGTTCATTAAGCATGATTAAAGTCTAAGTATCAGAAATAGCTCATGAACTCTCTGGCATAAATATGTAAGACAGCTCTAATCAGAAAAAACTCCCCCAAAATCCATCTACCCGAGAAACTCAGTTACGATAACGAATCTCTGTGACTCTACGTGGTTACACCAAACAGCATCATTATTATTTTTAAAATAAAATATGTGCATACAATTATGCACATATATCTGTGAAGTTGTGAGTTGCTTGGGGCCACTTGTAAAGTAAGACTGACAGAATAAAATCAATTATGTATTGCGTTAGATGTATAGCAAACCAGAGTCATGGTTCTAAATTAAGTCCCAAGGAGGCTTTTTTCTTCAATGTATATAATTTCAGAGCAAGCGACGCATATGTTCTCTCCTATTGGAAATCCATTAAGACGAGAGGTCCTAACTCGAAGTCCAGAGACCTCCTAAAGACTTCGGGGGTCGGGGGTGTTTTGTTTTAACAATAATTTTGTTTATGGACATACTTGGATTTTTACCCCTGGGGAGAGTGTCCATAACTTTTCGTCAGATTGTCAAAGGGGCATGTGATTCTTTCAAAGGCTGAGAACCAGTGCTCTAGGAGACATTCACAGGGCCAGATGGAAAAGTCAGGGCTGGAAAGACCTTCAAGATCATGGAGTCAACACTTTAACCCAACATTGAGAGCCAATGGTCCTTCAGACATTATTTCTTTTGTCATAAATGGAGGCAGTCACTGGGCAGTCACTTTGATTCTCCCCAGAGATGTTTTCTCTCTGCAACAGTTTGAACACTCGCATGCCTTCTATCATTTCTCAAGAATGCTTGAAAATAAGGGGTTTTTAAACGATAATAAGGAAGGTTCATCAAGTGCCATTTTTTAATTAATGAGGTAATTATACAGGTGTTTTGTAGTCAAACAGAGGTAATGACCTCCTTGACCACAGGCTCCTCTAGGGCACAGATAATATCTGGATCTTCCCTACCTTGTTCTTTCTCAGCTCAGCATAATGTATGGTGTGTGCTCAGCACTTGGTCAAGGCTTAGGGAACTAAACTGAATCATTCATTATTTACTGTTCTACCAATATCCTAACAGATGAGCTGCAACTTCCCAAACGATCCTTCCTCCTGAGTAAAGCCATCCAGGGATAATTTTTCCTCTCTCCATCTTTTCCATTCTTTTTCCATCTATGCCTTAATTTTGGACATACTTCCATTCCTCACATCACTTTCCATGTTTTCCTTAAACAGTTCCTTTCACTACTGTGATCTGAGTCATCACCCATATGCCATGAGATTTGTGTCTCTGGATCTCTTCTTTGGTCTTTAGACTTGTATGCCCAACTACCTGCTAAACCATCTCCATGAAAGGATGTTTGCCTCACTCAACAAGTCCAGTGCTAAACTCTTCATCTCCCCATCAACACCCTACATATTCTCCTTTTATTGATCCTAGTAGGTATAACCCCATGCATCCATGGTATAAACCTGAGAACCATCCATGACACCTCTCTCCTCCGCTCCCCCCTCTCTACCTCCCGTACAATCAGTCCTCATATCTTGTTCACTTTTACCCCTAAATAGTTCACAAATAAATCTCTCATTTTTCACCTTAGTGATTGCTGGTCTTGTTAAGGCCCTCCCAGCTTCAAAGAGTTCAGTCAAATCACTTCCCAGATTTAAGAGTTTGATTCCACTAGAATATAAACTCCATAAGGATAGGAACTGGTCAGTTTTGCTCGCCATTGCATCCTGTCTATCAAGCTCAGTGCACAACACTTGGGGACATGTTTGTTGAATGAATGAACGGCCCCCTACTGCCTACAGAACACCACAGTCTCGGATCCTTAGCCTCATATAGTAAGCCCTCATAGTCCACCCACTGAGGACCATTCCTCAACCTATTCCTTGTGCTCAAGCATGTGATTTCTGGCAGATATGTTCTGTTTGTCCCTCTAGGCCAATCCTCATCCTTCCTTCCTGCCTGGCTCCAGCCCCTAATTACCTCCTACTTGCTAATTAAGTTACAGATCAGATACTACCTCCCCCAGAAAGCCTTCCCTGATACACACACACACACACACACACACACACACACACACACCACACACACAAACGTCCCCCAGGATGAGTGAGGCTGCTCTCCCCTGAGCATGTAGAGCACCTCATACACACCTCTGTCATGTCAAACCTTGTACTGTTTTGTGATGACCTGTAGAATTCTATACTATGAGTGTTTTGAAATCCTACTCTATAGCTTATTCATCCTTATACCCTCCATCCCAGGAAAGTGTAACACATTAAACACAAATATGTTCCTATATGAACAAATGAATAGCTTAAGTGATTATATATAGAGAGGATCCCTGTGTTAAATTGTCATCTGATACTGTGATCTCCTATCTGAAAGATCATAAAATATCTGAAAAATATTTGTGCAATTTATAAACATCTCACACACTTGCATTCACACAAACACACACCACCATAAAAAAAAAATATGTTAATACTCAGTGACAGTAGAACATAGTCAAAATAAAGGAAATTTGAAGGTAGCCATATCCCAGTTTGAAATCTGGCTGCACCAATTACATGGTCTTAGACAAATCACGACCTCCCTAACTCTTAATATCTTAATCCATACATTGGAAAAATACTCCATTGTCAATCCACTTCAATTAAAGAATAATCATCTATAAGCATAACATATGTATATTTCCAGGCATGCAGCAAGCACTCAATAAATGATAGCTACTAAAAATTTTAATGTAACAACATAGATTGACCTAGTTAAACCTGAAATATCTACATACAGGTGTATTCAGTTTATAGACCTTCTGGAGAGAATAGTTAACCTGAGCTGACTTAGTGTATAGTTTGATATGCCTTGGGCTATCTCCCAGCTGGTGTGTGCTCCGGGAATGCACACTGATCTTATTTTCACCTCCAAATAACATGATTTTACAGGTGGGTTGCTCCTCCCCACCCTATCAAGTTTAATTTGATGCCTAATATTTATAAATCACTTTACAGTATACAAAGCACTTTGACATATCTTCCCCCTTGGTCGTTTATCACATCAGTATGATGTCAGAATCATTTCTTTATCAGACCAAAAAAAACCACAAAAACAAAAAACAAAACAGTGGGGTTTTGGTTTTCAAAATTTCTACCTTACCAGTGCCATTCAAAAAAGGTAGATAAATGAAAGTCTAGTGATCTTGACTCTGAAGAGGTCAGCTAGCAGCTATGTAGAAATTGAAGAAATAATCACAGGATTCAAAATGTGAAGTTGGTCTGCACCAATCCACGGGCGGCTTTCTCTTTGGGAAGTACATTTACTTTTTCAAACCACCAGGGTCTCTTTAGCAAATGATCTCTAGTGGCCTGAAAGAGCTGGCTCATCTCCAAAAGTGAGCAATTCAGTCCCTCCAGACCAGGGGAGTCACCAGTCCAAGTGGGGAAGGCACCAGTGTGCATGATGCTCCTGTGTATGCGTGCTCACGTTCCCACACCTTCATGGTCCATACCGACATTCACACTCAAAGATCTACACTTGTCCTTGAGCCATGGCAGGAGGGGTCACTGACCACCACCATCACACATTGCCTGGGGGGTCACATCTAATTAGTCCCCTCCCCTAGACTTTTCACTTCTGTCTAAACAGTGTCTCTCAGGAAGCTTCAAGGCAGAGAACTTCAGCAGATATGATGCCTTATACATCTCCCAATCAATGATGCCATTGGAGGAACCAGAGACAGAGGAGGAGACCAGAGACATCCATACACAGAGAGATGGGGAGAGAAGGGGTCCAGGTACTGCTGTAAAAGGTGCCTGGGTGGCTCAGTTGGTTAAGCGTCTGACTCTTGATTTTGGCTCAGCTTTCTCATGGTCCCTGAGATCGAGCCCCATGTCAGGCTCTGTGCTGACAGTGCTGGATTCCCTCTCTCCCTCTTTCTCCGCTCCTCCCCCTTCAAAAAAACCAAAACAATAAACATGAAAAAAAAAATAAAAAGGGATAAATGTTTACCAATGTGTACTTGAAGTTGAGAACTCGGAGATCCTGAGATTTCTTTATTTTTGAGTTATTTAAAATCTGATAGGCTAAAGCCCTTATTTAAAAATCTTGGTGGGTCCCATTTGCATCTGCTTGATAACCCAAACATACAGTATGAACTTCAACTCATTCAACCACCAAATGGCACCTACACTTTGCTAGAGCCCTAGATAAACCCAGTTCTTCTCGAAGGATACTCCCTTGAGGGTATGTCTATCCAACTTCAAATTCAGGTCATTCGGAAAAAAAGTATAAAATCCTTTACACAGATTTCCAAAAGATCCCTGGAAATCATTAAGCAAATTCATTTAACCGTGACAAGTCTGGGCAGTATGTTTTGTTTTTAACACAGTGAAACTGTCCTCTTACCCTTTAAGCTTTTAGATATTTTTAAATATCAGAAGCTCACAGATTAATAGCCGAGTGTGCCCACAGGCTGCGGATTCAGGGACCACGTTAAACTGTGCTGGAGAATTGCCTGAAAGTGGAATCTTCTCTAAGTCCACATTCCATCCTGCTGAACGATGATAAAGTCGGGGAGGCAAGTATTGTTCTGGGTGAAGACTGGTGGTGGCCTGAGGTGTCCCTCAGGGTGGCCCACACCGTCTGCGGGGAGGCCCATTCCCCACAAAGTTATCTTCCTGACACACTTCTTCCTTCGGCAGCCCTCCTTTTTCTCATTTCCTTCCCTGTCCCCGCCCCCACTCCTTCTCCTCTGCCAAGTCTGTAGGCCTGCCAGGGTTCCTGTGGAGCCCCTTTTTAATGCCTCGATAAAATGTGCTTGTTACCTCACCTAACAGACGCTCGGCAGGTAATTTTGGTGACTCAGGGCAGATGGTAAATTAGGGGTGAGACGATGGAAATCCAGCATCCCCACTCAGAATCTGCAGCTCACCCCAAGATGCTACCCTTCCTCTTCCAGCCCCACCATAGTTGCCATTGTGAACTTTCATCTAGGAACACATCTCGATGATCCTCCAATTTTCCCTTGGTTATGGTGCTCACCATGTTGGAGCCAGCCAGTACACATGGCATAAGGGTGTCTACTTCAACATCAAATAAGGTAAATTTCTAAAACCTTAAAACTTGGCAATTCTGATGTATTGCTTTATATATATACGTATATACGTATACGTGTATATATATATATATATATACACGTATACGTATACGTATACATATATATATATACATATATATATATATATATATGTATATATATATATGATTGTACAATAGTAGTCGTGGGTAGTTTGTGGAAGCAGAGACAGCGTCTGTTAAATTGAGTTCCAGATTTCCCAGTTCTCACGTACCACAAATAAAACCTACAAAAATGATAATTTTTCAAACATTGAATCCTCTATCTCTGTGTAATGAGGCATGTAGAGAGGAGGAGAAGAATTTTTGTGCTTTTTTGCCTTTGGTGAAAATTCTCCAAGGAGTAATTTCATCTTTAAATGAAAAGTTTTGTATCAGGCGGCTGTATGAGCTCCAGGAATCCCCGAAGCCTCAGGTTCAGACATGGGAAGACGCACAAGTGCACACTCACGGACACACAGCAACATACACGCACCGTGTGCATGAGGAAGAAGGCAAAAGGATGTGGAAATAAACTAACTGTAATGTTTTTAATCATGTTGTAATGAAATTGAAAGCAGTTTGGCAGCCAGATGCATCCTTAGAATCTACGAGCCCTTAAATATTTTGCCTGCTCTCCTGCCAATGTCCATGCCTCACTCTCCTCCCCAGGCTCTAGGGTAGGCTGCTATGGCAGGTGTCACAGCAGTGGTCTTAGGAGGCCAGGCCCAGCACGATGGGTCACTTTCCTGGTACTCCTTAAGATTTTACTTAAGAAGCCTGAAAGCTTTTAGGACTCAACTCTGACACTCTCAGGTCGTTACTAATCTGCAGAGTTGAATTAATTCATCCACGACATTAAAAATGAATCGACAAGGCTGAGGAAAAAGTCTGCAGATGTAAAACACCACGCAAAATATTCCAAAAACTTTCCTCAAGAAATCCACACACAGTGCTGATACCTTTTGCCCAATTTTTCTACATTGAGGACCAAGGCTAGCACCATTTCACAGTGACCCCACTGTGGGCTCGGAAGACAATATAGATTCTTACATGGGGCAGGTAAAATTACATGGGAAGGGGCGCCTGGGTGGCTCAGTCGGTTAAGCGTCTGACTCTTGGTTTCAGCTCAGGTCGTGATCTCACAGTTTGTGAGTTCGAGCCCCACATCGGGCTCTGTGCTGACAGTGCAGAGCCTGCTTGGGACGCTGTCTCCCTCACTCTCTCTGCCCCTCCCTGGCTTGCTCTCGAGCTCTCTCTCTCAAAAAAAATAAATAAACCTTTTTTAAAAACTACATGGGAAAAGAATAATTACAACCAAAGGGAAACTGCCAACAAGGGATCACGAGAAGTTTTACCAAAATCTCAAAACTGGAAAGCAGATGAGTAATTTAGAAATTATTTGGGTGCACTGAACGTTCAAATTCTACTAAGCAGTTTGTTGCAGAGAAAAATGTCATGAACGGGAGAGACAATAAAGCCTTATTACACTAGAAATCTTAGTAAAAATACTTATTAATATTAATATTTCAATAATCTTTCCTTTTCCTGTGCCATTGTATTTTGGCTGGCATGCAATTAATAAAAGTAAGCCCTTATATTAAATGATTTTAATTATTCTGTATACTTCTCCTGAAATCATACCTGTAAACTGTAATTTAGAATTAAAATACCTAAACAAACAAACAAACAAACACTGTAACCCAACTGGCACCACTGTATCTCCAAATATTTGTATGTAAATATTACAAACTATACTCCCTATTTATCTTCTGAAAGCTTTCAGATGAAATTTAGATTATTTTCTATCATCTCTATTTAGGAGTGACAGAAAAAACTATAAATTTTATGCCAGTATACCTGATGTTATAAAATCCCTTTTATAAGATTGCTTGCCTCCCAATGTTTTATTTTACATTTGTAACTCAGTTATTCAATGCTCCTTGTTCTGCAAACAAATTAAGATAAAATAAATGCAAGCATCTTATATAAAACAACTTCAAACCAAAAATTTTCTAGGCAACCATCCTAGCAAAAAGAACATCCCGATAATGCAGAAAACATTGTATCCTTAGCACAAGTAGGTAATAAGACCTAGTAAGCAACTGGCCCCTAGCCATGAAGCATTTGCACTCAGAAATGTGGAGAAAAGTACTTAGCACCAGATCTGCATGTGACTGTTACTTGAAGTTGAACGTGAAAGCGAATCTGCAGTGATTCACCGCACTATCTCAGCATCACATCTGAGTGCCCAGGCTCTTTTTACACAATGATGAAATCAGAATAAGAGTGTCCCCTTCTAACAAGAATTAAAAAGACATTTTTCTTAAACCCTATGATTATAAAATGGTCTATAAAATAACACCTCATTAACAACCACTATCTTCCCTCCCCAAATCAAGCTGAAGCTGTTGGAGGTTGGGCAGAATACAAGGGGATAAACATTATTTAATAGTCTGTTTATTTACGTTTTGCTATTTTAAACGCTCTCCACTATTCAGTTTTCACAGTAACTCAATAGGGTGGGTTCTATGTCCCCATGTTACAGATAATGAAACTGAGGCTCATGGGAGAGCAGTGCCTTATCCTCTCACAGCAGAGCCTAGAGTCAAATGCCAGTGCTCCAACTCTAAATTATGTCTATTTTATTGAAACATTCCCAGCCTGAAAGGTTGTGTAACTAAGTTACAATCAGCACACTTAATTGTTCTTTCTCAAGTGTTTCTGAAATCTTTTCTTTTCTACTCCTAAACTCTCAAATCAGAAAATCCACAATTTTGATGTTAGAAGAAAAAAAAAAAAAAAGTCAGCCAAGATGTACTCTTGTTTTTTTCCTACTACCTTATAGCATTACACTTTGAACAAGAGAATCACGGAAAATTACATTTACCACTGATTTCCACTAACAATTAGCTGTTCACTAACTTCTCTGTGGTTTTTTTAGACGCACTTCCAGCTTTTGATATTCTCAACCAAACTGTATTTTCAAAGTCATTCTTCAAGGATTTTTGAATCCTTACGCTCTCTCTCTCCCCTTCCTTCATTATTTATCTGTGGTAAAATCATGAGAAAGGCCTTTATCAAGGCATTTTGAGATTTAATTTACATTTCTGATTTTCAGAATGGCCAACTTCTCTATATTTCAGGCACTTAACAGAGATATCAACCAAGGCAGCTGTGAATGCAAGAAGCAGGAGTCCGAATTTTATCGCTGGTGCACTTTTTAAGATTCCAGTTCATCAGAATGCCATTCTTCAGCCATATGCAAAGCTATTGTTCTTGGAGACTATTCATACATACTATTTTAGCAGTTACAGAGTATGTGGAGTATTAGAAGTATACTACAAGTGAAGAAAAGCCCCATAATTGATTTGTTAATGTTTTATTCTCCTCTTCTTCTATTGGCATGTTCTTTACATGCCCTCGATAAATATTAAACACTCAAACAACTCACTATTAGGGTGGCAAGCCAACCTTTAGAATGTCGAAACAGAGGAGTGAAGAACAATGTACCTAATTGAAATGGCAGGGTAATTTGGAAAATAAAATTGAGTTGCTGCAAATTCCAAATTCCGGAATAAAAATGTTTATACTCACTCAAATGCAGATTGTTACTGGCTTTGAATAATTATTAGAATAAAAAATACTTGAACACCAACAATACACTTGATATGCAGAGAAAAAGCACAGTCTAGATATCTCTATTATTTTGCACAAGAAAGTGTGGGACGCAATGAGTCTGATATTTCTCCTGGTGGTTTTGTTATTGAACACAGCATATAAAATCCCAAAATGCAGTGAAGCAATAGGCCAAGCCACAAAATACACAACTAGTGTGAAAATTTCATGGGCAATATTCTTCAGAAAGTTATATAAACACATCAAGGGACAAAGAAGTGCATGGAAAGAAATGAAGGGGTTAATGTTCTGTTACTCAGTATCTTTTCTGGCCTCAATTTATCACCAAGACCAACTCAAAACGTAGAATTCCTGATTCTCTTTGGCAGAAGCTAGCACCAAGAAAACTATGACAAAATGAAAATGGGAAAATGCATTTGCATTTGGAATTATGACACAAAAACACGTAATGACTCTCTAAGAGATGACAGTTATCTGTACACTGGGGGTAACCTGATTATCTACTTAGGGTTAGGTCACTTTGGGCAGAGATACCACCTCTATCTCTGAAAGACAAATTCCATATGCTCTGTGCAGTTATAGCATATTTCCCATAAATAATATATACAATAGACTATAAATAAATAATACATTTATCTGAACTGTTCAAGAGTGAAAGGCAGGGTGGCTACTCATGAGACTGGGTTTCTTATGAACAATTTCAAATAAAAGTCATGTCCAATGGGCACTTATCACAAAGTTCTTACACTAAAATATTCTGAAGCACAAGTCAATGTTCCAACTAGACCCAAAATACCCCATTCAAATCAATGTTCCAACTAAACCCAAAATACCCCATTTAATTTTACCACGTAAGTTTCTATTCTGATTGTAGCATTGTAGCATCATAGCTAATAGCTACCTATTTGCTGCAACTTTTAATTCTCTTTCTACACTACTGATTTTTATGATCAGTAAAATAACTAGATTTAAAATGGCATGTATGGGGGTGCCTGGGTGGTTCAGTCAGTTAAGCGTCCAACTTCGGCTCAGGTCATGATCTCGAAGTTCACGAGTTTAAGCCCCGTGTTGGGCTCTGTGTTGACAGCTCAGAGCCTGGAGTCTGCTTCGGATTCTGTGTCTCCCTCTCTCTCTGAATCTCCCCTGCTCTCACTCTGTCTCTTGCTCAAAAATAAATAAACATTAAAAATAATAAAAGACAAATGCCATGTGTAATGGGTGCCTGGGTGGCTCAGTTGGTTGAGCATCTGACTTTGGTTCAGGTCATGGTCTCAGTTCCTGAGTTCAACCCCACATGGGGTTCTGTGCTGACAGCTCAGAGCCTGGAACCTACTTTGGATTCTGTGTTGCCCTCTCTCTCTGCCCCTCCCCAGCTCATTCTCTCTCTCTCTCTCTCTCTCTCTCTCTCAAAACTAAATAAACTTAAAAAAATAAAAAATAAAAAAATGTCATGTGTATGTTTTTGTTTCATGAGACACACAGTGGTTTTATTTTTTCTTCCATGTGAATAAGTTTTAGCATTACAGTGAATAGAAAAGAGGGGTACACTTAAAAAAATCCCCAAAAATCCCACCTGCACTAATTCATTTGCTAGGATTTTACATTGTAAAAATTCTTAGTCCCCACCCTCAAAAAATCTTCCTTTGAAACCCTAGAGCTATACAAACTATGTCTACTCCTTGTAAATAATGTAAGTAGGCCTTTAGAATGTCAGACACTGTATACCATTTAGTTAGAAATTAAGTTTTCAAATTGCTAAGGAATAGTCCCTGAATAACAGAAAACACTATAGGTCACAGTTAATTATACCTTGCCTATCAAATTAAGTTAATGTTCGAGAACACATCCAAATAGTTATGGAGACATTAGGAGGTATTTTATTGTCAAAGAAATTCTTATTCATTCAGCTTCTAATATTTTTTTTTTTAAGAGAGATAAGCCTTTTACAAGTTGGGATGGCATAAGAAAACTCTGGGTTTACATCAAATTGCTCCCTTCATCGTCCTTTTGATGACTGTGTCGATTTCATTACAAACTTCATTTTGTCGAGTTTCATAATAGCCATAAACACACTTCACTTTAAAGAGTTTCTGTGGGACCTAATGTGAATGCAAATGCAGAATAAAATGCAAATCCTGGAGGCCTGGGAACAAATATGGACTATCCGTTACAAATACAGTCACTGAAAATAAACATTTAGGCCTTAAGAGGAAGAATGCAAAGGGGCTGATATGAATCTTTATATCAAGGATTCAGAGCCCTAGGGAAGGCAAACAAAAATAACAGTTTTCAGTTTTTCACCTAATTGTAAAGCACAGGTTGGGAATATTTGATGACTTTGGTCTCGACTCATGCCTGTCCCAAAGTGAGTAATGTTTTTCATCTTCACAGGAAAATAAACCCACGTGTAGGTAATAGGGAAATGAGACCTAGCAAACTCATTCAAGCCTAGGAGGTTCACATCTCAAGCCTAGGATGTTCACCAAACAGTGAAAAAGAAGTGATTAGAAAGAAAGAACTACAACTCTGCTTTGCTAGATAATAACCACCAACCCAGACATTTACAACTAATAACAAACATGCTACCATGTTGTGTCGTAGAGTCTGAGGGAAAAGTCTAGAGAAATGGGAATTCATCAGCAACAACAATCAATTCTAAGTTATGTGTTGTCCGGGAATAATTCTAATATGACTCAAAATGTTAGTTATCTACTTACTACTATCTTCTATGTGAGTCAAAGTAATGTATGTTTAAATCCATTGTAAAATTTAAGACTTTGTATTGCGTCAAAATGAAAAAAAAGGTAGCGAGACCAAAAGTGTTGCTTTAACTTGTTAAACTCATAAAAAGTTATGGCAATTTTAAGAGTATTACTTAGTAAACTTATTAATAGTAACAGCATTTCCCTTCTGAGGAAAAATATGATTTCATTTAAGTTTTTTAAGGAACCATAACATTTTACATTCAAGTTTCTTTACTTCATGATTATAAATCCTATTAATTGTAAACAGACTCATAAAAAGTACCAAGGGAAGAATCAATTGTAGGAATGTACTTTTGAGGATTATAGATAATATAGAATTTATTTTCACAATTTATTTATCCTCCATTAGTTTAGGGCATATACAGTGGGGCATCTGTCATGGAAAAGTCATGGCATGATTATTGCATATCTTGAAGACAGTTAATGACTTAGTTCAGGCTATAATTTGTATTTAACTGTATATACTCATGATACCAATAAATGACAGGTGTATAATTCAATTAATGTAGAGAAAAGCTTTTTTCCATCAGAGAATAAACTTTTAATGGTATGTTTTAGTCAATTTTAGGAATTCTTAATGAAGAGTCCAGAAATATAAAATAATTTCAAAAGATTTGCAGTCTTGTATTTTGTTTTAACAAGAACATATTTCCTAGATTAAGAAATGCTATTTGGAAAAAAAAAAAGTGTTCAGAGAGAATCTAGTAAAGTGTTGCCAATTGCTTTAATTCTGCACACATGAATGCATCAAATTGATTGAAATTGGATTCTAGTGACAAATTTTTAAATGACTATATTCTTGCTTATTTCACATGGTAGCCTTTATACCATTTATTAAAATGTCAAATTTGCAAGTGTGGGAAATCCAGCAATTTGCCCAAGATAGGTATACTTCCTAGAGAGGCCGTTTAAGACTCCAAAAAGCTCTCCTAAATTCCTATACCCTTGAAATCATGGCACTTTTAATTAATAATATGATAAGAATGTCTTTTATTTTTACGCTACATACACACATTCACCTGCTTGAATTTTTCAAAACTGATTTTATACATGCAAGGTTTATTCACAAATATTAAAGATAACAAAATAGCCAAAATTTACTGGATCCCAAAGTCAAATAATTTGGGAATTATTATTAAAATTCAAATTGGAAGATTGTATTTTATGTTTTAGATTCTAACTCTTAAAATAGATATTATATGCTGATGGTTCCTGCTGAGTAAGAACACCAATCCCCACATGACTTACAGCAGTGTTGTTTTACTTTGGATTTTGAACACCTTTAAGTCTGATATCTACACAACTGTCAGATACAGCATCACATGTATTCTACTTTTATTCTTTTATCTGTAAAAGAATACTTTCCCAGAGTTTTGATGTAGCTTTTAAATATTAAGTTAATCTTTTGCACTTAGGAGCAATGACAAAAGATTTTGTTTCAGTTATAACATAAATTCGAGTAATACTTTGATACAAGTATCACAGATCTCATAATCCAAAAAAGGCCATGTAAAATGTTACAAATGCAAACACATAAGACTATGTAACAAAAATGAATGAGAATGGTATCAGTTTCCTATCATTCAACTATTTCCCTGAAAGTGGAGTCAAATAATGTTGAATTATAGACCCTCCTTACAGAGTCTTATTTTGTGTTCATTTTTTTATCTTTTCCCTGCTAGTCTCTATAGGAATTTGGCTGTATGCCGACGGTCCTTTAAAAGTTTCTGTATACATACTTGGGTTGTGTCTGATGATTAAATGATCATTTATTAAAACTTAAGCATTTCACATTTGTTTGACATATTTATATTTCATAAGAAAATATTGTTATTGCAATGGAAAGCATAACATCACGGATACCAAAATACTTCATTTGAATTCATGTTGACAATATTTTCATTTCTGACAAGTGTCTTAATATAACTCGTTAGGCATTCTTCTGAGTTCCTCCCAGTCTACCTGCGAGGGAAGGCATGCTTGTTTTACTACAGTAGGCCTCGTGGCAATACTTTAGCCTATCTGGTTGACAATAAACCTGTTTCCACTGTAGGGCCACAAATAGTCTTTGTTTTTAAGAGCATGGAGTTTTACTGCATAATTTTCCTTCCTTCACCCAGTAACAGCTGTGTTTTAAATCTTTCGGACTCTGACAAACATTTTAACATTTAAACATACAAGGATTTGAAAACATGATTTAAAATTTGTTTATTTTCAAAGTCGGGCAATTATAACATGATATCTGTTACATTTTTTTAGAACAGTGCCCGTATGTTAATCCTTTTTTTTCCTTCCTCTACTGTGTGAGCTTCTCCATGGTTTCTAGTAAGAGTCTCTAAGGTAGGACCGACAGCAATAATACACACAACCGCTCTATATGTTTCCAAATCATGAGCAATGGAGTCATTCTGGTGGAAGAGGTATTGCTCTTTGAGTGACCATTGCTGCAGCGCTAGTTAAATCACTGAACGCTAGTTACTGTTATGGCTTTACTTGGTACAAAGTAGCATTAGTATCATTGCTTTCCATAAGCCATGGAACTTGCACTGGGGACTTCCACTTGAGAGAGAGACACAGAAAGAGAGAGACAGAGAGACAAGAGGCAGAGACAGAGAGAGATGCGCTATGAACAGGGAATAACTTTCGTAGTATTATCGTTTACACTTACAGACAGTTAACAATGTGATTGATCTCAGCCCATTTGCATACACTCTTCACCTGTTTTTCATGAAATGTTTTTTTAAGGGCCCCTATTAGGAGTCAATACATCCCTACTCTGAAATTCACACATAGATACACACTAAAAGCCAATCAGATTA
Organism: Panthera leo; assembly: GCF_018350215.1. Lineage (NCBI taxonomy): Eukaryota > Metazoa > Chordata > Mammalia > Carnivora > Felidae > Panthera > Panthera leo. The sequence goes on along the minus strand of NC_056681.1, from coordinate 83,707,071 downwards.
AGAGTACACTTATCTTGATGAGCACTGAGTAACGTATGAAATTGTTGAATCACTATATTGTACACCTGAAACTAATATAACACTGTATGTTAAGTACACTGGAATTAAAATTTCTAAAAGCCAATCAGAAAGCAACAATAAAAACACACCTGGTAAACAACTAAGTTTTAATTCAAAGGATACTAAGCCATAAAGGGCCTAGAATGAACATTCCAATTAGCCAATGGAGTGACAAGCACTCAACACCTTATTATTTAATCATTAAAGAGAATCTTGCCATAATTTCCCTTTGACATATTTCAAAAAAAAAAAAAAAAAAAAAGGAATTAGGAGTACAACACATGACCCACAACAACAATCAAAAAGTAAAGTTAGAGGAATGTAAGACCCCCATGGATGCCAAGGCCTGTGGACTGAGAGTTTCCAAGACAAAAGCATTAATTGTGACCCTGTGAAGTATTTACATTTTAAATAAGATGTGTCTATGTGTAAGCATTTAGAAACAAACTACCTGACAAAGGAAGCATTTTCCTGTCTCTTGCCGCTTGTGGCCAGTTTTCTTACTGGATGAAAACAAATTGCCTACATTTCTAGTATTAGTAAATAACCAATGGCTTCATCTATTTGTTTCTAAAGCAGCAGATCCAATTCATCAAAGACATCAGGCTATCCCTTGCCCTCTCATCCCCATTCCTTACCATAACCCCCACCCCCCCGCCCCACAAAAAAAAAGAGAAAGCTTAAATCTCCCTTGCATCCCTACCTCGCTTTGCAGGGAGGGGGCGTTTTCAGTCAAGTCCAAGTTCAGTTTTAAGATTTTTTTTTTTTTTTAACTCAAACGATGCTTTAGAAACAACATCCCAGACTTTTAAAATAAAACAACCGCCATCAGCGTTTTCCTAGCCCACTTGGGAACCAAAGCTCACTGGCCCAAGGCTGCCCCGTGTCCCCGAGGCCCGGAGGCCCAGAGGCCTGGTGCTCTCCAACCTGGACCGCACAGCCCCGGAGGCCGATCCTCCTCCCCTGGGAGTTTAGCAGCACTTGGCATTTAACCTGCCTGGCGTGCGTGGCTTTCTGGTTCCATCTCCTTGAGCCACATTACTTCTCCCCAGATGTCAGGCACAAATCTGGATTAACATGCAACAGGGCGCCCTGTGCAGGCCGCCAGCCCTCGCCCAAGAGCTGTTAAATGCAGATTCAGCCGAGGACCCCCCGGAGAGCTGCTGTTGAATAAAAATTGTAATCCAAAGGGACCATTTCTTTGCCTCCCGCTGCCTGTGGGAAACCAGGGCTGGCGCCCGAGCACAGGCCCAGCTAGTCCGCTCTCGCTGCAAGCGGGCGTGGCAACTTCGGGAGGCGGCCTTAGGGGCCCGGAGACTCCTCACTCCTCTCTCTCCACTCTCCGTTCGGGTTCTTGGAGTGGGGAAATGCTTAGATTCAAGGAGTGGCGAGCCACAGACAGCCCTGGGAAGGAAGACTTCATTCGACAGCTCCTTCTGGGAGCGCAGACTAAAATCTAGCGTCTGGGCGGCCAGGCTCTTTCCCGCCTAACTCCTCTGGACGCCCCCAGTTCCACCCTGAATCCCTCAAACAGGCGTCGCGCCTCCCGAAGGGCCCGCATCCTTCTCCACTGACGACCAGGCTCAACCCTCGCCTCGACGCCTCGCACGGTTCTTCCTCTCTGCTCTGGTTCCCGGGGGCGCAGCCCTGCCCTCGCCCCGGAAGCCCCCGGTGCCCCTTGCTGCCCCCAGTCTCAGGGCGTCGGGAGCTTCCGTGCGGAGCGGGGAACGAGACCGTCGGGAGAGGGCGCCCGGGAGGCCTGCGCCCACAGGAGGTGACTCTCGAGCCTCGCTCCTCGGGGTCTGGGAGGGGGAAGGGGGCGGGTAAGAGAGGTGGGGGGACAACGAGATTACGGCTTCTACCGGCGTCTTAATCTGATATATATTTTTATATTTAGAAAAAAGCATCACTACAAGGCCAAGTGGGTATTTGCCGACTTAGCCCTCCGGGAAACCGGCTGGTATCAAAGTCGTCGATTCCAGGTCCCTGCGCGGGTGGCAGCCTCCGCGCCCTCCGAGGATAAAAGTAAAATAAAATAAACCGTGCCGCCAGCAGACCCTAGAGACAGAGGGGTTAATGAGCTAACGAGGACCAGCGCTCACACTACACCTTAAGCATCCCGTCCCGGGGCGCACCCTCTGCGGGGGCTCAAACTGGCTGGGCCGCATTCGCAGACAGGTGGCAGAGGTCGGCCTTTCTGGGCCCGGCCCCCAGGGCATCGCACTAGGGGTCTAGCGCCCCCGGGGACCGTCAAGTAGGCTCCAGTCCCGAGAACTGGCGCCCACAGGGGGGCCCTAGTTCCTGGTCTCTGACTCCCCACCTCCCAGAACAGGGGACTCCACTCAGAGTCCAGGTCGGAGGCAAGGTCCCCCGTGCTCCCCGAGCTCTGCGCTCCCAGCTCCAAACAGAGCCCAGGCACACTCGCTCCTGGCTCCCGGGAAGGGGACAATTAGGAAGAACAAACTTGGGTTTGCTGCCCACGGACCAAGACCTAGATGAGCTGGAGGGGTCACGCGAGCTCGCCCGCGCACATAGGCCAACAGCGCCACGAGCCCAGCCAAAGCTGCGAAGCCCACCAGTAAGCGGTGGGGGGTGGGATGCACGCTTCTCATTTTTTAGGTGAGGGAAGAGACTAAAATGTCAATTTTTATCCACTACAATCGCCTGCCAGTCTGCATATCTCAAATTAAGGTAATTGTGTAACAAAAGTTTACCGAAGGAGTAGGGGGGAAACGCAATGATGTTATACCAATTTTGTGCCCCCCTCAAAAAAAATCCCATAGCTTTGGTCCTTTATCTTTGACTTTAATAAAATAATGATTCGTTGAGAAAATGGGGTATAAATCTTCATTTTGGAGGCAATTAAAGTGTTGATTTCATTCATGCCCCTAAGCGATTCTTGTAATTTGCTCAAATAGCTTTATGTACCCAGCACTCCGGAGCTCTTAGAATCCCATTTTCTAGTTAGGCTTGTTGGATTACAATTTTTATTCAACAGCAGCTACCCGAGGGTTCCTCAGCGGAATCTGCATTTAACAGCTCCGGGGTGAGGGCTGGCGGGCTGAACCAGGCGGGAGGCCCGGCAGCCCGCAGGGCCCGGGGCCGGGCCGGGAGCTGCCTGCAGTGTTCCCACCTCGGCGGGGCCGCGCAGGGATTGAGCAGACCGTCTGTACTGTGCACTCGTCTACACTGCCGAAAGTTTGCAACTTGCCAAATAATAGTAAAGACCTGGCGCTCTGGCGCTTTTAAAGCTCAGCTCTGCCTGCCCTCCACTGCTCATGGGGAAAGGAGGAATTCAGCCCTGTCGTGGGATTACCGAAAGAAATCCAAGCTGGGAATGTATTTTAAGAGGGTGATGTTGAGAGAAGAAAACTTCAAGAGGACACCAAGACCCAGGAGTCGGACACTCCTGCAAGGACTTTACAAGATAGCCGCTAGCCAACAGTGACCGTGGCAGAGCTTGCAAAGGAAAACTCTACACGCCCGCCCGTCTTTTGGCTTAACAAAGGCAGGCTGATCTCTCCCCCCACAAGACGGAACTCACGTGCCAAGTCAGAAAGAGAAACGACTCTGGGCCTTCACTCATTTATGGAGAGGCCAGAGGAGACCCGCAACCCAAATCTCTATTCGCGTTGCAGCAATTCGCAACGGAGAGCTGTTCTGAGCCCGTTTCATCTCACCCGCTCCTCAGGTTTTCACTTTCATTGCATTTTTGCAACTTCTTTGGGCCAATCCAGAGACGCAGCGACAGGAGAGGGAGAGACTGGGAGCAAACAGTGGTGCTGGGTTGAGAGAGGGAGAGAACCACCCCCCCCAGCAATTCCAAATAAAAGTCGTCCCCACTTAGCAACGCAGCGGAAGAAGGGCCTGCAGGGAGGACCAGAGAGGAGGGGGCGAAGCAAGCAAAGGCTGGCAGTGGAGAGCGAAGGCGGCGCGAGGTCCCCCACGGCCACACCGAGGGAGTTTCCCGGGGTGCCCTTGACGCTTCCAAAAGCTGCCAACCCACAGGGCCCAGTGCACTACCAGCTGGAGGATGAGTGGAAAGGAGGAAGAGAAACGTCCATATTTATCTGTTTTTATAACCTCGGCCTGGTCTTATTTTTTCTACTAAGTACAATAAAATGGGCGAGCTTGCAGCGAGCACCGCACAAAGCAATGTTCAGTGAGGTCTAGAAGCGTTCGGCCGAGGAAAACTGACAAGACAGGCTAATGAACCGTATAGACAGGGAGAAAATAGCCAGCATTTGCTAGATTTCAAACCCTCGCTGTCTCTCTTAGACCACCTATCTTGGGTTTATTCCTAATAAAATAAGAAATAAGCAGACCCTACCCTTTCCTTTTCTTCGAAATAGAAGGGGGAAAAAACGCTCCAGAACACAGCCCTGCAATCAGGCGGTCACTGGCAGTTAACACTCCCATTATTATACAGGGTAAATAAAATAAAGACAAAAATTAAAAGCGACAAGAAACAGGTCAAGTTTGCAGGCAAAGCTTTTACAAGCTCATCTCTCCAGGTCGAATCCCAGAGCCAGCCTTAATGAAGCAATAATAGCCACATTATTCAAAAATTTTCATTTCGATGGAAATGTATCTAAAAGGGACTTAATCATATGCAAATAATAAAAGGAGGTGGTAGTGACCCAGCAAGCAATATGCATACAGATTTTTTTTTCCCAGGGATGTTGAAATTGAAAAACGCATACCTGGTCGGTTAGATTTGCTGATCTTGTTATATCTTCACTGTCTGATTTTGATCCTCCTTCTCTATCGTCTATCACCAAATCGATAGGCATTTTCCCTTTCAAACAGCTAATATACCGGTGGCAGAAATTGTCACATAATTCGTGTACCTACATTATGACAGAAATAAAAAAATGGAAATATAATCAGGAGTGCATAAATGACATTGACAAGTGCAATCCACCCCCCTTGTGAGATCCAAACTTCCAAATAGGGAAACACAGAGCAATTGTCCTCCAGAGACCCCCAGACGCATCCAGAATTAGGAATAACTTTCTTTTCTTGCAAAATAGAGATATCCCAGAAAATTGACAGTGACAAGATGATTCACAGGCTACAACATATTCAACACCCGTGTTAAATTCATCTGCTCCCAGGGCTGTGGCCATTAGAGAGGTGACCTGTGTGGGTGACATTTAAGGTAAACTATTTAATTTCATCCACTTACTTTATCATAAGTCCTTTTCCAGTGTGTCTGAGAGAAAAATGTGAAGATATATATATATATATATATATATATATATATATATATATATATATATATATATGTAATATATGAAGACATATATTACTATATATGTGGGTGTATATACATATCAATATCTATATCTATATATCTTTCTCCCTATATATATCTATATATCTCCAAAGACCAGTACTGTGGTGGTATAGGGTATATGTTTGATAGCCCAAGTCCTGATAACATTTGTAATTAGGGATTCTACCTGAAAAAAGCATATTTTAGGACACTTTAAAAAAATAGAAGAAAATCAAATTGCCAGTACTCATGATATGAAAAAAAAAAACCCCTACAGCCACGAAAAGGTATCAAACTGATCAAAAAAAAAAAAAAAAAAAAAAGGAAAAAGGAAAAAGAATGCTTCGAAATATTTAGGTATAAGTGGAGCAGTCTTACAGGCCCCAGGCATCACTGACATGCAAAAACTCACAAGAAACCCCAGTGTGCTTGCAATTTAATGTTAGTTTGAATTACAATGCATTAAGTTTTTATTGCTGAGATTTATAGAACAGCTAGCAAAATCATGTTATCCCACACCCTTTCTTGAGTGTGAAGGTGGGGTGTGTGCAGGATTCACAGATTCAAGAAATTGACACAACTATCAACTCTGCTTTGTCTCTGAAAAAGGTTTAATGTGCCTCCCCCACCACCTCCTCCAGACTCCCTGCCCACTCCTCCTCCTCCCCCTCCACCTCTCCTCTGTGTCTGACCTGCCGCTGCTCTCAGACTGTCTTCCAGAAACTCACTAAAACTAAACAAAACCCCCCTCCCACCCACCCAGAGGTAGCAAAGAAGAGGGGGAAGAGGAAGAGAAGAGATCACAAAGGTATAACCTGTGAACCAAACTCACAACAGCATTCTAAACATCAAGGGAGATGCATAGAATTGCAACTATTTATACAAAGCTAGCAAAGTATTAAGAATGAATACAAGGCTAGGGCATTTGAGATGCCGGTTTTAGTGGCTGAAATTGTAATTAAACCGCAAAGAGAAATGGACGCTAAGATTGGCCTTGACACTAATTACCAGAAAGAAAGACATTTATGCAAATGTCTCAGAAGCCTGAACTTCAGCCATTCAGAACCTCCCCCCCACCCCACCCCACCCCACCCCCTTGAGTTTGGGGGTGAGGGGAAAGCAAAAGGAAAAGAGGCTAGAGAAATTACCTTCTCTAATTCCAACAGATGAAACCTTAATACTTGTATGGCTTGAATCATCTGCAAAGATACAAAAAGAATGAGCACCCTATTCCTAGTTTGCAGAAAATTGGCTGTCACAGCTCTAGCATCTCCAGCCTACCCCCCCCCCCCAGTAAATAGAGTTATTTTGATTTATGGCAATAACACTAAAAGTTAATAGCAGTGACTGGGTACCATCTAGAGGTTTATATTTCTTAAGGAGAAAAAAAATAGCTAAAACAACAACAAAGCATCTAAGTAGGGATCATAAACACTCTCCTCCCCCATGGCTCTTCCCTTTCTCAGCCCCACTGGCCCCACCCCACCGAAAGGGCCACATCCCTGGACTAGATGTTTCCAAGTAAGGAGTGCACGGAAAATATTCCAAACAGTCCCCCAGTTGTGGCTTTTCACACTGCAAACTTTCTGCTGCTTTCCTCACACCTTTCAGGCATACTGGTGGTTTGGGGGCTCTTGCCCAGTTGCTGCCCTCGTGACGCGACTTTGAGGGCTGGGAAGTCCGCAAAGTTTAAGCACATACGCTGACAAGCCCGGAGATAAATCCCAGCGCTGATTAGAGCTGTGCTGCCCGGCTGTCATAAAAAACAAAAGCTCGCGTTTCCCCGCGCGGGCTTGCCCGGCCCCTCTCGAGATGAATTTATTTCCCCGGGATCTTGCCCGGGACCACTTGTCCGTGGACAGAAACGTTTGCAGCCGCCTTGCAGCTACGGGAAGACCCGTCTAGAAACCTTGGGGCTCTTTAAAGCAAAGCTGGTGGCTTGGGGGGAGGGGAGATGGGGGTGGGGAGGTAGGGGTCCGCTCTTACCAAGTTATCCAGTTCTGGATTAGAAGAAAATAGAGGTTTTTCTGCGCGAATCTAAATACAAGTGAGAAGGGGGAGGGGGGGGGAGAAAGAACATTTGAAATCTGGTCGCTTTCCTGGTTTCTTGCCTCATTACACTGTCGGGGGCAAGATGTAACCTCCGGGAAGGACTCAGTGACACCGAGTGCATCCCTCGCAGAAACACTTCAATGTGAATCAAATAAGCCAACAACAAGCCCAGGGCTCAGGGTTTCTTCCACCAGCAAAAGTACGCTTCTAGAGGACGCTGCCCTGCTCGCCAAGACCAAGGCGGCTACAGCGTGTAGGGTTTGTGATTTTATTTTATAGAGTGGGCTTTCTGCGTTAGGTTTTGGAGCGTGAGTTGGAAAGCCTATGGGTGATTTTGAGTCGTCCGCAGACACTCATATAGGAAGAAAACCCTAGGGTAGATGTCACAGGCATGGCTTAGGGTGGACTAATTTGCTGGTTACTTTTGAAAATGTGCTGGATGGGGGAGGGAGTTTCTCTTTCTTTCTTTTTTCTTTTTTCTTTACTTTTTAAACATATATTTTGCTGACCTGTTTGGCGAACACGGCTATATCTTCATTGAATGACTCTGACGAGCAGACGTCCCCGCCCGCCACCCCCGGCTCGCGGGGGGTACAAGTAGCTAATTCACATTTCTCAAAAATCAGTGCTAAGAGAGGGAAGAGGGGGTGTCTGCAAGAAAATACAACAGTCACAAACAACACAATGGTTAGTCCGGAGTCAGTGAAAAAGGCGCCCAAGAAAAACAGCCAGAGGAGCTCGAGGCAGGGACCCTCTCTCTGATTTTGTCATCTACTTTTTTCCTCCCCCCTCCCCGCCCCCAGGTGACTGCTCGCCTCCCCTTCCTCCTAGGCCTCCGAAACCGGAGGCCCTAAGCCAGGGACCTTATCTGAGGGTCGGTTCAGCCTATCTGGCCGGAGAAATTGGTAACATTTGCTAAGAATAAAACCCAAGCGGTTCCAGCAGCCATTTTGAATTAAGTTTCCCACCCCGACAAGCCCTCGTCCCTCCGCTGCACATCTAGGACCTGGTGGAGGAGAAAGGCGCTGGGCGCAGGGGTCGGGAGGGCTCGTGCAAGTGGGTTCCTCCAAGGCAGCCTCGCGGAGCCCAAGACTCGGGGGACCTCGGTGGCAGGCGCTCAGCTAACTTGGGGAAGGGACCTCTGTGGCTGCGGGCCGACTGTCAGCGGGCTGCGCCTACCGATCCCGGACCCCGCGGCCCTCGGAGAGCAGGAAGCCTCCTCCACAGCTCCCTGCACATGTCTCTCCCTTAGTCAATGGCCCCCACTACCCGCAAAAGAAAAGTTCCTTCAAATGTCCCTGCGGTAAAGCCTTTCATTTTTGTCTCTACGGAATGGCAAAGCAGCTAGTATTTCCAGGGGCCTAGATGTCGCTTATCTCAACCCATAAAAGAAAAAAAAAAAAAAAAAAAGCTTCTCCTAATGCTCAAGGAGGTGTCTCAAGTCTTTTATTAGCTCTCACAGCCCAGCCGGAAATTTAACAGTTTGGGGTCCTTTTCAAAGCTTCCCCAAATGTTCTGTCCTGGAGCCTAAGCCATTTGCAGTTAACGCTGCGGAGAGAACGCTGGGATTTCAACCGGCCCATCGCACAAGGGACCAGGAGATAAAGCAGAAAGGGTTCGCAGCTGGGGAGGGTCGGGGTTGCCGGATATTTTCAAAAGAAGACATAAATAGAAATAAAAGTTGCTGCAAAGTAAAAAGAGGTCCCCAAATTCATGAGCACACAGTAGGCACAAGTGACTTTGGAAAGATTTTACCAGCCCAGGGTCTAATCGACTGGCCTGGGAGAATACGGTGTAAACCACAGTCTGAAAACCACATTGGCCTGACAGCACCCCACACCTACTTCCAGATCCTTCAGGCTTCGCCTTTGAACACAAAGTACTAAACCGGCTAGAAGTTTCTTGATGTCTATAACAATTCAGAGCGAGCTCTCTCCTTGCCTACGGTGGTCAAACTCCCTAAATGCAAAGCATGTTCCCCCTTGCCTGACCTGCAACTGTCCTCCCTTGATTTTTATTGTGCGGCGGCCGAGCCAGCATAAGGTTGCTGAGTAAACTTAGCAAGTCAGAACAATCAGTGGCTTAAAAGATTTTCCCTTAAACTAAAAGTTTCGTTCCAACACAAAGGCGCCTACATTTAGAAATCCCCAACGCTCTCCCAGCGAAGCCCAGCAAGCGAGGACTCCAACCCGCTGAACTACAGAACCAGGGTGTGAGAGGGGACGAAGGACCTTTGGCAACTCCTCCTGCAGGGCGACCCCTTCGCCGGCACGGCCTCGGCGGAGCTGGACGCTGGGCAAGCGCGGAGCGTGTGTGGAGATGGGGGGCGTCCGGGACGGCAGGCCGCCTTCCCAAATCCTCCATGCAATGCGAATGAAAAGTTACCGAATAATGTACCTCCAATCCACAGAGCTCTGGCTTTCCTTTTACCAAAGGCACAGGGAAACAGAGGAAACATCGCGTCTCTACCACTTAACCTGCTGCCCGTCGTACCTACCCATAAATGGCATCTTTATCTCTCTTTAAAGCGTCATTGACGGAGGAACCCATGCTGGGGGCCATGGCGTTGGTGTGAGCTGTGTGCGGGTACTGATGCGAGTGCAGAGGAGGCCCGTGGTTCAGGTGGTGGACCGGCTGCATGGACCTGGCCGCATGCGGGTCCCCATACATCGTGGAGGGGATGCCTACTCCATCCATGCCCCCGTAATGGGGTAAATCGTCGTACTGCATGACAAACAGGAGAAAACAAGGTTCAGAAGGCCAGGCCGGCAAATGGGGAACCGGCAGGGCATGGAGCTTATATAATGTCAGTCCAGCTGGATCCTTCAACCCAGAATTCAGTGGCCTTGCATCTCTCAAGTTGAGGGTTTTTATTTTAAAAATAATTTCTAAAGTAAAAATCCTAGGATTCTCTGAGTCTCGGCTGAGATGAATGGTCTTGCCCTAACTTGTGTCCCTATCAACTAGTTCAGAAATTCAGGATCCTTTGGCAAGGAAGGAGGGAAGAAAGAAGGAAAGAAAGGGAGGCATTTTCCCAGAGGGCGGAAGGTAAAACGTGCATGTCTCTAGAGGAGGAAATTCAAAATCACAATAATAAAACGTGCCAGGACAGTGCAGCAAACCCGCCTAGTTTCACAGCCCCTTCCCATCAGGGGGAATTAAAAAAAAAAAAAAAAAAAAGTTACGATGGGAACAGCTAAGCTAAGCACATGAATTCAGACAGGCTTCTCATTTTATTTCTCTGCCAGCGTGGGGTTAAGGCAGTCCTGCAAGACCCTGCATTTCCTTTGCTTTCCAAGACAAACTCTGCTAGATTACACAAAACTAACTGGCCTTCTCATAAGTGAAACTCAGAGAAAGGTAGTTTTTCATGTTCATTAGAGCTGAATTTAGAATTGGGCAATTTTCCCTCAAAGTTAAAGGAAATCTATAGTTGGAGCAGTTATTCTGTTTTCTCCACTGTTAAGAACTTTTCCCCCAGACTAAAAGTCAATGAGGCAAATGTAACTCATCAGGTGTAAATTCAAAAGCAAATGCACGTACAACCCCTATCTTCTTTCTTCAGAAAAACTACTTTCATATTGATTGTCATTATTTTGGGGTGCAAAATTTAGCTATTTAGATTTTTCTCATTGCTTCATCCCAGGCAAGTTCTTTTCCCAAGAATTGGAGGCACGGAGAGTGAAATGATTTTCAAAGAAAAGAGGAACTGCCACTTTCATGTCCTTAAAGCCAGAGGTGTGAAAATAGTTTGGAAGAACGCTGACATTTGCCTGAACCAAAGGAGTGAAGAAGAATGTGTCAGCCTAGTAACTTTCTTTTGCAAACAGGGCTTTGAGGGCCAGGATGCAAATTATGCAGGGAAGGCTTTCTGTAGACCCCCCTGTCTTTTAAGAAACTACCTCAGTTGGGTTGTCATTGTCTCACTTGACTCTCACTACATTTCCATTCAAATAGGAATATTGGGGAAATTAGTATTGCATTTTTAAAGTGAGTCGCTGTGTGCTTAGTATCCAATTAGTGAAGGGCTTTTCTAACAAAAACTTTCCAAGTATTACCTTTTATAAAAATCCATGCACATTAAAATCACTTTTAAAAGATGTTTTCCGACCCCAAAAGCCATTACACGATGACAAAGTTATTTGCTTAAAAAAAGCTAAATACTTCTAATGATATTAAAAGATGAGCATAAGCAGTAACACATCAGAAGTTTCTAGCTGCTTATTTTACTTTAAAAATAGCTTTAAACTTCTGCTCCCTGAACCACTCACTTTATAGCATTAGGTATCTAGCGCCTTTTGTTTTTGTTTTTTAAACAGATGATTGCCTGAGCTTGTATTTTTATTTAGATAGCTGCTGGTTAGGATTCTATAGAAAACTTGATTACTTGAATTAATTACATGTAACATACATAAGTCTACAAATGCACTGAATAAATTCTCTCGCTTTAGGCCACGGCTTTAGGAGCCTCATTCAAAAATACAGAGAAAAAAGGAAACTTTTTAGCAGTGTCTTTCGGCCACGTTTCAATTTAATCTCACATTTGAGTTCCACAATTGTTTTTTAATACGTACCCTTTGCGCCATCGGCCTCCCTGGCTCCCTTCCTACTTCAACTTCTAATATATCCTCTTTAAGGCCAGTGTGAAAAGAAACAAATAAGCAAACTCCCCCGGAAAAAAAAAATGTAAAGCACGACGAAAAATCCCTTAACGTCTCCAGCAACGTGAGCTACTGGTCCCAGATCTTCGGTCTACGGGACCTGAAGCAAAGCGCCCGAGTCACTGAGCATAAAAGCGCTCCGTTTCCAAGACAGCAGCGGGGGCAAAAAGAAAAAAAAAAAAAAAAAAAGCAGATCTTCTCTCCCCCAAAAAATCAGTTTAAAAAAAAAAAAGAGCGCCCCTCAGACCCAACTACCAAATCTCATGGCTTTCTGCCACTCCGGCTGTCAATCACAGGCGAGGTTGTCAACGTGGTGAATGAATGATCATCCGCTCTGTCTTCTTCTGGTCAGAACACCTCAAATGTTAATATTCAAATGCACAAAGCCCTAGCGCTCGCTTCCCTTGAATCAGTCCTAATTCCTAATCAGTTTCTCTCTTCTCTCGCTCGCTCTCTCTTTCTCTTTCTCTCTCTCTCTCTCTCCCTCTTTGCAACTGCTGCACTGGAGGGAGATTAGAGGAGGAGGGTTAAAAAAAATGTCTGTCTGAGTTTGTCTTAAAGGAGCCACGATCGATGCTGCCCGCTTGCAGTCCCCGTGCGTGTGTAAAGTGTGTGTTGCACAGGCGGAGAGGTGGATTCCGACCAGAATGCTAGAACCCGGAAGTAGTGGTGGCCATAACAGGTCGCGTCTTACACAATGCATTGGGCTGCAGCAAGTAGGATCCTCGGCAGGGGTGGGTGCGCGAAGCGAGCTCTGGCCGCACTGGAGAGGCAGAGAGACGCTCCATTAAATCGCACGCCCAGGCACAAACACACACACACCCAGGGCACACGCGCACAAACGCGGGCAGCAGCCCCCGGCCGCAGCCTTTATTTTCCGTATTCTTTTCTCTCCCTCCCCCTCCAGACTCTCTCCCCAAAGCCGACTCTCTTGAAATAAATTGGGAATAAACGCCGGGCAGGCAGCAGCAGGAGTTATTTTGCACAGGGCTCTGAGCACAGACTTCATGACTTTCCTCGAAATTATTGGGGTCTGCCAGTTTTTTCGGGGGCAGAGGGGGCTAATGCAGAAAGTATTGGATTCTCAGGACGGACCACCCCAAGTAGAAAAGTCAAACGGGGAGACAGAAGACTGAGCAGGAGCAAGGCTTGGAAAGGCTCTGCTGAGTCCCGAGAACGTGGGGTGAAGAAGGCTGGGGCTTTCTGCAGCTCCAGCTTAGAGTTGCTGTCAGAGGTGGACACCCGGCCCAAGGAAAGGAAATGCTTGCATTTTCTCACTTTGGGATCTGGACACCCCCGCCCTCCACCTCCTAGCCCCGGAGGCCCCCAGCCCCAGCCCCGGCGTCCTGCGCGAAGTGGGAGAGGAAAGGAGGGAACAATGAGCTGAGAGCCGGGAATGTGCCCCCAGCGCCTGTTTACAAACACGAAGCTATTTATGATCGCCGGAAAACGAAACCCGACGCGGGCTCGGAGCAGCCCAGACCTCGCGGGTGGAGCCCGGGCCAGGGAGACTCGGGGAAGCAGGCTGTTTCTCCGACCCTCTCTGGGAGAGGCAGCTGTGCGCCCAGGGCGCGGCGCAGCAGGGTCAGCGCGCTCGGCTCCGGCTCCGGCCGCGCCGCCTTTGTCTTCGAAGCGCCGAGGGGCTCCGGCCTCGGCAGTGCTCGGGCCTGGAGGGACCCTGCTCCCCAAGCTCGTTTGCCCCGCGAAGCTCCGCGCTCTCCTCCCCAGCCCTTCTTCTCCTCACCCCGCTTTCCTGTCCCCAACCCGGCTCAGGGAAAACTCCCAGTGCCAAAGAAAAAGAAATTCACTTCGGGAGCTGAGATTTCAGACAAAAACCTGCCCCTACCCACAACTCAGAGGCTCCAACCAGCCACTGATTTTAACTTTCTCCCTTCAAATACCTATTCTCTGGCTTAACAACAACAACGACAACAACGACAACAACAACAACAACAACAACAACAGCACAGCAACGAAATCCTCTCCTTATTCTCCCACTCTAAGCTTGCCTTTTATTATTGTATTTAGTGGTGTTATTTTCGTTTTTATTTTTCTGCGCGCCCGGCTCTATATGCCGAGATGGCTCAGCCACAGCAGCTCAACCAGCGGGTTGGAAACCTCACATCCTCGAGCAAGGCTCGCAGCTCGCTCGGCTCGGAGCAGGATTTTTTTTTCCTCCCTCCAGCTGAAACCTCACAGAAAACTCCCCCTGCGGTCGACTGGAAAATGAGCTCACCCAAATCTCGGTAGGCAGCCGTGGAGGAGGGCTCGGCCAATCAGGGGGCGCTCCTGCCAAGGCGGCCGCGCATTGGCTGCGGGGAAAATCAATTATCAAATAATCGATCAGCAGGGAGCTTCGATCTGCCGGGAATGCAAACTGCCAGTCCCGATTCCCGCCCTGATGGTGGCCAAAAGGCTGACTCCTCCAAAGCCGTCGGCCGCTAGTTCCCATCGCCCCCACCCCCCATCCCACTTCGCCAGCTGCGGACCGAACCCTCATCCCAAAGGGGGGTGTAGATAAGAGAAAGAGTTTTGAGAAAGATTAGGGGGCTCGTATCTGGAGAGGTTGTTTGGACAAGGCTAGGAGCTCTCAAATGTATTGAGGCTAACTCTAAATGCGCAAACTAAAAGAGAATTTGCATCAGTTTGAGAGGTAGGACTCAAGTTTTTGTTAAGTGGGCTTTCAAGAAGCCAGAGACACTGGGCAAGCATCAGAACATATATCTGGAATCAGGTTCCCTCCAGCACACGTAGCCTCGCTGAGCGATGTCTATTCCTTTAGTACTTAGCAGGAGTCAACGCCCAGTCCCCCCCCCCCCCATAGTGGAGTTTTCATAAAGCCGAAGCAGCTCAGCCTTCCCAGCCTCCCGCACACCTCCCCAACGCCGACACCGCACTCCCCCCGTGTGCACATAAAGGGCTGACACATTCACCCGAAGCCTTCAGATACACTTTGCCTTGAAAGAGCTCCGACTGTTTAAAAAACATCCTAGGATCCGCATCATTTGCATCTCTCTTCTTTCTTCCTTTCTCTCCCTCCCTTTCTCCCCCCCCCCCCCCCCAACTTTAGGATCTTTAACTTTTTTCCATCGCAAACGTGGGTAAAGTTTTTGGGTACCGACACCCCGGTACATTACGCAGGAGGTTAAAGCAGGCCGCGTGTCAAAGCCGAGGGGATCCAGGTGAATTACCAGCTTCTTTACGCCTTTGCCTGACACTCCCACCCCCACCCCGCTCGCCCCAACATGAACTTGGAAACCGAACTTCAGGCCAAGATGGAACCTCCCGGTCTCCGGAAGGCGATTTCTCTGTTTAGTTCGCGGGAAGCTGCGCTGGCTGGGCCAGGCAACGCAATCCTTTTCCAATTACCGGGAGGACCAAACTGGGCCGGCAGCCTGCAAGCCCTCTCCGAACCCCAGGCGGCTTTGGCCCTCACCTGCGCCTTCCGACGGCTGCACGCGGACGTGTGACCACTGCAGTCCAGCAGGCCAGGCTTCGGCGCGGCTGGCTGTAGGGGAGGGACATAAGGGGGGGGGGTCAAGCCAAACCTCGAGATGGGTACATCTACGTTTATGATCCTTAAATGAACTGCGAGGGAAATGGTGTAAGTATAATTTAACGGAGGGAAATTTACTGCGAAATACATTTCGATGATCATCGTCTTTAAGAGTCCTTAGGGGCTCTCCAGCAAAGGCTTAAGTAACCGGTTTGGAGTTACCTCAACTCTGCGGCCATGTTTTCAAATTTGGAAAAGGCCAGTTTTGGTAAAGATTTCTTTGACAATGGAGTTTATTTTGTATTGTTGCTTTTTGGTAAATTTGTTTTCTAGCAGAGATGAAAAAAGAAGGTTCAGGTAAGTCACTCCTTTTCAAACATAACCAAAAACTTCAAAGCAGTTGGAAAACTATTGTGAGCTTCAACCATGATGTGTCAGGTTACCATAAAAGTACTTTCAATTACCTACACACAGGTTTTCCTCAAAGAAAGAGATAGTTTGTGTTTGTTGTCTTAAATAAACTCTTTATAGTTTTAAAAAGTGTCTTCTTTCTTCTCCCCCCACCCCTTTTCCATTTATAACTGCTAACCTAATGCTACTCCTAGGTCTTTATAAGATTGATTCTGGACAATCAAGGGACTAAAACACTTTTACAATGTAATTACAGTAGTACAAATTGTTTGCCCAAACCTCATTCTGGATAAGGATTTTACAATTAGCAAACAGTTATTACAGTTGGGGCTTGCTGAGAGAAATTGCACAGAGGAAGTCTAGAGTTGTAATATAGTAGCCATAAAAAAAACCCCTCCTTTAGCAAGGCAGCAATTAATCATCTATTAAAAGGAAAAGGCAAAGGGATAGTTCTAGGTATCTTAGTAAACTACTACTGATATTTATACCTGTTCTGTGATAGCACCTATCCCTAACTTATTTCAGATACTTCCTTTTTGAAGTAATAGCACATTTATTTTGCAAAAACTTGGCCTGGTGAAGGGTTCTGGCACTTGCCCGTAGCTCTCGAGACATGTGCCTTCCATCCTCAGCTTACTCTAAACATCCCACAACATCTTCCCAAAGATAGAGAGCTAAGACTTTAAAGGGGCAGGCTGGGGCCTAGGTCTCTATTGTTTAGACCTTCCTAGCAAGGAGGCATTTAAAGCAAGTGGTGCCCCTTTCCGATGTTGGTACAGTCCTTTTTGAGCACTCCCCTCTAATTTTCTGTTCTCCTATAAGGGATTGTGTCTCTGAAAAGACATATATCCTGAATTAGGCTTTTGTCCCCAAAGTTCACACTGATGAGTCAGCTCCAAAACCCTCAGAAATTAAAGAGGCATCTCTTAAGGTAAAATGTGTGTGTATTTGCCAGCCCAGAATAAACAAAAGACTGTTAATCAATTGAGTTTGGCAGCTGTGTTCACAGAATGATAAGAGTTTATCATCTGCCACCTAACTTTAAGATGCCTGTTAAAATGTTGTGATTACTCCTTAGGTTGTCCTGTGGTACGGAGGCTTGGGGTTTGTCCTTCAAGAACATTCATAGTCTGCATCTCAACCCTTCACATTAACATTTGCATTTCAAAAAACAGAAATAGGAGGAGGGAAAGACAGTTTGAAGAAAATGGATTTAAAATCTAGTAGAGATAATAGAGGAATGCTTGAGATAAGAGCCTGGATGTGATATGAGAGAGGTACCAAGAAGTCAAAGCTAATGAATAGCTCTGAGAAAAGTGAAATAAACTATTTAGAGGTCTATAAAAGGGGGAACCTGGTCAGGTGATGTGAAAGGGGGTTAACTGAGCGGATTAGGGAAGACGTTAATCATGTGCCCCAAAGCCATCTGGGCTAGAAGACCTCGGAGATTTGTTTACTGCATTTTGCTTCAGAAAACAATGTCTGGGTCCAGTTCAGAAGTCAATGAGAGGTCAGTTCAGGCTCTCCAACCATTGTGGGGAAAATACCTAAGTCACTATATTCTAACTGGATAATGCAAAAGTTAAGAAAAAAAAATTTTTTTTTAAGTAGGGGGAGAGTTGTTTTCATTACTACCTTTCTATTTCAAATCATTAAAATGCTTTGGTCTCCAGAGGGGGAAAAATTACACTGGTTAACATAATTACTAGCTCTGACATTTTCAGAAGTTATAGAGGTCTTTTATTAATTAAATGGAGGGCTTAATAAAATATTCCTAATAAAATTTATGGTTGTCTTAAAACTTTCTAAACAGTGCTATAAATTCTTAATAAAATTAACTGGGAAATGAGTTATTAGCCCACACTTTACCCTCCCCCCCCAACTTCTACATAAGGAGCGGCTGTAGAATGAAAAAGGGAAATAGAAGCCTTTTAGTAAAATATAAATATTAGCCAAAGACACACATTGCTTTAGAAGATGTGAGCTTTCAACTAAGTTATTTCTAATGGTTTCATCCTCCAATATTCCCCCAAAGCTACTCACAACAAAACTTAGAAAACTCCTTCCCCTTCTCTACCACATACTATATATGCGTGTATACGTAAGCTCATTTGAAATACAATGCTCGATTTTCTGGTCTGAGTTTTGTGTTAAGTTTAATAAAAAGCACAGATGCCTCATGCAAAAGTCCAATATAGGACTTCTGAAGGTTCGGAGAGTAAATATTTTATCAATTCAAAGATAATTAAAAATGAAATGTCTTATAATTTCTCTCAGTATAATTTCTTTAAAGGTAACTTTGAAATGACAAATTTCTCAACCTTCAAGCTCCGCATTTATAACAGTGGTGCATTATCTGAAGCAGCATTTTGTCGAGCAGATATACAAAACTTTTTTCATATCACTACGTTTTAAAACCTTGGTGAGTTATCTTAAGTTTTGAGATACTTCTCTGCTTCACAGATACAATACTGGCTGGTTGGCTGTTTAAAATGAACAGGACTCTCAAACATACTTCAACCAAATAAAACAGCCTTGGTGGATTTTTCAGCTTCTGAAGGCTTGATCTTTTGTGCCGTCTACTGGACAATGGAAAAACTACAGCCTCTATGACAAACTTTTCTAGTCCAGTATTGGGGGAGGGGGAGGAGGTAGTGGCAAGAGAGTATGATTTGGTGCTAGTAAGTCGTAGGAGAGGATAACAGGACCCAACCTAGACTGATGGGACAGGTTTTGTGGTCTAATCACATCTATGTTTTCATATCCAAGTTTAGGACCTTATATTAAGCCCTGGCACACCTAAAGGACTTGACTAAGGCAAAAGGCTGTATTTAATACAACTATATACGTGTCTGAGTACACAAAGTTGGCTTGGGAATAGAAAGAAAAGATGATAGGACAAGTTTAGCATCTCTGAAAAACAATATTGGTGGTTTGCTTCGCTCTGAGTGTGCATTCGCTTGACAGTCAAGGTAAAAATATATCTACTGCCTAGATAATCGAAGATGTACAAATTAACTCTTGGAATTTGAAACATGATGTTCAGTAATCAAGAATTGTACTTTGAGGAAGAGGGGAAATGAAACTGGTAATTAGAAAACTTTTAGTGCCGTTCTTTTTGGCAATCTTGAATGAAAATGTGAAACTTCAGTGTTTTCACTTGGAGACCACATGTGGGAGAAAGTGGGTGAAATTCATAGTCAGATGCCTTTATGTAGCAGAGGCTGTTTGATGATCTATTAAACATTTAAGAAATATTGTATATATTTTGGTCATGATTAAAAAAAAATATTTATGGAGCCCTAGCATTCTGGAAGCTTTGTACAAAAAAAAATCTTGAAGCTAACTTTGACCTGTTTGATATTGACATAGTTTCTGAATAATAATTACCTTAGAGAGGTTATTTTGTGACTTAAGAAACAAATAAACAAAACCCAACACCAATAAAATGCAGAGAACTCAAGACGGTTTTGGTGGAAGAGACATAAACTTGGGTGCAGGGCTCTTGCAACTGTTCATCTGCTTTTCTGAAGTTAAAAATTCTTTAATGCATTTTAATAAAAACTACTAGCACATGACTAGTTATTAGGGTGCCTTTAATAAAAATTGAAGAGTGAAAAGGAGACAGCTTTAGGACATTTTATTGATGCATAAATATATTTCAATGATCTACTTCAAATATACATTTTGATGTGGCACTATGTCAGAATGACTTTAAAATATTGTATTAAATATAGATATATCAGAGAACCTGAACTGACGTTGCCTACTTAAAGCAGTGAGATTTCTTGCACTGCAGTGTGACAGAACAGGATGGTTTCAATTGTGCTACCCAGATGGAGGGGGTGGTGGTGTGGCGATGGGTATCTTTTAAGCTTTAGCATAATCAACTGAACTATGTGACAGATTATTACTTTATGAGATGCTATGTGGAGCCATTGGTCCAGATTAAAACAACAAGGACAACCACCACCCTACCCACAATCGCTAGAAAACATAGATAATTCTTACAAGAACCAATCACAGTTGATGTATTTTAAACAGCCGAGTGCTGTGAGAGGTCTGGGGAAAGTGCTCTAGTCACCAAAGGCAAACATTTACCTTTCAAATAACAGGATGAGCCAGAATGGTCTTGACTAGCATCCATGTTCGGCTGGATAAAGGGACATATTTTGCAAAAAACCTTCAGGCAAAACAAAACAAAACAAAAACAAAAAACCAACAACAACAACAAAACACAAAAAAACCCTGATTATTCATAAATAAATATTTTAACATTTCACTGACTTATCTAACGAATAAGAAAAACATCGAAGGCTTCCTGCAGTTCAGAAAGAATTCCAGTAGCCTGGAAAACACAGAAGGAAAGAACAAGAAGCCCAAGGACGCCTGCTGAGCAGTGATTCACTTGTGAATATCTGAAAACGTACTCTTCGTGCCCTTATTTAAAAATGAAAAATAAATATCATCCTTCCTTGTCTTTTTGTTTTGTTTTTAATTAAAATCAGACTATGGTTATGCTTGCTAAAAAGCATAATTCTTTCCAGGGGGTTTCTGCAAGAAAGGGCCAGTTTGAAAGCTTATAACTAATGGCAGAAGTGGACGTATAAGCCGCAAACAAATCGTTTCGCAGCGGAGTCCACAGCCCTGAGAGACGCCCCTTCTTGCGAACTCATCAGGATAACTTCATTTACTGGCAGGTCGGCGGCCACTTCCGGGACTCTCTGTCGAGCGGTGTCCTTTCACCGCGGAGTCCTCAGCAGGGCTGCCCTGTCACCTGTGTGTGTTGAGGTGGCAGGTCCCCACGGCGCCCTGCAACGCAGGCTGGTCCCCGCGCCCCCAGCCACCCAGAGCCCCGGGCCTGCCTGCACCCCCGGGCGCACGGACTCCCCGGGCTGGGTGGGGGACCCTGCAAGGTACGCTTCCTGGGGGTGGCGGCCGCGGCCTCTGCTCACACCTGGCTTGACGCAGGGGTGGCGGCCTAGGGGGAGGGGTTTGGGAGAACCTGTTCCCCGGGGACCTCGAACCATCTGGAAAAAGCAAAGGGTGAAAAGGCCCCCCTCTCCTGCCAGGGTCCTCCTCCCCCGCCATTTTGGACTCTGCCGTCCCACCTTCTCTTTGGGGTTCGCCTTAGCTTCTGCCGGAGCGAGTGGGTCAGGCCTGGGCGGCGGGGGGGTGTCAGGCGGAGCGGGAGCGCGAGGACCCGCAGACCCGCGCGCCGCGGCTCGGGGCCCCGGCCTCTGTCTTCCGCTTCTGCGGGCTCAGCACCCAAGGGCGCCTTTCCGCATCTGGACTGGAGGACCCCGGCTCATCCCACCCCTCGCCCCTTTAATGCAGTTCCGGAAGCCTCTGGCCCCCGCTCCTGGACGGCTCTTCCCCGGGGTGCCGCCCTTCTCCCGCTTCTTCCTCCGAGGCCAAATGTGCGCTGCAAGTCTGTTTGGGATGCGGGAGCCTTTGGGGACCCCGGCCCCCGTGCCCCCTGAGGCCGCGGCGGGCCCCTTCCTTCGCAGGGGCTGGAACAAGTCCGCGTTTGTGGCCGCGGTTATTATTTCAGGTGCGCTAATGGGATTGGAGGCCGCGGATCACCGTGTGCGGATTGAAGCGGTTCCTTCTCCGGGGTTCCAGCAGCCGCCGGGTGGATCCGAAGTCACCGCCGGGCCCTGGTGGCCTCCCGGGGCAGCGCGGCCCGCTCTGTGTGCCCGCGCGGGCGCTCACACCTGGGCGAGAGGTGGGGGACCCGCGCCCGGGGAGGGGAGGGGGCGGGGGAGGGGCGGGGGTGCGGGAAACGATGGGAGACCCGGAGGAAGGGAGAGAGGCGCAGAGTGGCAGTGACAGAGACTAGGAGAGAGGGAGAGGAGATAGAAAGCGGCAGAAGCAGAGACAGAGTCGGGGAAACCGACCGAC
Source organism: Panthera leo (assembly GCF_018350215.1). NCBI lineage: Eukaryota > Metazoa > Chordata > Mammalia > Carnivora > Felidae > Panthera > Panthera leo. The sequence continues at coordinate 83,685,209 of NC_056681.1, read as the reverse complement.
ATGGAACCTGAACGGGTCGTGTCCGCCTCCCCACACCAGCCTCCACTGCGAAGGAGAAACGCGCCCGAAACGCGCCCTTAATTCTCGCTTTCAGCTTCCGAGGGAGCCTTATCATAGACTTCTGCATAATTGCATATCGACTTTCCTAAATAGTTCCGCAGAGCTGTTTGCTGCTTTCACTTGTTCAGTTACAAACAATTCCCTTGGGGAAAAAGAAAAGGTGTGTGTGTGTGTGTGTGTGTGTGTGTGTGTGTGTGCGCGCGTGTGTAGGGGTGGGAACTAAGGCCAGAGGTAAATGCTCCCGTGCTCTGTCACCATGTCCCTTTAGCCATCCCAGAAATGACCATCCTGCTCTAGGAAGTGCCTGTCACCATCACAGGTACGGTGAGGTGATTGCTCTGCCTTGGGCCCACTTTTTGCAGCCCCCTTTCCACCATAGAGTACTGGAGAACGTTAGGGCTAAGCATTTAGTTCCATTTGCCCATTTCGCAGATGAGAAAGAGGAGACTAAGAAAGGTGAAGCGACCTATTCAATTTCTTCTCTTTCTCTTCTGCATGTCTTAAAGTTCTCTTTTTTAATTTATATCTCGCAACACTTAAAATTCACAACTACACAAGAAGGCTTTCTTACTCTTCTTTCTTAAGATCGCCGGAGGTCAGTCTCCTGTCTGAAGCAGCTGTGTGTGCAGTTGATGGTGGTGTGTGAGTGTGGGGGCTGTGTACTGGCTTCTCCCTCCTTCCCGGCTCCCACGCTGATTCCATCACTGGACCCCTGGAGGACAGCAGCAGGCAGGGAGCTTACTGACCTGTGGAAGACCCCTCCACACAGCAGGAAGAAACAAGCCAGGAGAGCTTGTATTTGGTGGTGATGGTGCTGGGGTCTCACAGGCTTTGCTTTTCTCCAATCAACCCCCAAACAAATAAACAAGTCCTGCCTTTTGCATCAACTTCCTGTGGACGGAGTGACCCTAAGTCACCCAGGGAAGGAGTGGGGAGGTTCAGGCCTTATTTACCCCAGAATTAAAAACAACATCCCCTCAAACTGTCCCTCCTCAGTAGCTTGCCTTTTAAGGATGTGAGAAGGAGTTTCTTGGAGTGTAAGCAGACATACTAACCCATTGAGATGTTTAGGTTTAAAGTTTACAACAAAGCATTTTACCCTGCTTACCCGAACCCCACTACAACCTAGACCCTTTACAAAGACATTCTGTATCTTCTATGGGCAAACTAAAGTTTTGAGTAGACACTTCTAATTCTGAAACATTTTTATTTTTAGCTTCAAATTTTTGCTAAAACAAATCAGTTGTTTACTGCCTTCTTCTCCTCATTCCCTGATTTTCTTTCATTCAAAAATTTTGTTACTTTGAATTTTGTATTGATTTGGGTGTTTGGTACAGAAAATTTGTTTGTAGGTTATCTTCAGTCATATACATTTATTTTATTTTGTGAAAAACTGCAGTTTACTGTTTGTTTGTTTTTTACTTATTGAATATTAACAAAAAATAGCCTAATGTTCTTTGAGGTTTAAACCTTAATAATGTGTTACATCCTAGCCTAGCTTTTGAGATAAGCCCACTGCATTTTCTTCTTGTTGAGTCACATAGCTTTTAGTTAAAAATCTTTCGTTTTAAAAAAGATTTTATTTTTTAAGTAATCTCTACACCCAACATGTGGCTCAAACTTACAACCTCCAGATCAAGAGTCACCCGCTCTACCGACTGAGGCGGCCAGGTGCTCCATCGTTAAAAATCTTCTGAGGAAACCAGAACTTTTTGATATACTGCACTATTAGCTATTTTATTTGCAACTATTTAGTGCTCGCAGGCTGAAACTGAAGAATGATTTAGGAAATTGGTTCTATCACAATGAGCTCTTAGCATGTACAAAATTACTCAGTCAAGATTCTGGGAAGTGGGAATGAGGGAGAGTGACAGAGCTGAGAGTTAAGATACTCAGAGTCAAATTTGAACTCAGTCACTAATAGGCTGATGGCATTTGAAGAAGTTATCTTCTGCAAAAGGAACTGGCTAATATTATTTTGTTTTCCAATTGTACTTTGGATTCTCGCATTTAATGATTCTGTATTATAAAGTTAGATACACAGAAAATGTGTAGCTTCAAAGTAAACAAAAATGTTTAGCATTAAGACATTGCATTAATACCTATTTCATAGTACATTTTACAGAGGTTGATATTTGGATTTGGATAGGAGAAGATTATCCTAAAGAAGTGTTTCCCTGCCTCTACTTCAGCCATTTACATACAACCATGGGCTTTCTGCCCTGCTTTAATGCCCTATGAATTACCATTTATTTGTTCTTTACAAAAAAAAATAGTCTCACCTATAATAAGACACATATACATATTTTAAAATGAAAATTTATATCATAGGATTTCTTTTATATTTTTTCCGAATGCAGAGTACAATAAATACAATAATAAATTTAAAACAATGTGTTGTGATCTATGCTCCTAAATCATCTTTACTCCTCTTTAGGAAGCAATGACCTAAGGATGTCTTAAATCTGCTTAATGTGCCAAGTTCTAAACAGATTCTACTTTATATATCAGCGTGACCAAGTACCACTCAACAAATATCACACAATGAATACAGAAAGAAGAGGTATTCAGTTGAGAAAGAAGTGAACACTAATGATTAGGAAAAATGAACACTAATTTTAGGAAGAAACCAACGCTAATGTCTTGCAATTCAGCTTTGGTATTTAAAGTGGTAATGTATCTTGTAAACCTGTAACTGCAAACTTGTTGATATTGATGAACTACAAAAGTCCCCATTTTCTAAGACAGCATTTTGAAATATAATCACACAGATTTGGATATTTGTGAGGCCCAAGTGTATGGTAATAATAAGCAATTTTGAAAACTATACTTGATTCTACAAAAATTACAATAATTTCTCATAAAAACCTTCAAAACACTGAGATCTGAAACTCTTGAGCGTTATATTCCAGGGAAGGAAAACATAAATGCTTCTACTTCAGACTTTTTTTCCCCCAATTTATTCATGCTCAACTCCTCCCTCTTTTGAGATTCCCCCCCACAGGGAACTCAAGGATCAGAAGAATTCCTCCTTAGGCACTATAATCTTCAGATATTACTCCCCAAGTTTACAAATGACATCTTAGGTCTTTGTTGAAAAGTACACCTGAAAGAACGAAAGTGAACAGAAAGATGTCAAAGCATAGGGTTATTTTTGTTACTATTACATTTTGTCTGGATATTCTTTAGTGTGGTTTAGAGGGTAAAACATTTAATCTTTCTTCACTGGCCAGGCACCCCCCTTTGGAGGCACTTTCTTTCCTGATTTCACATTTGTCTTTTCCTTGTAACACTGCACACTGAATCTGCCGGGCAAGAGGTAATTTACACACAGGTTTTATTTCCTTATGCCTAATCACGGTTACACATCTCAGCAAACCAAATGCCATTCACTGGAAGCTTTTGTTCTGCCTTGTTTTTTCTCAAACATGGGATTAAGTTAAAATAATAATTTATTGCAACAACATACCACCTAACCATATTAAAAATCAAGAAAAATCAAAACCAAGAGGCATTGCTTAGCACAACCAGAATGCTGAAGAACTTAAAAACCACAAAATTGAAAATGGGTAGTTACGGCTCTTTTAATAACTGTCGTGTTCTTAATCAGTATCCGAGCACCGTGGGGAGTGTGGCTGAGCCTCAAGTGCTCTAGAAACCACTGTTTTGAAGGTCAAACTCAACCGTGGTTCAGTGTCCAGCTATACTGTGCACTGCCAATCTTTGCCTCCATGGGACCAAGCACACCCCTGACCTAAGGACCAAATGCCATGGCCAGTTTGTTCCCTGACTTGTTATTCTTTCCCTGGCAGTCACCACTTTTCTTCTTTGAGCATTTAACTCTTTTACTTTTGTACTTTTGCATTTCTATGATAGTTTGCCAGCACCCTTTTTAACTCTAAACTAATTTAGACCAAAAAGTATTATGTGTTTTCGGATACTCTTACTCATTCAATGCTTAGGGCTTATTTGTTCGAGACCCTCAGCCAATGAGCCTTCCTCGGTGCTTTTAGCTCTTTACCCCAGGAGGGGATAGTTAGAATTTGTTTCAAAATTCTCTTATTTGCTTTTTCCTTTCCTATGAGTCTGTAATTTAGTTCTGCTGACACAGTTGGTTAACCCCATACTGGGGAGCTGATTAAAAACACTTTCTAAAAATGTCTGTTCCTATTGCTGGTATTAATCAGCATTTTTTTTCTGGCCTATCCCTTTCTTTTGACTTGTTTATCAAAATCTTTCCACCCCAATAATTCTAAGCGGGCATAGTTAAAATGCTACATACTCAGTTCTTTCTAGGATGAGCGACTTCTACTTCCCCTGTCTCTGATGTACCTGCTATACTGGAACGATTCCAGATAGCAATTTGTGGTCTTAGAGATTCTATCAAGCTGTATATGTGCCAGAGCAAAGGTGAGCAATAATCAGATTTGTTCCCATCCCTGTGCTTAGAGGACCATTCAGTTACACAACAGATCCCCCTCTTGAGGAATACGTTCTTGAAAAATCTGAGTCGTTGTCATAGCTATGCTGAGGGAGGCTACCCAGGGTCCCTTTACCCAGGCTACTTTATCCACTCTGGTTAACCTAGATACCAAGGCCAGCCCCACTGTCCTACCCCCGTTCTTGTGGAAACTTTCAAGAAGACACGAGGTCCAAAACAGTTTCAGACTTGCTTTTCTCATTGTCTGCTTTTCTCATTGTCACTGACATTTTTTGGATAGTGATAAAAAGGCAAGTCTGTTGCAAATTTCATAAATCAGTTCCTTCTCTCTGTTCTACTGTCAGGTTGCCCTTCTCACTAATGTCACCATATGTCACTGCTTGTCCCAGCCAATCTCAGGTTGATGGAAAGTGTTTGACTCACTTTTGGGTCCCATTGCCTACCATTGTAAGACTGAGCCAACTTTTTGGTTTTATACTGCTCCGTTTAGAACTGTGCTATTCAGGTAAAGTTCACGATATGTCCTAAACTAGTCTTTGATATTGAGGGATAAAACTGAGAATTTAATTTTTGTTCCTACTTAAGAAACTATTTTGTAGTTTGCAAAGCATGCCCCACCCCCAGGCTTAGTATCTTACTTTGCTCTCCCAAACCTTGTGACATTGCATTATCATCTCCATTTCACAGAGGAAGTTGAAAGTCACACAACTGTTCAGGATCAAAGGCTATATACCGAGTTATGCTATCACTCTGGAAAAATATCTTTGTAACTGCATCATTTTGTTATGCTAAATATTGGGGGGAAGGCTTCAGAAAAAGTGAGAAAGGATTTTTTTTTTTGCTTGAAGTTTTTAGTTCTCTTTGTTTCCTATCATCTGCTGGAAGATTAAAAATATTTAAACTCCTGGAATACATCCTCCGAATTTTCACCATTTCCAGTGTCCAGACATTTTGAACTGTTTAACCATGTTGAATATGAAACTTTTGCTCTATTTCAAACTTATTTTTTATTGCACAAATATCTCTTTTTGTATAATTTTGTTGCACACATACCTGTTTTTGAAAAATACTCGAAATCATATATAGAATACAAGTTACTAAACAGAATTGTTATAATTCTTTCTTTCTAAAAATATATTTGTTTTATTTTGTAGTTGATGTGTCTTTTTTGCCTTAAAGACTATACTGTATATAAGTCAATTTATGACACATTACAGCATGGTTTTCAAGGAGATAGCATTTCAAACTTTCCATTTAAAGAGAAAGAAGAAAACTGCTTTCAGGAAATATTAGTTAACCGGCAGGAGTCCTTTTCAGAGCACAGTTACCATGGGATTGAGAAGTATTTGCTAATTATAACAGTGCACTAATTATCTGCTTTTACATCTCATCTTTCTGTCTTTCTGTCTACATTCACTTCTAATTATATGGTACCCTTTTTGCATATGACACATCTAAAAGTATTGCTTTTATCAGATATGAATTCTTTTCCTTGGAAATATTAAAGACATAGTTTCACTTCCAAAATATTTTCTCCTACAATGTAGTGAAATCTTTTGATCGTGGGTTGAATAATCTGTCATGTTGAGGGGAGGGAGGGACCAAGATTTCAATATTAGACATTTTGTCTCTTCCAAAAGAGAATAGAAGAAATGATCAGCCTTGTCACAGTTTCTATTTTTCCGGTGCAGTTAAGCAGAAATAGCCACATCACCCACTCTTCCTCATCACCATCATTGTCATTATGTTTTATTAATATTCAGAATTTAAAATATTGTAATTGATGGAAAGATATTTTAAATACAGTATAATAAAGGAAAGGTCACTGGGTCACCAGGACTTATTTTTGTGGGATTACTGTGTCATCCAAACTGTAGAGGCAGGCTTCAAACAAAAGCAACAACAGCAACAGCAACAAATGTCGATTTCAGTTCCTATATTCTGATTCCCCCTGGACTTGTTGAGCAAATAGAAACAAGGATTCACTTGATGTGCCAAGAAAGTGAGTCTCACTCATCCCCCCCAAAGCAGGACTTTAGCCAGGGAAAACTACAGAATCGGGGGTCTATACCTTTAGGATACCTCAGGTTTGATTCCCAAACACAGGCTCATGTGACAGCTATTAGTCTGACTCACTCGTGGCTACACTTCCTCTAACTCCACTCCTGATCACACTTTATTGATTATGAACTTTAATGCATACATATTCATTTTAATGTTTATTTGTTTTTAAAGAAAGCTTAGAGAATAATTTATAAGCTTTTAAAGAAACATCTGATAGAGTACTTGAAGCTTCTGCCAACATAAACAAAGTCTGCTCTACACTATTTAAGGCACATAGATATGTGCATCAAGCACTTTTAGATCTTGGACTCCAGATCTTGGACTCCAGAGGGGTAGAAGGGGATTCAGTGGTAGGGGTCTGGGTGGAGCACAAGAGGAAGCATTTATTGAGGGCTTTCTCTATGCCAGGCAATGGGATAGATGCTTTTGCATACATTATTTCATTTTGGTAGCACCCAGCCCATTGAGGGTTGTTATAAGAATCCAATTAGAACTTTAGAGTTTGATACATTCTTTTTTCGCTGAGTCGCAACTGAGCTGAAAAGTTGGATCTTCTGCCATCAGTCTCACTTTTATGCCAGACCACAGAATCATTTACATCCATTCAACTCAAGATGCTCAACTGCCTAGCAAACTAATGGTGCAGTCAGGGCCTTAGGGACCATGTGGGGCATTCTCTGCAACTACAGACATCTCAGCGATGGTAGAGCCTCTTCACCATTTGGCCAGGGACCCCTTTCCGTCCTTTCCATCCCCTTGGGCCTGAGCCTCCTCATCTGGACATCAAGAGGACTTGACTCTATTTTTGATATACCTCCCAGCCCCAGTGATTTGTGAATTTCATATTTGATTCTGCGGATGCCAAATGTTTACAGCTGAAATGGGGAGGCCAAACTAATTATACACAGAACTTTCCCAACTAAAATCTCAGGGGGTCAAGAGAAATGACTTAAATGTTTTCTGACTCTGACAATCAGAAATGCATTCTTTGGGGGCAACAATAAGACACACTGAGAAAAAAAAAAAAAAAACGTTTTAAAACCATTTTAGCTATAATATGTTATAGAAGAGAAAAGCTTCCAAAAGGGTGGAAAAACAGTTCTCATATCAAGCCACTGCAGATTGGGGTTCTTTTTTCACTGCTTACTGTGTGCTTTGGAATAGGAAAACAGTCCTCTCTGGGCTCCATAAAATAGCATTAATACCATCTCCTTTAAAATGGTGTTCTGATGTTTAATCAATGTTCATAAATCTCTTCAAGATCCTTGCATGTTAATTGTGACATTAACTACAAAGTATTATTCTTACAATGGGGTAATTTTATCCAATTAAATCTCCTCTGAGCTACCACCTGGGTAGGAAACATTGTTATTACTTTGCAAATTACTTTGTACTAAGGTTCCTTATGTTCCCTAACTATGAGCAAAAGTCCCATCAGAAGGTGTAGAATATTTAATATTTGCAACATTGACTTTGAAGGGACATTACAGCAAAGAACAATATGCTCCAGTGCTATACTAGGGGCAGGGCAGAAGGACCTAAATCTCTCCAAGGATGCATCTTACACAGTCCAATTCACCATTCTTGGAGCAGCTGTGTAATTAATAACTGGACACAGCATATCATTAATTTGAATGAGATCACAGGAGACTTCGAGTTTTAAGCTAGGAGTCAACCTAGTGTTTTAGATTTGCCCCACTTTCTAGAGACTGGAACCTCAGGCACAGTTGGTAGTGTTTGCTTTTTAAAATGTAGCCAGTCCTTCAAAGACAATTGCCAATCATGGAATTGACACTCAGTGTATTTAGCAAGCACTAGAAATTACCTGTCATGTATTATTTTTTATTTTTAAAGTTTTGATTTTTTAAGTAATCTCTCCACCAAATGTGGGACTTGAACTTACATGTGCCACCAACTGAGCCAGCCAGGTGCCCCTACCTGTCATGTGTTAAATGAATCAGTCTAGACACTTCTTTTCATTAATGAATGCATTTACCCAATAAATTATATATTGATTACCCATGTGCCAGGATCTTGATTAAACATGATCTTGAGAGACACAGGAGGGTGAGAATCTTGTGGAACTCTCTGATCAGTAGCAGTTGCCTTCATGGCAGTTCATGTGTCACTTTAGCTGCTGGTTTTATTTTGAAAGTTGCTCTAGAAATGTATATTGTCACACTGAGTGAAAATGACTCCCTACCCTCACCTCAATCCACAGCTGGGGTCAATTCATCAAGCATTCCATGAACTTCCATTACATTCAAGGATAAAAGAGACATTTATGATAATTAACATAGAAAATGAGAAAAGAATGGCTCATATTTTAGGCCACAAATTTTTGAAGTTTATAAGGCAAGTGGAATGAGAGAATTCCATCATTTTTAGTGTAGGCAACTGCTTAGATAGTTTTTTCAGTAACAACATTCTCCTTTTCTTTCCCCTTCTGATCATGTCAAAATTGTAGTGACTATTTAAAGATTGGATAAGCACACCAGCAACTTAAATATTAAATTATCAAAATGGTTCTAAGAAATAAATGTTACAGAGAAAGGAAAAACATCTCCAATGCCACCATTCAAACATGCCCCATAGCACTTTATTTCTTCAGATGTATGTTTTTATACAATTATGCGCTTTTGCTTTGCAATGTATTGTATATTTTTTTCAAATAATTACATGCATTTTATATCTGTTTCTAATGTCTATTTAATGTTATAAAGCCTAGGTATATCATAATTTAGTTAGGTGTCCCCTATTTTTGGATATTTAGTTTGTCTCTAATGTTTTCCCCCCATGATTTTAAATTAAGCTGCAGGGCATATTGTGTGTATGGAGATTTCTCTATATTTTTAAGACAGATATCTGGAAGTTGGAATTCTAGGTCTTTAAAAGATATTAAATTTTTTATGGCTTTAAAGATTTTTTTGCTGAATTACCTGTCAGCATTGGATACAATGATTTAGATATCCCCCCTACAAAAATTTGTAGGTAAAAATGAACCCTTATTTTTTTAAATTACATTTTTTATTACATGCATATTTTAACCAGTAAGTATTTTGCAGTTCCTTTCCTTCCTTTTTGAATTGTCTGTTTACTTTCTTTGTGAATTTCTCTATTAGGGATATTGAAGCTTTGAAAATTCAGGATCCTTTTTCTTATCTCAAGGAATACATGAAGCCAACATATATGATGATGTTTAAAATGTTTGTAAAAGTAAAAAGCAAAACTGAAAATAGATTTATCATAATTATGTGCATGTTTTAGTATATCTGGGGGGGGAAATCAACAGAAATATATAACTATATTAATTGTGGTTATAAGATGATCAATAATATTTACTTTTTTCTACTTTTCTATGTATTCAAGTTTTCTAAAGTGTATGCATACTATGTTTCTTAAATCAGAAAAAGCTGTTATTTGGAGGTATGTCTATTTTCTCTCAACTCAATTTCTTTTTCACTTGGATAATTTTAGGAGCTCAAGTTTCATTGAAACCGGTGGGAATATGCAAGTTTGGAAGCTGTGGACAGATGAAAAAGTACTTTCTGGAAGATCCTTTCCTTTGTGAAACCAGAAATCCCTAAAAACATGATTGGAAATAGATACCAGATCAGTTCCTCTGAGTGGGTGAGGGATATTCAAAGTGGGTTTTCTGGGGCTGAACCATGTGGACAAAACACTACTCAGGTGCTGCTCTGTCATTTTCTAGGCTGTCCTGAGGTGTTGCCCTGAGGTCTCTGTGTTATCTCTGCCTGAATTTTTATAGTGATAAGTTATCATGGGCGAAAAGGATACACAAATATATACTTAGAAGTCAATTTTTTAAAAGTTTGTCCTTGATTTAAAACATTCTTTTTTGGAGGAGATATTTGCAAATGACATTTCTGATAAAGGGTTAGTATCCAAAATCTGTAAAGAACTTATCACACTCAACACCCAAAAAACAAATAACCCAGTTACAAAATGGGGCAGAAGACATGCATAGAAATAGACTCTATTCCAAAGAAGACATCCAGACTGCTAACAGACACATGAAAAGATGTTCAACGTCACTCAACATTAGGGAAATACAAATCAAAACCATGATGAGACATCACCTCATACCTGTCAGAATGGCTAAAATTAACACAAGAAACAACAGGCATTGGTGAGGATGCGGAGAAAGGGGAACCCTCTTGCAGCGTTGGTGGGAATGCAAACTGGTGCAGCCACTCTGGAGAACAGTAAGAAGATTCCTCAAAAAACTAAAAATAGAACTACCCTATAACCCAGCAATTGCACTACTAGGTATTTACCCAAAGGATACAAAAAATACATATTCAAAGGGTGCATGCACCCTGATGTTTATAGCAGTATTATCAACAATAGCCAAACTATGGACAGAGCTCAAGTGTCCACTGACTGATGGATGGATAAAGAATATATATATATATATATATATATATATATATACACACATATATATACACACACACAATGGAATATTACTCAGCCATCAAAGAATGAAATCTTGCCATTTGCAATGATGTAGACAGAGCTAGAATGTATTATGCTAAGTAAAAGAAGTCAATCAGAGAAAGACAAATACCATATGATTTCACTCATATGTGGAATTTAAGAAACAAAACAGATGAACATATGAAAAGGGGGAAAAGAGGAGAGGGAAACAAGTCATAAGAAACTCTTAATGATAGAGAACAAACTGAGGATTGATGGAGGGAGTTGGGTGGGAGATGGGCTAGATGGCTGATAGGCATTAAGGAGGGCACTTGTTCTGATGAGTACTGGGTCTTGTATGTAAGTGATGAATCACTGAATTCTATTCCTGAAACAAATATTGCACTGTATGTCAACTAGAATTTAACTAAAAATTAGAACAAACCAAAACCAAATAACAAATGAAAAAACATCCTCTTTTCTATATTTGGTAAACTTGAATAAAGAAATCTATTGTGTGCAAAAGAATAAGTGGAAAAGCCTTCAAATTTCCTTCTTGGTTAGTTAGAGTAACAGCAGAAGCCTGATCATCCTGCCCTCCCACTCTCAGTAGGTACCCAGCCTTACCTGACAGTGTGCTACACTGATTACAGAGAAATATCGGAGAGGAATTAAAACAACCTCTGAGATATTGAACTACAAAAGTCTCAGTAAAGTATGATATCCAAGAATGTTGCAAAGGCATATATTTTAAAAATCCCTCTAAATCTCCAGGCTAGCCCCAAAATGATAAGAATTCCACAGAAATAATAAGTTCATTATTTCTCATTAGTGCAGGTATTTGGTCCTCTACATTTAGGAGTTAGGTCTCCATGACAGCATACATACATATGTTAATCGGGATTTTGTCTTCCTCTCCGGGTAATATTCCTGGATTAGGTAAAGGGAAAGGGCTCCCTTTGTTCTTTGGGTGTGCAGTTCCTACAAACTTGAGTGAAGGAGGGCATGTTGGGGTTTAGGGGACTGATGAATAACAACACTCTTGCTCACCCCCAAAACCCTGGGTGAGGAACAAATGAGAAAGTGTGTGCCTAAACTGGCATCCTTAGGACTTCAGAGGGAAGTTGGCGGGGTATTTACAAGATGATAATTCTCTTCTTCCAAAACTTGAAAACAAACAACAGCAAAGCTGTTGGAGTTCTGCAGCACTCTTTAAACAATTCTTGATAAAGTTTGCGAAGGCAAAAGATACTGGGAATCTTATTTTTATGTTTATTTATTTTGAGAGAGAGAGAGAGAGAGAGAGAGAGAGCATGAATGGGGGGAGAAGCAGAGAGAGAGGGAAAGAGAGAATCCCAAGCAGGCTCCACACTGTCAGCTTGAAGCCCAACCTGGGGCTCCATCCAACAAACCATGAGGTCATGACCTGAGCTGAAATCAAGAGTCAGACGATTAACTGATTGAGCCACCCAGTTGCCCCAATACTGGGAATCTTAAAACACAGACCCTATCTTACTCCTCTGGATCCAATACTATAGGGAGCATGAAAAGGTATATTTCTCAAAAACTCACCTTGTGCCCTTAACTTGCAAGGAAGTGGAATATGTGTAGTCAGCCAAGGGGAGACCATCTGAACAGCTCCTTCTAGAGTGTAAATTCCATGGGGAGTGGGTGACTCACTCAAAATGGGAAGAATCACCAGGAGTAACAACTGTGCCTTTATCTGTTTGGGAGGAAGATGGGAAATAGCCCAGAGCAGGGTCACTCAGAGGTAGTGGGTTCCAAACACAAGCTGGGATTTTACATGAAGAAAAGAAGAAAGCAATAAGACAAAGACTTTTCAAGGCATAATGGCCCAAGAGAATAGCACAGTCAAAGCCCTTGCAAGTTTCTTCTGATCTCTACTGTAGATTAAGATTGTCAGTTTCAAATTCCTGAAGTTTTGCCTATTTAAACATCTATCCCTTATACTTCGGTCTCCAGGGATGAGAGAGGAATGGTAGCAGGTCTTGGGAGTGGGGAGGTGGGGAGGATGAGGCTGGGGAAGATATTTGAATGCTGTTTCTTTCTGAAGATTAGATGTCTGCTGTTCCCTGACTTGGGAGAAAAACCTAAAAATCCATGACTATGCTGCAAATGAAGAGGCTAAATTAATTAGAGGAATAAATCCAAGTAGGGAGATTTAAAACATTATAAGAAGGAGAAGGAGGAGAAGGAGGAGAAAAAAGGAGGAAGAGGAGGAGGAGGAGGAGGAGGAGGAGAAGGAGACGAAGAAGAAGAAAACAGAATCACTCCACTAATTATAGCTGATTCAGCCTCTGGCCAGCTCACTATCTCCCCTTACATGATAGAAATTCAGAGTCTAGAACAGAAACTCTTAACATATAGACTTCAAAGAGAATCTACAAACGGGGCCCAGATGAGGAGGCATAGGGAGTCACTGAGAATTCATGCACACAGTATCCAGACCAGAGAAAGTCTGTGTGGATCTACAGCCATCAAATGAAAAGAAAAGAGCCAGCATCTATTAAAAATACCATAAGACAAAAAGGAAGAAAGAGAGAGAAATGATAGGGTAATGATACCAAAATCCAGTATGAAGAAAGATATGCCACAGGAAATGAAAAGTATTTTTGTTTGCAAATGCTAGGCACAGTCAAATTAACTAAAGGGAATATTAACTTTTGAAACAAGTCATCAAAGTGTTTAAACTCAAAAGAGTTTAAAAAGAAAATTGAAGGGGTGCCTGGGTGTCTCAGTTGGTTGACGTCTGACTCCTGATTTCAGCTCAGGTCTTGATCTCAGGGTTGTGAGTTCAAGCCCCCATTGGGCTCTGAGCTGGGCATGAAGCCTACTTAAAAAAAAAACTGAAGAGTAACTAAAATAATGAAACAATTATGAAGAAAAATCTTGAAATTCTACTGGAAGAAGATAAAAAGAAGACTTAAATACATGGGAGGGCATATCTGTTTCCCAGACAGGAAGACTAAAGACATTTACTGTCACTAAATTATTCCACAAACTCAACAAAATCCATGAGTATGGTATTCAACAGGATTTTTAGGAATAAGCAAGTAAGAATATTCAGAAATAGCTGTAAAAGGGAAAAAAATTGTTGGTCTTGTCGGCAATAGCAGCTAATATGGTATTTGTCTTTCTCTGTCTTATTTCACTTAGTATAATGCCCAGTAGGTCCATCCATGTTGTTGCAAATGTCAAGATCTCATTCCTTTTAATAGCTGAGTAAAATTCCATTGTGCATGTGTGTGCGTGTGTGTGTGTGCACCACATTTTCTTTACCCATTCGTCCATAGATGGACAGTTAGGCTGGTTCATATCTTGGCAATTGTATATAATGCTGCAGTAAACATAGGGGTGCATAAATATTTTTGAATTAGAGTTTTTGTTTTCTCTGAGTAAATATTCAGTAGTGGAATTGCTGATTGTATGGTATTTCTAATTTATGGAGGAACCTCCACACTGTTTTCCACAGTGGTTGCACTTATTTGATATAGTTTTAAGGTGAGATTTTCAACACAAAAATGTCTGTAAAACAGAATGTAAATGTCTTACATTTTCAAAAAAGGAATCAAAACCACTTTAAATTGGAAAAAAAGATACTATATTTAAGACCATTCCTCCTTTACAAATCTTTATTTCCTTGTAATGTGAACATGATATATTTTTCTATGAAGTTTTCTGTATTCTACAGAAGGAAATTTGAATTATTGGAATTACATTTTTCACTCCGCTGAGTATTGTTTGTTTAGCAAGAGGGAAAAATGAGGAGATAAAGACAGTGCAAATTCATTAAATTCAGTTTATAATCTTGTTATTATCATTACCTAAGTTATCTTTTTCTGTTGATGACCTCTTTAACCAGAAACCTAAGAACATAATTTCTGTTGTTAAAATTCTAAAAGGTTCTCAAAAACAAGAAGAAAAAATCCCAACATTACTAGCTATCTCAAATCATCTTTTGGAATTTTTTTTTACTTATTCAGGATCTATTTCTTTAGGCTTAAAAATCTTATTCAAATGGAACAATTTTGGAGGAGGTTAGACATCTATGGATTGGAACAATTCTCCTGTAGTGAATGAACAGCAGCGTACTCAATTCCCTCTATTAAGGTTTTCCTAGAAGTGAGTGCCACCTGCCATGCCCCCTTCCATATCCATTTTGCTGTCTATGAGCTAAGGCTCAACCTTGGTTCCACCTGACCTGGGACAGCCGGGAGCTATTGGAATCTTTTTGTTCGGAACACAGGCTATAACACAGGATTCAGAAGAGTAGCAAAAAGAGGCACAGGAAGAGAGGAAGAGAAATCCTTCCCACCATGAAAAGCAAAAACTAACTTGGAATTTTTATAATTTCTATATGGAAACCAGATAGGAAAGAAACGGAGAAACATGAGATCATAGAATTATAAAGCTAGAATAGCATCTCAAAGGCTATCTCGTGCAGGTTAATCCTCTTACTTATGAATAAGGAAACTGAACCCCCAAGAGTTGACTTGCCCAAGGGACCATATACTTGGATACTAGCTAAAACAGAAGTACTGATTTTTTTAAAAAAAATTAAAGTTTATTTATTTATTTTGAGAGAGAGCGAGCGAGCATGAGCAGAGGAGAGGTGGAGAGAGGAAGAGAGAGAATCCCAAGCAGGCTCCACACTGTCAGTGCAGAGCCTGGTACGGGGCTCGAACTCACAAACTGTGAAGTCATGACCTCAGCTGAAATCAAGAATTGGATGCTTAACCAACTGAGCTACCCAGGTGCCTCCAGAAGTACTGATTTTTTTAAAAAGTTGGCTCTCTTCTTCTGTGAAGAATAAGAAACAGCAAGTTAGAAGAAGTGGAGATCATTCTTAAGCAATTAGAATGGAAAAAGAGAATTCTGAAGCAATTCACGTGGTTTTTTTTTTTGTCCCTTTTAAAAAAAAATTATGACTCTCTGAAGACCTTGATGGTAACAGGATAGAAATAGAATATAGTAAAACCAAAGCATAGGAGAAGGGTAAGGAAACTGTTTGGGAAGGTCAGTCCTCCTTCCCCCTTCTCTATCAGTCTGTATATTGTGTACACACTTTTGCAACCATCAATCCCCATACTGCCTCATCCCAATCATACAGGGGAGGCTTTCATGGGGAGTGGGCCCTAGATTGTACAATCAGGCAGATTTCTGTGCTTCCCAGCCTAATTTATGACTTCTCAATCTATTTAAAACAATCTGGGGATGCCTTAATTTACATATATTACATAAAATGCACTATTAGGGGCATGGAATGACACAGTCATACTGTGTAAGTTAATCCCAGTTCTTCCATGCATCAACTGCGTGACATCACTCAAGCTACTAAAACTCTGTGCCTCAGTTTCCTCATTTGTTAAATGGAGATGATCACAGTTGTAGCCACCACATAGGCTTGTTAGTAAGCATGCAATAATGATCACACTGAGTGTGTGAAATGACACCTAAGGTGAGTTAGAAGGCTCCCTGTAGGTGAAGCAGTGAGAAGGCTAAGGTGAGACGCTTTGGTTCAGCCTTCTTTCTCCGAGTTCTACTTCATTTATTATCGTTCAAAACTGACTCTCTGAGTGAGAAGATGGACTGGCTCACACAGCAGCCAGCGTCCTGTAAAGTGCCCTGGACGTAGCCAGGAAACACTATTTCCAGTTCCAACTAAGTTGCTGGATAGCCCTGAGCAACCTTCTTGAACTTCCTCGTTTTCGCTCCATTTGCCTTCATTTGTCGAACGGCCATATGGAATAACACCCACCTTACGGACAATCCACATGGAAGGGCAAAAATTAGCCAGTATATGATGATTTATAGAAACGAAGTTAAGGTTACTATCCTATGAGATAGTTCACTGATTCTTAGTTTTGACTACCCCATGGGAACAAAAGAACTTGAAAACAGGAGCATATGAAAACAAGAGCTTTTCCTGAGGTTACCTGACGATACTCAGCCAGCTGTTTGAGGAAGAAAAAGGTGGAAGAAAGACAGCATCCTCAGTGTCTGATCATCTATATACACGTGTCCTTGAAGGTAACACTTTAAAAAAAAAACAGCTTTACTGATATATATTAGCATACAAAACCATTACCACAATCAAGAGAATGAATATATCCATCACTCTCAGAAGTCTCCTATCTCTTTGTAATTCCTTCTTGACTCCAGGGAAGTGCTGATCTACTTTCTGTTGCTATATATTAGCTTGCAATTTCTAAAATTTTATATAAATGGAATCAGATTTTATGTATTACTTTTTTAAGTTGTTTTTTTTTTAATGTTTATTTATTTTGGAGAGAGAGAGTGACAGAGCATGAATGGGAGAGGGGCAGAAAGAGAGGGAGACACAGAATCCAAAGCAGGCTTCAGGCTCTGAGCTGTCAGCACAGAGTCCAACGCAGGGCTCAAGCTCACTAACCATAAGATCATGACCTGAGCTGAAGTTGGACATTTAACTGACTGAGCCACCCAGGTGCCCCTATGTATTACTTTTTTGTCTGGCTTCTTTCGTAAACTATAATTACATTAAGACTCATCCATGTTGTGTATATCTATCAGTAATTTACTCTTTTTTCAAAACAGTGTTCCTATTTTGTTAAGCCATTTTGTTTATCCATTCGCCTATTGATGTTTATTTGAGTTATTTCCAGTTTTTGGTTATTATAAATAAAACTGCCATAAACACTTGTGTAAACGTCTTTTTATGGACATATGTTTTTATTTCTCTTGGGTAAATACCAAGAAGTGGAATGGTTGAGTCACATGATAGATGTATGTTTAACTGTTTAAGAAACAGTCCAACTCTTTTCCTAAGAGGTTGTACCATTTTACCTTTCTACCACAAGACTATGAGAGCTCAGGCTTCTCCAGATCCTAGCCAATACTTGGTATGGTCAATCTTTTTAACTTTAGTTATTCTAGTAGATCATAGTGATAACTCATTGTGGTTTTAATTTGCATTTCCATAATAATTAAAGATATTGAACCTCCATGTATTTGTGCCCTTCCCAGATTTTTTCTTGTGGTTGATCTAGTTTCATAGCATTGTGGTAAAAAAAGACATATGGTAGGTCTGATCTTTTTGAATTTGTCGAGACTTGTTTTGTGGCTTATTAAGTGATCTATTCTGGAAAATGTTCTTGAAAAGAATGTGTATTCTGCTGTTTTAGGATGGAATGTTCTTAATATATCTGTTAAATCCATCTGGTCCAGTGTGCTGTTCAAAGCCTCTGTTTCCTTGTTGATTTTCTGTTTGGGTGATCTATCCATTGATATAAGTGGGGTGTTGAAGTCTCCTACTATTATTGTATTATTAATGATTAGTTCTTTTATGTTTGTTATTAACTGTTTCATGTATATGGGTGCTTTCATGTTGGGTGCATAAATATTTACAATTGTTATAGCTTCTAGTTGGATTGTCCCCTTTATGATTATATAGTGTCCTTCTTTGTCTCTTGTTACAGTCTTTGTTTTAAAGTCTATCTTGTCTAATATAAGCATTGCTACCCTGGCTCTCGTTTCACATCCATTTGCATGATGAACGATTCTTCATCCCTCACTTTGAATCTGCAGGTGTCTTTAGGTCTGAAACGAGTCTCTTGGAGGCAGCATATAGATGTGTCTTGCTTTTTTATTCATTCTGTCACCCTATGCTTTTTGATTAGAGCATTTAGTGCATTTACACTCAAAGTAATTATTGATACATATGTACTTACTGTAATTTTGTTACTTGCTTTGTGGTTCTGTGGTTGTTTTTGTAGTTCTCTAATCCTTTCTTCTCTTGCTCTCTTCTCTCATGGTTTGCTGAGTTTATTTAGTGATATACTTGGATTTCTTTCTCTTTATTCTTTGCACATCCATCACTGGTTTTTGATTTGTAGCTACCATTAGGTTTGTCTTTTCTGTGCTTATTGGTTCTTTGCGTATCTTGACTAGAAATGTCTACTTAAGTCCTTTGTCTATTTTTAAATTGATTTATTATTTTTTTAATGTTTTTATTTTATTTTTGAGAGACAGAGCTCAAACAAGTAGGGGAGGGGCAGAGAGTGGAAGACAGAGGATCCGAAGTGGGCTCCACGCTGGCAGCAGAGAGGGGGTGAGATCATGACATGAGCCGAAGTTGGATGCTTAACCTACTGAGCCACCCAGGCGCCCCCAGCTTAATTTTTTACTGAGGTTTAAGATTTCTTTATACATTCTAGACATAAATTTCTTGTCAGATATATGATTTGCAATTATTTTCTACCACTCTGTGGTTGTTTTTTCATTTCCTCATTCAAAAGTTTTATAATTTTGATGTAATCTAATTTATCTTTTTTTCTTTTGTTGCTTATGCTATTCGCATCATATCTAAGAAAATACCTCCTAATCCAAGGTTACAAAGATGTTTCTTCTAAGACTCCTATAGTTTTAGATTTTACATTTAGGTTTATGGTCTATTTTAAGTCGATTTTTGTATATGTGTATATGATAGATGGATTAAAGTTCTAGCACCATTTGTTGAAAAGATTATTCTTTCTCCACTGAACGGCCTTTGTACCTTGTCAAAAATCAGCTGTCCATGTATGTGTGGATCTCTTTATGAGCTCTCTATTCTGTTTCGTCGATCCATTTGTCTGTCTTGATTTCTGTAGTTTCATAAGAAGCCTTGAAATTGAGTAGTGTTAGCCCTCCAACTTTGTTCTTTTCCAAAACTGTTTTGGCTGCTCTAGGTATTTTGCATTTCCATATGAATTTTAGAATCAGTTTGTCAGTTTCTATCAAAAAGCCTGCTGAGATTTTGACAGAGATCATGCTGAATGTATAGATCAATTTGGAGAGAAGTGACATCTTAACAATCATGCGTTTTCTGAGCCATGAATACAGTGTATCTCTTAATTTATTTACGTCCTCTTTAATTTATCTCGGCAGTATTTTATAGTTCCAGTGATGGTGCTTCTATATCTCTTGTTCAGTTTATCTCTGAGTACTTTACATTTTTTGTCTTCATAAAATAGAAATTAGGTTTTAGAACCATTTTAGAGTAACAGAAGAATTGAAAAGATGGTCCAGAGTGTTTCCATATATATATCCCACACCCAGTTTTCCCTATGTTAACACCTTACACTAGTAGACTACATTTGTTACAATTAATGAACCAGTGTGGACAGAGTATTAACTGAAGTCCATACTTCATATTACCTTAGGTTTTGTTTGTTTGTTTGTTTGTTTGTTTAATGTCTTTCTGTTCCAGGATCCTACCCAGGAGGCCATATTATATTTACTTGTCTCATTTCCTTAGGCTCTTCCTGACTGTGATAGTTCCTCAGACTTTCCTTGTTTTTGATCACCTTGACAGTTAGGAGGAGTACTGGCCAGATATTTTACAGAATGCCCTTGGGGATTTGTCTGATGGTGTTCTCACGATTAGGCTGGGGTTATGTGTTTTGGGGAGGAAGACCATAGAGGTAAAGTTCCACTTCACATATAATATCAAGGGTATATACTGTCCACATGATTCGTTACTCTTGATGCGGACCCTGATCACCTGGCCATGGTAGAGTGTATCAGGTTTCACCACTGTAAAGTTACTAGTCTTTCCTCCCTTTCCATACAGTACTCTTTGCAAAGAAGACACTATGCATAAGCCAGACTTAAGGTGCAGGGAGTTATGCCCCCTGACTTTGAGGGTAGAATGCTGACATAAATTATTTGGAATTCTTCTTTTTTAAAAAAGGTTTATTTATTTTGAGATAGAGTGAGAACAGGAGCAGGGGAGACAGGTGGGGGGTGGGAGAGAGACAGGGAGGGAGAGAGAGAGAGGGAGACAAGTGGGGGAGAGAGGGGGAGAGAGAGAGGAAGGGAGGGGAGTGGGGGGAGAGGGAGGGGGAGAGAGAGAGAGAGAGAGAGAGAGAGAGAGAGAGAATATCACAAGCAGGCTCCATGGTCAGCTCAGAGCCTGTGAGATCATGACCTGGGCCAAATCAAGAGCTGGATGTTGAACTGACTGGACTGAGCCACCCAGGTGCCCCTATTTGGAATTCTTCTGCATGGGGATTTGTTTCTTCTTTCCCATTTTTTTTATTGAAACATCTATTTACATCAGGATGTACTCAAGGGTATTTACTTTATACTTTGAATTAAAATCCAATACTATTTTTGTTGGTCAAGTTGTTCCAGCTTTGGCTATTCAGAAATCTTTCAGTTGGCTACTGTATCTCTTTGACATACTTCTATCGACGTGTGTGTGTGTGTGTGTTCATACTTCCTTGCTTTATGGTATTATAAGACGCTCTAGAATCATCTTGTCTATATCCTGTGTCCAACCCAGAATCAGCCATTTCTCCAAGGAGCCATGGGTCCTTTTATTAAGAAATGGCATCAGAAACTAAGATCAATGTGGGCACTAAACGTAGTTGTTGTTACTGGGGTGTTCCCGTTACTGCTTCCAGACCTTCTCAGCTGAAGAAAATATTGTGCATACATTCACTTGTGTATACAACCTGCATACATTTATATATGTAGCCCTATGATCTACATAAAACTAAACATAATTCATATTGATATTTCAAACTATAATCCATTACCACTTGGACCTCTCTAGGCTGCTCCCTTGATTATCTGTAAATTCTCACTCCACAGTGAGAAACCAAATCCCACTGCCCATTTACTCATCGTTCACTTCCAGTGCTCATGTACAGCAATACCAGAATTGTTAACTGTACCTCTACTAGAAATGCCTTCATCAACTAGAGTGCACTGCTTATGTGCGGTTTCTTTTGCTTTTAAAGCTTTACACACTCACTCCTTTCCAAAGTTGCTTAGGTTAGCACCTTTCACCCATTTCCTTCAGTGAGGTCCTTTCACACATTTGTGTAAAACAGATTCTTTTATCAGTCTTCTTTCCACCCTAGGATGCAGGACCTCTCAAATGATTGTTTTTTATTATTTTTAATTTATTTTTTTTAAGTTTATTTTTAAGAGAGAGAGAGAGAGACAGAGAACGAGCAGGGGAGGGGCAAAGAGAGAGAGAGGGGCGAAGAATACGAAGCAGGCTCTGCACTAACAGAAGAGAGCCTGATGGAGGGCTTGAACTCATGAACTGGGTGATTATGACCTGGGCCAAAGTCGGATGTTTAACCACTGAACCACCCAGGTGCCCCTCACATGATTGTTTTTTTAAAAATTCAAATACATTAAATTTCACTCTTTGTGCTGTAAATATCTATGAGTTTTCACAAATGCATAACATCATGTATCTACCCACACATCATCATGGCATCATACAAAATCATTTCACCACCCTGAAAAAACCCTGCACTTCACCTAGTGAATGCTTTCTCCTTAGAGACCATTGACCTTTTTGCTGCCTGTGTAATTTTGTCTTAGAATATCGTACCGTGGGAGTTATAGAGTAGGTAGGCTTTTTCAGAGTGGGCTTCTTTCACTTAGCAGTACACATCTAAGGCTCCTCCAGGTCGTTTTGTGACTTAATAACTCATGAAACAAAATCACTAAATAAAATTCCATTGTGTGGACGTATCTCAGTTTGTTTATTCATTCCCACATTGAAAGACATCTTAGTTGCTTCTAGTTTGGGGGAATTATGAATAAAGATGCTATAAACATGTCAGGTTTGTGTGGACATATGTTTTCAAAATACTTGCATAAATACCTTAGGAGAGCACTTGCTGTATCATATGGTAAAGGCATGCCCAGCTGTGTAGGAAGCTGACAAACCATCTTTCAAAGTGTCTATACCACACTTTCAGAGTGCATTCTCTCCAGCAGTGAATGGGAGCCCCTGTTGCTCTGCATCTTTGTCAACATTTGGTGTCGTCAGATTTGGGGGTTTTAGTCTTTCTAATAGGTGTGACCTAGTGTTACACTATTGGTGTAATATGCAATTCCCTAGTGGCAAATGATGTTGAACATCTTTTCATATGCTTATTTGCCATTTTTTTGGTAAGGTATCTATTAGATCTTTTGCCCACTTTTTAACTGGGGCGTTTTTTGCCCTACTGTTGAGTGTTGAGATGTCTTTGTGTATTTGGGATACAAGACCTTTCTTTATCAGATATATGTTTTTCCTAGCGTGTTATTTGTCTTTTCATTTTCTTAACAATTTCTTTGTCAAGGCAGAAATTTTTAATTTTAGTAAAGTCCAATGTAACAATTTTTTTTTCAAAGAATGAACTGGGAGGTATTCCTTACTTTTCAGTTCTCTAGAATAGTTTGAGGACAGTTGGCATTACTTCTCCTTAAATGTTTGGTAGAAATCATTTGGGCTTGTTGTTATTTGCTAATTTTTTTGTTTATTTTTTTGGTGGTTAACTTGATATTTCCAACTATAATCCATTATCATCATTCAGATGATCTATTTCTTTTGAGTAAGCTTTGGTAAATGTGTCTTTCAAGGAATTTGTCCATTTAATCAAGTTGTTGAATTTGTTGGCACAAAGATGTTCACAACACTCCCTTGTTATCCTGTGGTGTGGCTCCATTCCATTCCCTGCCCTCTGGGACTCTGTCCTGCCGCTGGCCCCCTGCATTCTCAGCTCCCCATTCCCCACCCCCCCCACCCCCCTGCAGAGTTCACCACGCTCTGTCTGGCTTCCTCCCACATGCACGCAAGGCCTGCACCTGCTTCGAAATGCACTCAACACAATCCTATGGTTCACCTCACTTTTCCTTCACCTTTGCCGATCACTGGTTTTCATTCCTTGATACCCAGTGCTTTGAAAACTGCTATTGCATATATATTTTTTGGTCTGTTTTTTTTTCTTTTTTTTTTTTTGGTTGCCTCAGGTAGGAAGATAAATCTGGTCCTTTTTACTCCATCTTGGTCAGAAGCAGAAGTCCAGAAGTCTTACTCCGTTTTTAAGGCCTTAAAAAAATACTCCCCTCTTTAACATCACGTTGCTTGTATTTCCCCAAATAAAGCTGACTTCTTCCAGTGTCTCTGCCAAGAGTTTTCACAAGCTAGTGTTTTCAGACTTGCCCAGGAAGCTCAATAGAAATGCATATTGCGGCGTCCCACTCCAAAAAATTCAGTTCGTGTAGTTCTGGGTTTGTCGATAATACATCCCTGAGTGTTCTCATAATAGTGGTCCGAGGAGCACACTTTCGGAAACATGCAACTATTTTACATACTATTTCCTCCGACTAGAATTCCTGTCTTACTTTTTAAGTCAGTCTGTCCTCTGGAAAATCTTCATCAGCCCCTTCGGTGAGTTAATTACCGCCTCCTTTGTGTTCACATACCACTTAAAAAACACTCACACACATCTTTATATCCATACTTGCATAGTGCATTAGAGTTACTTGTATGTTTATCTCCATCACTAGATTATGAACTCCCTAAGGTCTAAAACGTGGCCTGGCACATAAGTGATACTGGCAAATTTATCTTTTTGCACTGTGTAAACAAATGATTGGGCAAGAAGGACGAAGACTTCCAATAGTTCCACATTCAGACCCCGAGCTCCATCTGCCCACAGAGTTCGTCCAGATCCCAGCTCCCCAAACTCACACCCGAATAGCTTCTGATGCTTGTTAAAGCACAGAGTCCTGGGCTTTAGAGTCTGTGGACTATTCAGTCTGGCTCTGGGGCCAATGTTGAGACTTGTTTGGGATGTATAAGGCAATCGTTTCACAACTTGGCTGTTAATCAGAATCACATGTGGGGCTTGCAACACCACATATTCTGGGGTCCCATCTCCAAAGATTTGGACCAACTCACTGTGGGGTAGAGACCAGGAAGTCGTATTTTTAAAGTCCCGGGTGATTGTTATGATTAATCAGCTAGTTTTGAGAACTACTGGTTTACAGCTCTTCTGATCCAGAAACACAGGTCAAAGCCAAAACTAACCTCAGGAAAAAAAAAAAAATCCTTAGAGTTCACACGACTAGTTTTCAGCCCCAGGGTGTCTGATTCAGAAGTTTCAGGATAAACTCCTGTGTATATGATTTTGCTATTCACTCCTGGTTGAGGAATTTTAAAACTCGATGAATCCTGGTAAGAAAGGAAGGTTTGGTTTCTTTCCCTTCCTTCGAAATTAATCTTATGTAAACCACTTGATTCTGGGCTTGGTTGCCCCTCCCCCCACTCTCTTAGGGCTAGCCTGGCAGGGTTGAAAGGCTCAATAGCTTCCTTCATTCTCCTTTCCTCACATCTTGAGGGGTTTTGCTCTCCATTGTTTAGTTTCTGGGACCTGTGTCTAGGAACTGCTCGGTAGTTGTTTTGAATTAAACTGCCATTATTTGGTTATAAGGGGGGAGAGGAACTGGCATTGCAAAAAGAGGTTGTCTCCCCCTCACCCCCTTCCTCCACCAGGAGTTTTTCCTTCACCCTCATCAAGATTAAGCAGGCTCTTCCAATTTTCAACTACCACCCTCTTCAAAGCACTCAGAGGTGCCATGGCAGAGCAAGGAGAGAAGACTGGTGGTCCTGACAGTGGCGGGCAGTGGGGTGGAGGGGAGGGGGCTAAGAGGCCAAAAAACCTGAGGCATGCATGTGAACTTCAGGAAAGCTTATTTAACCCGAGTCACAAACTTGTTCAGGTCTGCTTTGCTGTAACACAAGACTGGTGTAATCGGGCTCCCCCTGGGTGTCAAGGAATAGAGGTAAAATATGGAAGAAAATGGTTTGATTCTCTCCTTCTCTTTTGCTGGGACACCCCTTTGCCTCTGCCTTTGGGCAGCTCCATGCACCACTTTCTGCTTGGCTCTGATGTCTTGACCACGGACCAGACCATGTTTTACTTCAGCGGAGTTATTTACCCTCAGTATACATGGATAGCCCTGACAGCTTAACAGCTAAGGACTGCGTGTTTCTTTGGGAAAGGTGGTCATTTTGAAAAGTTTGCCAAGTGCTCCGAGAAGGGGAGGAAGATGCCTCCGGCTACACTCACAAGGAGTCTGACTATAGGTCATTGTCCCAACTCAGTGGGTAAGAACTATGGCCTTGGGCCTGGGTCAGTGTCCCCCTTTAGTAAAATGAATCTTAAGTGAAGCATAGTCACCTGCACAGGCAGTTTTTAATCTTTCTGTGCTCCCCCTGCTAACCAGAACTGTGACACTCGGGGACAAGCAAGTTGCTTGTGGTGAGCTTCTTCAAGCTAGCAGGTTTCGAGCTGTTTGCATGTCATGTAACAATTCATCAGCTGGGTTTCTTAAAGTACTCGTAAGGTGCCAAAATACCACTGAAGCGAGTGGAGAAGTGTTCAGATAGGGCCATTCAGGAATAAGCTTTCTGCATAGTTCTGTCTACAAGAGGGCCCTTGTTCAAAAGGCCTGAAAAATAACTGCAATGAAAGACGTTACTTTGCACTGACACCGAGATGCAGGATACAGTCACGTTAACTGGCTCCTTCCCCAGTAAGTCTCCCTCCTGGGAAGCTGTATTATTGGAAAGTGGCAGTTATCAAGAGGACACTTTTGTCAATTTTAGTGGATCGGATGCTCAGCTTCAAATTAGCGGAGGGCTTTTTTTTTTTCCTCTTTTCATTTAAATGTCCTTGTTTCTTGAAACACTAATAGTGGGAAAGGACAGTAAGTGATTGCACATGGAAAATGAAAATGCTCACTAATATAAGCATGAAAGGTTGGGGGGGTTCACATAATTATGCTTAAGTAAGTGGTCTCTAGCTTTCCACTCTGAGTTCAGGTTACATTCCTTTGCACTTCAGAACTTTAGTTCACATTTCATGTCTACCTTGTACCAAACGGGTATGGCCAGTATTACTGAAGGAAATATTTCCTAGGAGGAAAACGCAAAGGTTTGTTTATTGTTAAAATGAGCAGTGTCTTTGTTTCTTCGAAAAAAACATAAATCATACTGTAAAACAGTACTCTTAGGAAAAACCAAGTCCAATTTCCTCTTAGAGAACCTTCAGATTGGCTCTTTAACTGGAAAATTGCGAGGATGTAACACCTTTGTTTATCTGCTTTTTGCCGTCAGAAAGTGTGGCTTTCCATGCTGGAGTCTTGAATGCATTTGCCTGGTCGATGACGCTGGGAACTTCATGGGCATTCTGTATGTTTATGTAACTCAGACTTGGGGCTGGGCATATACATTTCCATGTGGAAACATTTACATTTCCGAGGGACTATTTTAAGGATGCCACACGTATTTGGGGTCTCAGTGTACAGACTCAGATGACCAAATCTGCAATTGAAACTATAAATTTTGCTTTCAGAAATTATGACTTATTTTTAAAAAACAAATACGGTGGCAAACCAAAGTTCATTTTAATACTTCTTATTTCTATAAAACGACAAAGTGGCCGCATCTCCTGAATATAGGTATCTGCCTGTCTCTAAACGTCTATCGACCCCCCCTGATCCATCAGTCCTCCCTGACAAATGCCGATAGCCCCACAAGCGTGACCGACAGAATTAAATACCATCTCTCCAAGGACTGATCAAGAAGTATAATAATGGTATGATATTCATATTTTTTCTTTACCTGTAACTTCATTGAATATAAATACTGAACAGTGATACAAGTAATAGTACTTTTTGGGATTTAATACGGCATTTTCCATCAATAAAGTATTTTATCGCCATCAGATAGTTAACCTCCTAACACCACTGTGAACCAATTAGTTCAGTCGGGTTCATATCCTATATTGCTCGAAAGGAATTTTCCTATTATGTCTGTTGTACAGTCGGGAAAAGGACTGAAATATTGCTCAGTGAGTAAATGCACAAATTTAATACAAAGGCAATACTTAACTCTGCAGTCCCCATGTGACCTCTTTAATTGAATAGTACGTTAAATTGAAAAGTGTATTCTATTTGCAGAAAGCCTTGTTTTGAAGGCTTAATATTTCTCTCTCAGCACTTAATTAGCTGTGTAACTTTTAGTGAATCACTGGAGACTTTTATCCTCAGTTTCCCCATCTGTAAAATGGTGATAATAATATATCTTACCTACTTTCCTAGTGCCGTAAAGAGATCAAATAAGAGTATATAGGAAGGGGCTTTACCACTGAATCTTAATAATTATTATAAAAATCTGGCTGAAAGGGGAGAGTGCTTATTCTTTCCTCATAATTGCTTTAACATTCTTTGGCTCAGGGTTTTCTAGCCTTTAGCTATTCACAAATCGCTTTCACGATTATTGCCATATCTTTTGCCTCCCTGTGCTATTATTTGCATAATTTTTTAAAAAGCTTCTTTAAATACAAATACATGTGTTTTAAAAGGGAGTTTTCTGTCATTATCATAAATGGGATTGTGATACTACTGCTATGAACAGAAGGTAACAGTAAACATAAATAAAATAAAAAGCAAGTAGTAATGTGGTTCTAGGTAACACTCAGTTTTATGTGCACTGTGCTTTGAGAAGCACTGACTTGGGTGGTGGTGATGGTACTTGTTGAAGCTTTGATCACAGAAGGGTGGATTCTGAGTGGGGCAGACAAATGGCCCTGAACCTCAGGCTTAGTCTTGCCTGCCTTGGTCTTTCCAGGCCAGATTGCCTGGCCCTAAGGGTGACAAATTGGAAGCCGAGAGGTTGTGACACCAGGGGAGTTGGAAGGGAGAGGTCGATGGCCAATTAGACTCTTCTCTTTCCTTATACATAAGGGATATTTTTGTGGCGTCTGCTCAATTGGAATGTGTGACTAACTGCCAGAGAGGGTCACAGGAGTAAAATAAGAGACGCCGTTAATGCTTAGCCAATAAATAGAGCATTTTATTGGATCTGTGTCTGTGACGAGACCTGCACTCTGTTTTGAAAAACAGGGGCAGATTCGCTATTCTCTGTGTTGTAAAAAGTAAAAGATTTGCCTGATTTCCAAAGTGCTGCTTTTAAAATAGAGAGAATGCAGATTCATCTCTAAGCTACTCAGCCACTGTGCATCTGTTTTTACACGGAGTCAACTTAAGATGTATACTTTCCACTGAGGTTTCCACTTAGAACATCATGGGGGGGTGGAAATAAAGCCTTTCTTCCTGTCCTCCTCCTCCTGCCATTTAGTTGGAGTAGGCACAGAAAACATAAATATATTAGTCCAATTGAACATACATAAAAAAAGGAAATCTGCCATAACATCACATAAAAAATTGTAATATATATACGTATATGTTTAATCTGTAAGCTTTTGCGCCATTCCCCAGTTTCAAAGGGCTTGGAAAATTCCAAAGTTACTTGAATCTCAGATTGAGATAGCACAATTCTTTCAAAGAGTTAAAAATGCTTTCATATGTTATTTAATTGTGTTTACCGTTGCACAGACATAGAGAAAAGATGCTATAATTCTTGCTAGAAATAGATACTGCAACCCCACTTTAAGAATAGATAAAACTGAGGTCCAGAGAGGTAACATCATATTTCCCGGAGTTAGTGTGGATTAGAACATGAGGTTTGGTTCATCAGAAGTTAAATTTTTATTTCAAAATGATCGTTCCTTGCATAGGGTTGTCTACCCTTCTGTTGATAATCACAGACCCTCTGAGCTCTTGATCACTCTGCTATCTCTCTTGTTAAGATTTCAACAGCTTGTACTCATCTGAGCTAGGATTTTAATACATTTCTACACCCACATCGTTCTGTATTCAGTGAAGAGACTTCCTAGAAATAATTCTAATGATAATAAAGATTTCCGTGTCAGTGCTAACAATATCAGATATTTCAAACTTTGAGAGATGGTCATGTTTTGCAATTTGCCATCCTCAGACTCGTGTGATATTTCTCCCAAATACATACAGACTTTTGCAGATTGTACAGGCTCATCAGGGGAAGTGATAGGAGTCCAAAGGTAGCTATAATGACAAATGGGACCCTCCTGCAAACGTTCATACGTGCGATATGTATATTTGAAGGGCCATTGATTCTTTTCAATTTTCTTTATTAACTCTTGAAAATGTAGCTTGCTCAAATAATTGTATTCAAGCATAGTTGGATGCAGTTACATGTTATAAAAGAACTGAAAGTCTTGAATTTCCAGCACTTTCATTACTTTCTTCAAGCCATTTTAAAAGGAAATTAATAATGTGCTTAAAGTTCTGTTTCACTGTGCGTAGACTACAAACCCATGAGCGTCCATTATTAGTACACATTAAAAATTCATTGATGAAAGTTTGAAATTCCTTAAAATCATTTGAAATGCCAACAGGCAATTCTCCATTTCATTGCCATCGATTATAAGAATTCTAAAAATTATTTCCTTGACATCTGCCTGCCTAAAATTACATCCATTGGACTCAAGAAGCACAGATTAATTATTCTTGTTTTCAGGGCTGGAGCTGCAAATGCTTTGAAAAGAAATTGGCCCAATGTACTAGGCACATTACTAATTCAGAAGTGGAATAAAAATCAGTCTCCACATTATGAAAACAAATCCATAAGCACAGGGAACATCAATTTCAGGCTTTCTTTGCTAGTTATATTTAGCTCCTTTTCTTTCTGCTGTTATCACATGCAAGCATATCCTGGCTTGACTGAAATCTATTTTGCTCTCCTAACGAACTTATATAGCATCTCTCCATAAGACGTTATTTCTCTTGTATTCAGACACGTCTCTGAGGCCACATAAAACCACAAGACAATGGAAATGATATACTTTGTAAGGTCTGACTGTTGTTATTCATGACTGAATTAAGAAATATACTGGAGCTAAAATCACATATAACAATTCACAGAGAAATGTTTAGATGAAAGTGAGCAAAACAAAAATTATAAAAAAAATTACGAAGTCTTACTAGTAATATAGCCTCAGTCTTCATGAAAACAAACACAATTAAGGCAATGAGTAAGCGAAGAGAAAAGAGCACTAGCTATATTTTAAGAACACAAATTTTATGGAATTGCTCTTCTTTAGGCGAAAAGCTTGAAATGATTCCCAGTTTATCATCCAAATTTTTAAGACTATGATTGATTTTATTGTTTAAATTCAGCTTTATTGCTTCACAAAAATTCTCACAAATGATCTTGTAGACTCCTTTCCTTCTAAGGTAACATGCTAATTAATTTCAATTAAATATATGTAAAAGAAGATATATTTTGAAAAATGCATCTTCCCTGCCATTTGTTAATATATCGAAAAAGTGTAAACCTTGAAACAGTTAGCATAGAAAATATTCATTTTTGGTAATTTCTCAAGGGGGCAATTTATTAAATGAAAGGCTTTTAACATTAGCTAAAAGCAGCCCTGTAAATCATGGGTGTCATCAAACTGCTTCATCACTTCATTAATTTAAAAGATTATTATATGCGTAACTGACATAATTTTGAACAATGTTACATGGTTAATTTATTAATGTAGAAAAGCAGAAATGACACGCTAACTTGATTTATTTTTGTAATTGTATAATTTTAGAACTTTTGCCTATGACTTTCACTAACGGAAGAAATGATTCAGTGTTTCACTGCTAATTTTATCGAGGTTTCTTCCCTGCTAATGCTTTGCCAGTAGAAATGTCTTCTGGTCACTTAATTTTAAAATACATTTCTAAGAGTGCAAGACAAAGCCATTAAAAAAAAAAAAAGAAACCTCTTCTTTTCAAAGTCCAGTGGTCAAATATAGGATGTGTACCTTTCCACAAGGATAATTATGAGTTTCTAATTTTAAAAAATGTGTTTTGAGCTTTTAGGGAAATGTCATATTATGAAAATAGTATTGTTTCAATTATGTCCATTTGTAAATTATTTCTGCCTTATATTTTATAATAATCTTTTTTTTTCTAAACACCTATGTATTTATGAAAATCACCTCAGAGACATGTATTGTAATGATCAGAATAAATAATTCTTGAATGATTCCTGGTCTTTTGTCACTGGAGTTGGTAAACCTTCTTAGGTGTTTTGTGAAAGGCTAAGGAAGTAAGAGAAGTTGCCGGGTTAACTTTTATCTACGTCTGTTTTTGATCATGCCAGAGAAAAAGGACCACCCCCCCCCACCCCCGTTTGATTCCAAACCTGAGGCAAGTAATGCATATGTACCATCTCTTCCTTTTCTTCCCTTTTTGTAGTTATTAAACAACAACTGAGATAATTTATATAAAATTGACTATTATTGTTTGCAATAATAAAAATATTTTGAAATATGAACTTGCAAAACATTCGACTGCATTCTTTTCCTTAAAGCTTATCTTAGTCACAGTGCAGCAAAAATGCAAGTCTCAGAGAATCTTCCGCCTAGTGTTAAATTTCTAGTCTTTTTAAGCTACAAAATAGAGATCAGGACAGAGGTCATAAAACCTGTATTTCAACTATGGAGCACTGAATTTCCCAAGCGAAACACACCCATCAACTTAATTCATAGACATAATCAAATTAGTGACCATAGGGAATGCTCCACATCTCTTATTGTTTTAAGTGCATACACAAAACTGGGGGGAGAAAGCTGTGAAAATGCACAATTTGCACATTCTGTTTATTTAGGTACATATAATAAATTCTACCTTAAAGTCTTTTACTTGGCAAGTTTCTAAAATTATAGTGAAATCTCATTTCTCTGTTATGAAATCTCAGTTTGCTACTACCTGCTCAAGAAGGATTATATATAATATAGTTGTAGGTAGAAATTTCCAAGGGCATATGATTGAAAATAAAAGTCCTAGATAGTATTTAAAGCAGTCTAATTTAGCTACTTACCCTGGCGTTTTGTCTATTGATGCTGAAGCTGAAGTGTACTTTACAGTATCTTTCTTAGATTGAAATTGCTAATTATCCAAAGAGCAGCTTCCGTGGATGGTAATAATTTATTCAATGATTCATTGTAAGCACCACATTTGGCACAGGGCTGGTATCTTCTACTATGGAGGTTCTCAAGCTCTCAAGCTATTGCTCAAAGAAATATCTGTTAACATGTTTGCATGACCAGAGACAATCTTCTACTAACCCAGAAAGATTTCCTGCATTTATTTTGTCTGATTAATTCTGATGTTTCTCAGTAGGTACAAAGGTAAGAGAACATTTCAAAATATTCCAACTGAACATTTTGAAAAAAATTTATTCAACATTGGAGTGTGTCCATTTACTGAATAACTTTTTTTGCTTTTTTTTTTTAAGTCATGTCTGCACAATGTGGGGCTTGAACTCACAACCCCAAGATCAAGAGTCACATGTTCTACTGACTGAGCCAGCAAGATGCCAAACTCATTAATTTTTTTTTTTTAACAAATGGGATAAGAAGAAGGAAATGAATGCTTTAAAAATATATTAAAGATAGGAAAAGTTAGCTAAGTTGTTTCCAAACATTGTTGATCCTCAACAGGCTATGTCTTGCCCAGTTAAGAAACAAAGGCTACCTTTTAGTCTCACTATAACTGATATTGATCGATATGACCCTCATTCTCTTCCTCCCTTCTTTTCCTCCTCCCTCCCTCCTTTCCTTCCCTTTGCTATATACTAGGGAATAGATCTCAAATGAATAATTACAACTTGACTTGGAAAATTCCTACCCACTCCAATAGTTTAACGGAAGGACAGTGGACAACACGCCCTGAAATTGGGAGGTAGGATAATAAAAGGTAGCAGGGAATGGCCATGGAAGATGTATTGTTGTTTACTGAACTCATCAGCATATTGTTACTCTAAGGAAGATGCTCTAAAAATACACGGTGTCTGCCCTGAGGGGTTAAGATCTAAATTAGACAGGTGAGACAAGCTGGATAGAAAGCCACCATAAGAAAGCCTATGTCCACGGAGTGAAATATCTGAGGTCTATGCAGTTTAAAAAAATTTTTTTTTAATGTTTTATTTTTGAGAGAGAGAGAGGCAGCGTACGAGCAGGAGAGGGGCAGAAACAGAGGGAGACACAGAATCTAAAGCAGGCGCCAGGCTCTGAGCTGTCAGCACAGAACCCGACGCAGGGCTTGAACTCGTGAAATGTGAGATCATGACTTGAGCCGAAGCTGGACGCTTTACCAACTGAGCCACCCGGGTGACCTGAGGTCTTTGAAGTTTTAAGACTCAACAAAATTCAAGTGGAATTTGGCTCCGAGGGGATAAAAACAAATGTCTCAGTTCTCCTCACATGAATTTTCTTCAGTACAGCGTCATAGAAAATATCTTTGGGTCTCAACAAATCTGTGTCTCTGTTCTACTCCTAAGGTGAGTTGGAGAAAATAAAAATCTGTATTACTATCTGGGGCTAAGAACACATCTCCTCACAATGCCTCCATGAAGGCATGAACCTTGAGCCCTGAACCAAGGTGCCCACTCTTTGTGAAAAGGGCAGAGCAGTTAAAACAACTGAGTTGCAGGTCTTTGCTCAGGAAAGATTGGCAATTATGCCAAATTATGTCTAATAGTTTTAGAATGTGGAGAAGTGTTTATTAATGTCTGAGGGGAGGTCCTAAATCTCCTTTTGCAGTTTTGACTTTAATTCCAGTTTTGACTTTAACTGTCATTTTAAAAGATGAAAGAACTGGCTTCATTAAGGAAAGGAGCCTTGAATTTCATTTTTTAATTTAAAACACACATGCACCACACCTATTTCTATTTGACAAGACTAGTTATCTTTCTAAGTTTCTGCCTCATTTGTTCATGACATTTTATTGGATGTTAAACATGAACATCATTCTCTAGTTGAAACCAGTTGTTCCTTTTTTGTCTTTGTTAACTTGCACTGTTGGCTACTGTAGAGTTTTTCATTCTTTGTGGGCTTATAATTGATATTAAATATTTATGAATTTCATTATTCATTTTAAATTTTGAATTCCTTTTCATGAACAGTACTCATAAACTCTGGAAGGGGAGAGAGAAGCATAAATACATAAGTCACCAGACTAAAAAAATAGAATTCCTGGCTCTGTTGTTTGTAGTATTTCAGATTTGCAAGTATTTATTAGCTATGTTATGGCAAGGTTGTGTGTGGGTCCTAGGAAGCAGTTTAGCAAAAGACCCCTGCCCAGGCTGGGACAGAAGACAAAGGTAAAGTCAAACATTAAGCAAAGATTTAAATAACTGACAAAAGCCAGAGAGGAGACATCACCAGACAGTCCCTTGTCAGTTTAACTGAGAAAACACGTGCAGCCCTGGTTTAGAGGAGGTGCGTTTATATTAGGTTGAGGTGACCAGGAAAGTTTTAGAACGGAACTACACGTGGATATTGAAGTGTAGGTATGATTTACTGGGAGAAGAGAAGAGGAAGGGCCAAAGTTTTAAGGAAATAAGGATCTTTATATTGTGCTAATTGTGGCACCATGAGGGGCTCTAGCACTTTCCCTCAATAATGGCCAGAGCTCTCCATTGCTCCTTGAAAAACCCCTGCTAGCGTTCCCTGGGGCTGGATCTGCTTCCACCCATTGAGTGGAAAAGGACATTGGAAAGTTGCACTGAGTGCTCTCTGCAACTTCTGGGGGCGGGGGTGCAAGATGTGCTCGTCTTCTGAACACGGCAATGCAGGCAGAGTCTGCCCAGATCTGCGGTGTGGGTGCACAGTTCTGCCCAGGCTTGGTTGAGGGAAGCCGGGTTAAGTCTCAGGAGCTGTGGATTGTATAGGAAATGTCCTCTGTCCTGTCTAGTGGCTGTCTTGGTGGATTGATGGGAAGATGTGGAAACTTTGCCGGCGTCCTCCAGTGCCCCTCAGCATGGGCGTGGGCATCACAGTCCACCAAGGTTTCACATGAGTGCCAGGGACAAAGCTCTTAACCATCTAAACAGCAGCAACAAATGATTTGGCAGGAAACTATAGGAGAAATACATGCTTGTGAGAAATGGAAACACTCCTGGGTGGCTCAGTCAGTCAAGCATCCGACTTTGGCTTAGGTCATGGTCTGACGGTTCATGAGTTCAAGTCCAGCACTGGGCTGTCTGCTATCAGCATGGAGTCTGCTTTAGATCCTCTGTCCCCCTCTCTGCCTCACCCCTGCCTATGCTTTCTCTCTTCAAAATATAAATAAACATTGAAAAAAAAAAAAAGGAAACACTCCTGAAGCATATATAGTAAAAAGGACAAGTCCCTGTTATTATATCCTCCAGTATTATTTCCTTCCTTGGAGGCAACCATTATTGAAAGTTTAGTGTTGACTTAAAACACAAATGGAAGCATGATACATTTTAAAAAATTTAACAGTATGACTTGGCTTTCCACATCAATACATGTAGATCTACTGCATTCTTTAATTGGCTGCACCATTTTCCATAGTTTGATTGAATGGCGATTTATTTAATGACCTTCGTATTGGTGGGTATTTAGGTTGTATCCCAGTTTCCACTGTAATGAACAATACTACAGTGAACATCCTGTAATATATTTTCGTTCACCCATTCAAGCATCTGTATGCCTAGGTGCCAAGAGGGCTATGCCACAGTGCACAAGTTTAGATGTTGCGTCTAACATGTCAGATGTCACATGTCACTAACATGTTAATAAATATTGCTAAATTGACTCAAAAAGATGGCACCAATTTATGTTCTCACAAAGAATTTATGGGAGGACCCATTTTCTCATTTCTTGACAGCAGTAGGCGTGACCATTCTTTTTTTTTTTTTAATTTTAGCACTCTGATGGGGAAAAGAACACATTTTTAGTCTAGATTATGATTCCCTTAGATTATATATAATTTCACACGTTAACTGGTAACTTATATTTCCTCTTCCATGAATTGTCAATTTGTGATCTTTATAAAGCTTTTCTACTAGGTTCTTTGCCTCATTGTTTTTTAAATCTTTATTCTCTTCACAATTTATTTAAATGTCCTTTCAAGACAACTTTGGTCTCAGGGAGCCTGATTATTTGAATGAAGAAGGCAGTTTCCAATGCTGGCTTATCATTTGCACCTTCTGGGATGCATGGAAAAAGCCACTGGCCCTGAGGATCAAGAACCTCAGGTTTTCTTCCTATGACTATTTTCAACTAATGGTGTGACCTGGGGCATGCCACATAACCCTCTTTTATTCCCCTCCAGTTTTACTGAGGTATAATTGACAAATAAAATTGTATATATTTAAAGTGTACAATGTGATGACTTGATATATGTGTACACTATAAAGTATCTACTACAATCAGGTTAATTAATACCTTCATCACTTCACTTAGTTACCTCTGTGTGTGTGCTGAAAAGCATTTATAATGTAGCCTTAGCAAATTTCAAGTATACAATACAATATTATTATAGTACCTTATTACACAATTATTATTATATAGAGTCACCATGCTGTACATTAGAGTCTCAGCATTTATGCATTTTAAAATTGTATTCTTTGACCAATATCTGCCCATTGCCCACATCCTTCAGTTCCTGGAAACCATCATTCTACTTTCTGCTTTTACGAGTTTGACCTTTCCTTGTTTGCTTAGATTTTACATGTAAGTAATATCATACAATATTTGTCTTTCTCTGCCTGGTTTATTTCACTTAACCTAATGCCCTCCAGGTTCATCCATATTGTCGCATTTGACAGGACTGCCTTCTTCTTTATGGCTGAATAATATTCCCTTATATATACATAACACATTTTCTTTATCTATCCATCTATCAACAGACAAGTTTGTTTCCATATTTTGGCTATTGTGAATAATACTGTAACGAACATGGGAATGCAGATAATTCTTCGAGATATTGATTTTACTTCTTTTGGATATATACCTAGAACTGCAATCACTGGATCATATGGTAGCTATATTTTTAATTTCTTGAGGACCTTCCATACTCTTTTCCATATGGCTATACCAATTCATATTACTACCAACAGTGTTCAAGGGTTCCCTTTTCCCACATTCTCACTAACATATAATCCTCTTATATTATATTTTTTCCTATTAATAAAATAAAGGGGGATAAAACTAGATAGTCTATGGTGTCCTATATATGAATAAGTCCCAGATTCATAGTCTACCAATTATTCATTCATTTATTCAACAAATGTTCATTAGATGCTGAATATTTTGAAGCACTATACTAGGAGCTGGGCATACAATAGAATGACCCCAACTTCATGGAGTTTATAGTTTCTAGAGAGCAGAGAAGCCACTCTTAATCACACAGGTAAGTCTGTAACTACGTGCTATGAAAGGCCCTTGAAGGAAGGCAATGGGATTCTATGAAAGCTTATAGCAGAGACATGGCATAATATGAAAGGACAGTGAAGATCTGGGAATGCCTCCATGCAGACACAAGTAGTAGTTGACTGTTGAGAGGGGTAGGGAGAGCAGAGTGGTCCAGCAGAGAATAGCATGTGCAAAAGCCCTGGAGGTAAAGGAGCCGAGTTGACCAGCAGTCCCTAAAGCAGCCTGTGTGAAATGGTCCCAATGAGATAGGTATAGGAAGGAAGACCCTATCAGGATTTTTAATAAAAATAAGAAATATACTTTGATAGTACTTAATAGATGGATGAACACATGTGGCCTCATTCATTCAATGCCACAGTTTCATGTGGTTAACTGAACATTCTAAGAAAGAATGGAAATTCCCCAAACCTCTGGGTCATCCACAATATACTAATTTGTTCACTAAGCACAGGGAGACACATTGTAGTTCATACCTGTGGCATGCCAAGTGGCAATTATAGCTGATAATATCAGTTTAAATTAATTCTCACTAAATAGACAAGTAGCTTTAAAAGATTATGGCAAGAAAATCATAAACTGAAGAGGATACATGTACGAATCAATGAGCAACAAGCTCATAGCAGAACTGGCCTCTCTGGTGCCTCAAATAAACTCTCCAGTAGATTTACTACAGGGTAAACGCAATGATGATCTAAGTCACATCTGATCAGAACTTAGCAAAAACAAAAACAAAACCCAAAATGATGAGGAAGACTACTTAAAATAGGTATTTACATCTACTCTGAAACTTCCCTTAAGCTAATGTTGGCTTTAACGCTAAGGAAGAAGAAAATGCATTTTGAAAGAAACTTGGTAGACTGAAGAAAATAGTTTCAAAATGGAGGCTTAGAAATATTTCCAACTCTATGTGATTTTTTTCCTGAAAAAATCATGTGTGTCTCCTACAAAATTCCTAGTATCTCTGCAGTTTAAAAACTTAGAAACAAAAATGTTCTAATCTGTTTTAAAATCCTTCAAATAAAGTTTCAGTGAACTTTGAACTCATGTGTTAATATTAATACTCCCCACCTTCTGATTTGTTTTTAACAGGGAAGATGAAATTCTCTTGCTGAATTTTATTTTATTTTTTTAATGTTTATTTATTTTTTGAGAGTGAGAGAGAGAGACAGACTATGAGAGGGGGAGGGGCAGAGAGAGAGGGAGACACAGAATCTAAAGCAGGCTCCAGGCTCTGAGCTGTCAGCACAGAGCCCGACGTGGGGCTCAAACTCACAAACCATGAGATCATGACCTGAGCTGAAGTCAGACACCCAACCGACTGAGCCACCAAGGCACCCCAACTCTTGCTGAATTTTAACAAAAGCTCTTTGATTATTGGAGGGTGTGACTGAAAGCCAAGTATGTTATATAGCCAGCCAAGGATGTGCTTCTTCCATTCAGATTTACACATCTTTGTGAAATAACTGTTTTAGTTTTGACAAACAATAAAGTCAAGTATTTTAAAACAAAACTAGATTTTGAATGATAATAAGAAATAGTCAGTAATATTTAAATTCAACAATAATTTGAATATTCAAATATTCAATACATATTAATATTTTAAGTGAGAGTGAAAAAGTTTTTTGTATTGTTAATAAATAAAATGAAAATTACTTTATTTATGTCATCTTAGCCCATCCTTTTCTAATTTCTATTTACTGTTTTATGATGTGACTCTTAATTTACAAATGAATAAGTCTAATAAATTGATGGTGCATGCATACTTCTTAAAAACTGATTTAATCATCAAAATGATTGAAGATCACTGGTACTGGAAAGTGTTAAGAGCTTCTGGAAGAGATGCCACTACGGGTTCAAGGGTTCTGGAAGAGGGATTTGATCTATTTGGAAAGCATGGGGCAGCTGAATCAATTGTTCAATGATCTCGTCATACTGTGGTGCCATTTATAGCTACATATAGATTCCTAATTCGTAATTCACTCCACGCAGGACAATGAACCAACTGTCTGATGATAGCCGATGATAGTAATTTACTAATATTTGTCATTTCAGCTCTCAAGCAAGGTTCACACTCCACCAAGCAAATGGACCATTGATCAAACATAGGTTTGTTCAGGTGACAACTATATTATAGGGTCTGTTTATCTCACTGGCACTTAGGAAATTCAGTCCCTAAATGGATCCAGATGATCTAGCTGTTTCTCTTGTGTGTGTGTGTGTGTGTGTGTGTGTGTGTGTGTGTGTGTGTGTGTTCTATACCAGGGAAGCTAAGAAACAAAGATAGCAGGAAAAGAATAAGAGTATTAAAGAATAAATCCTGTGCCAATACTTTGTCTTTGCATGTGCGTGTGGCAAGGCTCCTTTCTCATTCCCATTCAATCCTGGTTCCTTCTTTCTGTATAGTGACTTCCACTATTTTCTTAAATGATACATCCGATGGCACGAAAGCATACTCTCCTGCATGTGCATGTCACATCCGGGGTTTAATCAATGTTAAAAATGGTTATGAGTTGCCTCACATTGTTTTAATGTGTAGACTCAGGCTGACCGAGAAAAGTCATCTTTTTAATCCAGGCCCTTTTCTATGAGGGTTAGCATCAGTCATTCACAAGGTAGCAGGAATGAGTCATAAATCACTTTATTTCCTATGTTTCACAGTTTCTTCTTGATTCTTCTCCTCAGCTCTTCGGTTGCCGGGACTGATGACTTACTTTGGAGCTTTTGTATCATCCTTCTTGGAGATCATTGCTTTATAAATGACAGTATCTCATCAAAATGATCTTGTGTCCTTTGGCTTTCAAACTGAATTGTATCCCATTAAAAAGAGTTGTTTAGGGAGAGTAGGTCATTTTTATCACAAGTTTCATAGAAGTAAGGTAATGCAAAGAAATATTTTAAAATCAGCCTGCTAGAAAATAAATACTTTGATTTACAGCTAATTTATGATTGTTCCTAAAATGCTTCTTTCTCTCCCATCCCACTACTTCTGCCACAGAAGCCCACCAAAATAACTTTGCTGTGCTGTAATTTTAAAGCTGTAGAGATGGTGTTAGAGTTGTATGTGAAGACCACAGATACATCGGATTAAAATCACCTCACATGTTAGAAGCAAAATAGGAAGCAAAGTAGGAATAAGCCAAATGAGTTGTTACATTAGAAGTAACTGTTTTGTCAAATAAATAGCTCATTAAAACGCCACAGAGTCAACATTAAGAGGTTAGTGCAATATCAAAAAGGTGGAACTGCTGGGCTGCTAATGAATAAATATATGTAAACACACTTCAGTGTAAATAGGTAATTTCTCTGCAATCCTCCTTCCTTCCCTACCCCTTAAATAAAACCTATAAACCAGAGGCACCAGGGTGGTTCATACAGTTAAGTACCCAACTTTTGATTTTGGCTCAGGTCATGATCTCAGGGTTGTGAGATCAAGCCTTGCATCAGGCTCCACACTCACACTCAGCACAGATTCTCTTAAGATTCTCTCCCCCGCCACCCCCCACCCCCCCCCCCCCCCCGACGTCTCTGCCCCTCCCCCGCTCACTGTCGCTCTTTCTCTAAAAACAAAAAAAATCTGTAAATCTGTTAATAGTCTGTTTTGTTCTAAAGTAGAGAAATAAATGGTGCTAAACAGTGGTTCAACCTAACAACAACAACAACAACTAACTTGTCAAGAGCACTGATTAAATGCTAGGAATCATGCTAAGAACTCTACTTTCATTATCTTATATAGATTAAGGAGCAGAGTTAAGCAACTTTACCAGTGAATGCAGCTGGTGAGTGTTGTACTGAACGTTGCATCCAGGCTTTCTGACCACAGAGTTCACATGTTTAATTAGTATGCCATTTTATTTTATCCACATTTATTTCCTGATGAATTGAATGAGCAACATTCACCTGTCTGTAATACTTTCCCTCCTATAAGTGCTTGGCACTCAATGTTTATAACTTTTCCTCTTGTCTTGCCCCTGTTTCATAATTACCTACCTTCCAAATATATTTTGTCTACTGCTGTCCATGTGGTCACAAACCTGTCTGTTTCCTTTTTTTTTTTAATTTTTTTAAACATTTATTTATTTTTGAGACAGAGAGAGACAGAGCATGAACTGGGGAGGGGCAGAGAGAGAGGGAGACACAGAATCTGAAACAGGCTCCAGGCTCTGAGCTGTCAGCACAGAGCCCGACGCAGGGCTCGAACTCACAGACCGTGAGATCATGACCTGAGCCGAAGTCGGACGCTTAACCGACCAAGCCACCCAGGCGCCCCAAACATGTCTGTTTCATTAGAGCTCTCAGCCCAATACCTTGCACAAAGCAGGAACTGAATTAGAAGAGGGCTGAATGAGTGAATACTTAGCTGTTTCTCAGCAAAGCCTTCTCTATCATATGTCAAAAGGAACACTTTGTTTTGATCACTCTGCTTTTTAAACCCCAGGTCACCTTATTGGTTTACTTGCCCCTTATGAAAATAGTTGAAATCCTCTATCTCTTGTAAAAATCAGTTCTTGCATCTAGCACTTTACAAGCATACACACACATATTTTATCTTTTGCAAAAGTAGGGCTGGCAGCTTGCAGTGGGTTTTGAAGCCACTGCTGGCTTCTTGCTCAGTAGTGCTGTAGGCTGACTATGTAAAGTTCTCTCATCCTTTCCTGGGAGGCGAGCACCCCTACAGCAGATGGTTTTCCAATTT
Organism: Panthera leo; assembly: GCF_018350215.1. Classification (NCBI taxonomy): domain Eukaryota; kingdom Metazoa; phylum Chordata; class Mammalia; order Carnivora; family Felidae; genus Panthera; species Panthera leo. The sequence goes on along the minus strand of NC_056681.1, from coordinate 83,642,548 downwards.
TTCTTCAGTTTACTAAAACTCAATTTATACCGGTGATCTAACTCCATGAATGTATAATACCCACTGAGTAGCAGACATTCAGGAAACTATCAGAAACTGTCAGAATTCCTTGCAGTTTTGAGTGAGTGACTGATTGAGCAGCCCTAGGTATCTCTGAGACTCAGTATGAAAAGAAATATCCATGGATTTATGTCACCTTGTGGAGTTCCTAGTGATTAGCTCTTGGGCATTGTTTAAAAACTCTTTCAGGATAAGTGATGTTTGTAAATTGATTTGTGCAAACACATATATATAATTTATTACCTTGTCATTTGCATGATGAGTTAGTTTGTTTTCTTCTGCTGAATACTCTTCATTTCCTGAGAACGCTGAAGAACAGTATCATTCTGAGCTGGAAGACAAAACCAGCAGAGGGGCCATTGATGCATTGCTAATGCTCTTCTAGGTCCCTCTGTTCCAAGCTACTATTTGAAAATATTCAACATACAAGTGAATCTTACAACTTCAATTTCTTTTTATTATTTGTTCCCCCATGGGTACTTTCATGTATATGTATGTGTATATGGATGAATGTGTGTGCGATTAAAATTATTGTTAGAAATAGTCTCTGCATGTATTATCACGCTTTTCTACACAAGTGGTAGTATATTGTAGTCATGCCTCTGTACCTTGCCTTTTGCATTGGTTTCATCCTCCTATACCATAGTGGACATTTGATGGCTGCCTACCCAGTGTCCATTCTCTCCTCCTTCCCCAAAGCACTCAGGTTTTCATTTACTTATCTGTGCTCCCCTACAAAGCTTCTAGGAGGCATGCCACCCTAGGCTGACTGGCCAAAAGTAACCAGTATTTTCCATTCTCATGGCATATGATTTAAGCTCGAACTATCAAGATGAACTTCAGGGCTCCTGTTTGGAATTCTGGGGCAGACGCACTCTCTTTTCCTTTGAAATGGAGCAAGAAACCCTAATTATGGTTGATAAGTCTCCCACTATCATGAGAGAACCAGGCTTGGGATGAAGCTATTATCTTTAACAGCAAAAGCAGAGAGATGAGAAGAAACTGAGTCCTTGAGGATTTCCCATTTATGTGACTCAATAAATCTCCTTTATATTTAAATCAGTTTGCAGTGGATTTTCTGTTACTTGCAACATAAAGCCTCTTATCTGATTTAGGTATGTATAAATCTACCTTATTCTTTTTAATGGCCTTAGGATGAACACATCATAATATACTTAACGAACATTCAGGTTATTCCAGTTTGCTGGTACTAACCATACCATAACAGGTAACCTTACTTGTATCTTCACACACATATTCAAGTCTATAAGCAGGATAAATTCTCGGAAGTCGAGCTGGAGATCTTGGGATATGTGTATAGTTAATTTGATAGATTATATTTGGGAATACAAAGAAGTAGTGAAAAAGTTGCCTTTAGGGCATGGAATGTAGTGAATGGGTATTCTCTGTATATTCTTATTAAATGAATTTTAAAAACCATGTGGAGGAGCAGTGGGTGGCTCAGTTGGTTAAGCATCCAACTTCAGCTCAGGGTTCATGGGTTTGAGCCCTGCCTTGAGCTCTGTGCTGACAGCTCAGAGCCTGGAGCCTGCTTCAGATCCTGTCTCCGTCTCTCTCTGCCCTTCCCTTCCTCATGCTCTCTTTCAAAAATAAACATTAAAAATTTTTTAAAAATAAATAAAACATAAAAACCATGTGGAATACTACATCTCTTAGAAGAGGAAAAAAAAGTTGCACTTAGAAGCATTAAACTGTGTATCATTAAATTGTCCCTGGGTGGCTCAGTCGGTGTCGTATCTGACTCTTGATCTTGGCTCAGGTCTTGATCTCGGTCGTTGTGAGTTAAAGTCCCTGGTTGGGCTTTGAACTGAATTGAAGCCTACTTAAAAAAAAAAAAAAAGAGGGTATCTTTAAAGGCATCTTGGAAATAATGTGTTCCAGGGCTCCAAGTTAGAAATGAGGAAACTGAACTCCTGGGCAGTTCAGGGAATTGTTCACACTGCAGTTGAGAGCAGGCCCAGGGATGACAGTAGTTGTACCCATATGCAGAGGTGACATGTCTAGCACGAGTTCACTATCGCCGGCACCCACGCTGGAGCTGCCAAGTGCCCTGAGCTACACAATGAATCAAGCATATAAATAAATCCTAAAACAATGAATTCTTGCCATGCTCCTGCAGGGAGGGGGCTAGTTGTATTTTAGGAGTAGGAAACTGAGGAACTGAGACTAGCTCCCTACCAGACAGTGCACAAGAATCAGGCCTCCAGCCCCACAGCGCCACAAGCTGCATTTACATCTGACATTTTCCAAGGGTCTCCTACTGAGAAAAGATGTGCAAAAGAATGCTAGGCTTTGTGATGCTAATGCAGAGAGAGGGGCCCCAGCCCACTCCTTCTTTTTATTGCTCTGAAAGTCAGAGGGCTCCTCGGGTGTGTTCTCTGCAAAGGTCTACCCAGACTGCCCTGCTCCAGGAAAGAACAATTACGAGAATCAAACAGTCAAGCAGCTATGCAAGGACTTGGAAAAATTATAATACAGAAGTTCATGCCTGGGAGATACAGGGTTTTTCGGGTTTACTTTACTTAAACAAAAGGTCACAAGTGTGTTTATTTATTGAACACATTACAAAAATCTCTTAGTGTTTCTTCCCTTAAATGTCCGCAGTTCAATTTTTCCTCAGTCCAATGGCTAATACTAACTCCTTGGTGTTGCTCCCACCCTTGAATTTCTTTACTTGCGGAAAATCACTTGTTTCTCTTTGCCGGCAGAAAAAATGTGAATTTTAAAATGAAAAGTATCCTTTAGTGCAACACCTTTTATTTTACAAATGAGCCAAGGGGACTCCAGTGATTTAAAGGCTATCCAGCAAGTCTATGCATAGCTTTGTGGAACAGCTAGGTTTCTGGGCTCTGTGCCCCATAATATCTCCAAATATAGAATCATAGAATTAATTTTCTTTAAAAAATTTTATTCACCAAAGAATAGAAGCATCTCACCATATTTACAAAGTCATTTTTCTAAAACATACATACTGTTAGCTGCTTAAGAGAATCTTTATTTTTAGAGGTTCATGTAGAAGCTTATAGGTATGACATTTCATGATCCCAGTCTGTTTTAAAATGCTTCAAGAAAAAAGATGAAGCAAAATGCAAAATGTAAACAATTGTTAGATCTAGGTGATGGGAAAAGGGTGGTCCTTACACAATTTTCTCTACTTTTTAAAAAATATTTGAAGATTTTTTATAGGACAGGAAGAAAAAGCATATTAACATAGTATGCATAGGGCGCCTGGGTGGATCAGTCAGTTAAGTGTCCGACTTTGGCTCAGGTCATGATCTCACAGTTCATGAGTTCGAGTCCCGCACTGGCCTCTGTACTGTCACCTCAGAGTCTGTAGCCTTCTTCGGATTCTGTATCTCCTTTTCTCTCTGCCCCTCCCCTGCTTGCACTCTGTCTCTCTCTCCCTCAAAATAAATAAACATTAAAAAAAATTTTTTTTTAAAAAACCATATTATGCATGTCCTGGAATTCACAAGTTCCATTTTCCTGAAGTAATACATGTTCACTGATGAAAACAGAGAGCAATGGTCCACAAAAGAAAAACAAAGTAACTGTAACCTGTTCACAGCCCCATTCAGAGCCAATTATTATCAACGTTTGGGGGGTATATCCTTTTAGTCAGTGTTCTACATATAAATTCACAAGCATGTATCCACAAGTGTGGTTAATACCTTACAGTCCATTTTATAATCATATATTTAACAACATATAGTAAATATTCTCTCATTATTAATTATTTTCTGTATCTTTTCAGGGATGTATAGTGATTTGTTATTATTTATTTAACCCATCTCCTCTTCAGGCCATTGTGAGATTTCCCCCAATGTGTAAGTAATAGCAAATCTCTGATGAGCATTCTTGGAGCCCAGGCTGAACACATCCGCGATTATTTCCTCAGCAACATTACAGAGCCTTTTTTACATGTCAGGCACTTTAGTCAATAAGGGCTTTCCATGCATAATCTTATTTAATCTCCTAACTGATGAGTTATTGGCTTTTATCACTCTCATTTTATAGATAACAATTTTAGGCTGCAAGGTAAGTACACGGACTTAAGCCTGTGTCTGGCAGTCCCCAAAATTCATGTTCTGAGACATGAAGCTCCCTCTTTTATGTGTCCTGGATGTGAAATTGCTATGAACTTTTCAGAGATTGTGTACATGTATCATTATATTGCCTTCCAGAAAGCGGTAGCACTTATCTTGCCCCATTATTGGGTTAAAAAAAAAAAAAAAAAAAAAAAAGATGCCAGATTGATTTAATTTTGAATTCTTATGGCTTATAAAACAGTTGAGTTTTTTTTAATAAGACTTTTCCTTGGATAAAGAAAGTCTCCATTTCACTGTTGAAAGTAAGACCACTGTTACAGTTTTCTCCTCTTCACCTATGTTTCCCCTTTACTTCTCTTGGATTTAAAACACCAACTAAGTGATGTTCATTGGCTCAAATGTATGCATAGCTGGCCTGGTATCCCACCAATGTTTGATACTGCCATTGCAGCCGGATCGTGCTAGTCACCACTCCTGGTCAATTAAAATCGGTGTTTTACTCCTTTTCCTGGGCACACAGCTACCTTTTCTAGGCTTCCTTGCAGCTTGGTGTGGCCATTTGACTGAATTACAGCTAATGGAATGTGAGCTGACGTGGCCAGTGGAAACCTCATCCACATGCTTTTCCATCTCATTCTCCCTCCCTTTTTCTTTTTTTTTTTTTTTTTTTTTTAATTTTTTTAACGTTTATTTATTTTTGAAACAGAGAGAGACAGAGCATGAACAGGGGAGGGGCAGAGAGAGAGGGAGACACAGAATCCGAAACAGGCTCCAGGCTCTGAGCTGTCAGCACAGAGCCCGACGCGGGGCTCGAACTCACGGACCGTGAGATCGTGACCTGAGCCGAAGTCGGACGCTCAACCGACCAAGCCACCCAGGCGCCCCTCATTCTCCCTCCCAAATGAAGAACAGGGACAAGCTCAGGGAGCCCAGAGAAACCATGTCCTGAGGATGGCACATCTGTCCGCTGAGGTCTCTGAACAAAATCATGGCATAGAGCACTGGACTGTTACATGAGGAAAGAATAAAATCATTCTTTTTCAATGTGTGGAGCCATTGAAATTCTGAGGTTTGTTATAGCAGCTAACATGATCTTGACCAATACAAGGGTTTTTGCTTTATATGTTTTGAAGACCATGGATACTTCTGTTGGATTCTTTCCAATTTGTCATGGAAATCTGATGCCTTTGCAGTGATGCTCACTTGAATCATTATTGTATAAGTCTGATACTTGCTCGGAGAGATGCTGTGTTCTTGGGGAGGAATAAAATAACAGTCTAGTTTATTTTTGTTTTAAAAAACTACTTTTTAATTTTTATTTACTTATGTATTTTTGTACTTGGGGGAAGAAAGGTAAGTTAATCATCCTCATCAGTGCCTTGTACAGGATAATCATTGGCCTCTGGAGGATCCCTCACTTGTTATAATTATGTTTTTCCTTCATTCCTGATACTCCCATTTCTTTCTCTCTAGTAGATATACATTCTAAGGTGTCTGATGTATTCACTTGGATTTGTATGTATTCTTTTGTTTGAGTTTATTTATTTATTTTGAGAGAGACAGAGACAGCGCAAGTCGGGGAGGGGCAGAGAGGGAGAGAGAGAGGGAGAATCCCAAGCAGGCTCCACACTGTCAGCACAGAGCCCGATGCGGGGCTCAAACCCATGAACTAACTTTGAGATCATGACCTGAGCTGAAACCAAGAGTTGGATGCCTACCTGACTAAGCCACCTAGGTGCCCCAGATTTGTATGTATTCTTATAGCATTGGTTTTTGTGTTTAAATAGTGCTATAGATCTCATTTCATTTCTTACCATTTTCACTCAACAAACTTTTCATAACCCATTTTATGTATTTATCTCTAATTTAATTCTACTTGTTGCGTAGAATACCACCTGTCTTCTCCTAGAGATGGATTTCTAGACTGCCTTGACTCACCACCGCCATACATAATACAGTGGTGAACAGTATGTGCCCTGTTACGGCTCTGCAAGAGTTTCTCTGGGAGACCCCTGGGGTTGCTGGGTCATGGGACATGAGTGCTGCCAGGCTGCTTTCCAGAATGGCTCACCAATTTACGTTCACAGTGTATACAACCTCTCATGACTCTACATTATCCTCACCAATTGGCATTACCCTCCCTTCCAACTTGTTTCCATTCTGATAAGTGCAGAATAAACTTTCATCTGTTTTAATTCATATATCTCTGATTAATAACATATGTGTGCAACTCTTAGGTAATGTCTTAGCCATTCAACTTCCCCTTTTGTGAATTGTCCGTGTTTCCAGACAAAACAGTAGATCCTTCCATTTCCTCATAATCCACATGGAAATCCTGTAGGAAGTGTGAAAAAAATATATATTCTGGCTCTTTCTGGTGTCCAAGAAAGTTCTCTCTAGGTAATGTCACTGGTTATCTACAACCTGATAGACTCATTCATTCATTCACTCCAGAAAAATGTGTCAGGCACTTTATCATATGTTAGGGATACAGAGGAAAATAGAAGTTATGTGGCTCCTGGCCTCTTGGCACCCATGAAATGATAGAAGAGATAGATTTGTGTTTGTTGTTTTACTTTCTGGAGAAGTAAACATCAAGGTATGAGCTACTTATATCTTGATACTTGGTAAGATTTCTCTTCCATCTTTCTTTTTTGCAATTGAATTAGAAGTGTCCCTGGTAAGTACGAACTGGTACAGGTCAATGGATGCTGCTGACAACTAACAAAAGAAAAAAACCATATTGTTTCCAACACTTACTAACTCAGAAACTCAATGAGGCATCTTTTCTTAAAAAGAAAATCTTAAGTACCAAGATGTTTTACCAGCATATACCCTCCCTAGAAAAAAAGAGCTGTAATCTAATCCCCCCCCCCCCAACCCCCACCAGATTTGTAGCTAAAGCAATGAAGTTCAGAGGGATGTAAAAAAAATCCTCAGTGTAGAGCCTTCTGGAGCTCTTCCCAATACACCACCCTGGTTCTATTTTTTTTTTTTTTTTAATGTTGTTTTCATTTGAAACTAGATTCATGCAGCTCGCTCATGCAAAATGAGAATGAAAAAAAAATTTAGGGTCTGGAAAGGAAGAGAAGGATTAAATTAAGAGTTCTGCTAGGATGTAGCCATCATGATCTAATGCACCACGGGCAGTGCAGCTTCAGGGAATACTGACTTTCAAGGGCTGGCACTCCGGAGGACAGCTGGCCCTCAGCTGGTCAAGTTGCTGGCCTCATGTTGCCTCATGAAGTGTCTCCCATAAACTCAACTGATGCTATTTAGGATTTTTTTTTTTTTTTTTAAACATGCGGCACAGGAAATTTTTCCTCAGTGCGTGTAAGAGCTGTTTGATTCCCCAAAGAAAAAGATTTGGCAAGTCAGTTGAGAGGAAAGTAGAAGGCACTGAACACATGAGCACATTTTAACAATGTCCAAGTGTAACTTTTACTGCCAACAGTAGACATGCACTGGAACTTGAAATGCAGCCCAAATGCTAAAAGCAGTTGTTTTTATCTGTGAGGAGAATGTTGCGGTTTCATTCTGAGATGAGTCACTTTGTTCTGATTTATCCAGTTAGTAAATGTATCTGATTTGTTTTCATTAGGGAGTTGAAAGTTTGTTTTTGTTTGTTTTGTTTTTATTTTTGTAACAGTAAAGAAAACTATTAGGTCTGGTAAGAAAATGAGGAAACCAAATTTGAGTGAAATGCTCAATGAAGATAAAGCCAAGATATCACCTGCCGTGGACAATGAAGAGGGCTTGGAGTCCTGGCATTAAGAGGGAGACTTTGGAATTCAGAAGCCTAGTACTTTGCTGTCAGTATTTGACAGCATCTTTACAAGGCTATCTTGGGTTGCCAAATCAGAAAACTAAGCCTTTTGTGCGGTGTGATCTTAATTTTGTCCATTCTATTAAATGATTTCATGATGGGATACAGGTGACATTTATGCATTTGCTAAAAAAACAAACAAACAAAAAAACAACTTTGTTTCTCTAGGCCTACTCTGCAGAACTAGATCACTTGGTCTAACTAATCAGTTAGCTAACCAATCTGATGAAAAATATTTACTGAGTGCCTACTACCTGCAGGCATTTTATGGGTCAGTTGATGCTATGACTTTGCTGGCAGGCAGACACTGTGACCAAAGAATTCAACCACAGTTATATTAAAGCTGTCAATTGTTTTCCTACGCCTTTTGTTTCAAACAAATTACAACTACAATGGCACTTTTTCCCATTAACTTATTTTTCTTCTTATTCTTTATCCTAGAGACGTAGTGCATGATATAGAATTTTAAATGTATATATTTGCAAGACCAAAACCACTTGTTTGAACAATTTTATCTAACAAATAATTTCATCATATAATAAATAGTCTGTATTATATTGATATATAATGCAGGTTTTATCTGGTAATAAATATTCTCACTGAAGTATAAGCAGTGCTGAGCCATCCATGAACTGGGTCAACATGTTTTGAAGACATGAAGTGATCAGGTGCCATTCTGAGTTCTCATTTAAATCTGCTGTGTTGGAGGGATAGTGGATCTAAGCCAACTTTGCGACTGTAAACAATTTACTCAAATATAAAAAAAAGGAGGGGGGGAACAAAACTGCTTGGAAACATTTCTTTCCATGGTTGTGTTTCAAGTCACCTAAGATTACCAATGCATGGTGAACAGTATTTTGTCTTAAACTTAGTGGAGGGGATTGTCATTGTAGTGGCTTTTTGTCCGTGAAGAATTTATCAGGCTCACTCTCTGGCTTCCATCACTCTGTAGGACAGAAAAGCCTATTTCAGTATCTCTGGGCATACCTAATATTTAGAAAGGTAAGCCTGTGTAGCAAATGTGAAAGAGCTCCTCTACATACCCTGATGGCTTTACTCAACCATGTTTCCTCTTTTATCATTTGTTGGAAAAACCCTTTACTATCTCTTCTTAGTTCCTTGTCCTTTGTTAGCTACAAAGAGCAGATTTTCTTTTGTAAATCCTTAGTAATTAAATGAGCACTTCAGTGGCTGTAGCCTTCAATGGCCTGTTTCCTAGGTTTTTGCCTTTGACAGTCATATTTTGCAAAGGCCCCTGAGATGACTCGGCATCTTCCCCTACTTAACACTAAACCAATTGAAGCCCGTGCTCACTGCGCGAAGGAGGAAAAGATTCATTAAGGGCACTTCATTAAGGAGCTGAAATGGGACGCTCTAAATGCGCCCGAACCAACTGCAGCCCAGAGGCGCTGTCTATTAGGAGAGCCACAAAGACAGTTTCGGAAACTGAACTCCAGCTCCAGTGCATCGGATTAGGGAGAGTGATGGGATTAGTGTTTAATGACTTGGGGCAGGAGACAAAGGGAATTTCGACAAAGAGGCTTAGATATGGAAGAATTAACACTCTATTCCAACCAGGCCTCTGATGACTTCCAGCATTCTTTTCAGACTCAAAAGCCAAGGGAAGAAGAAGAAAAAAAAAAAAAAGATGAGCAAAGCTTTAATGCTTTCCTAACTTTTTTTTTTATTACAACAACAATACAGAGGAAATAAAAGAACCCTCTTCAGTCCCTTGCACTTGAAACCTCTTTTAAAAATAAGCATCTACAATTGTATAATTAGCGGCAAGGTGAGCTTGCCCAGGGCTCCCAGCATGTGCGCCAGAATGCCTCTCTGCTTCCCAACACTAGAGCAAGTCTCACGCCAATGCGGACACCGAAGCAAAACCCATGGTAGCAGAGGACCAGCTAAGTGGCTTTAAAAGTGCTTCCCTCTCCCTGGCTGTTTATGTTACAGGTGCAACCAAAGGGCCAGAGAGAAACTGCTTCATTGTAAAACCTCCTCCTGGCCCCATCTGGCTCAGACTCCAATGATTCCAGTGTCTATGGCCTGAGAAGTGCTTCATGAAACGAGGTGATTATCCTGCGTACGTGAGGGGATAACTTTGGAAATGTGCTTGAAGGTTGAAAGTGCTCTTGAAAAAGAATCAAGTCAACTTGGAGCAGGGCAGGCAATGTTGGAGCTTATCTATAGCATTTCTCCTTGCTTGGACAAGAACACAGTATCATTATCTAAACACGAAGCCAAATTTAAGTGGCTGACCCTGGAGTGGAGTATTATTCCTCAGGCTGTTAAGTAAATAGACTCAGAACACCAAATGCCTTCGAGCAGTAAGTGTGTGATTATGCCCTGCTGCTGCAAATGGCAAAATGCAGGTGCAAATGTTACTGTAGGCAAAAGTACAATCCAAATAGTGCCGTAAATGAGCTCGCACTGTAAACCAATTCAACGTGTTCTTATTTTTAACCGAACTAAATTACTTGCAGAAAAGCTGGGTATTCATTTCATGTATTAGCCTGTATGAAATGGTCTTGGAGCAGTTCTAGACACCAAGGTATTATTTAACCCGTGTGGTTTAGTGGGACAATGGCAGCCCCCTGCCGTAATCCATTCAGGGGCAATACCGGCAGTCAGTGTGAAATTAAATACATTACAGGGAAAGAGCTTAATGCGTTTTATAGGCAGTTGTTCATCCACATCAAACTTTAGTTTTTAAAATCCGAACATTTGATCCCACGACAGGAACCGTGCTTCAAGTCGGAGATCGCCACGCTGTGCTGATGGAAGGTAGAAAAGAGGCAGAGCCCAGACTTCAGTTAAGGTCCAACTGGCTGAAAGGAACCATTTCCAATCATCTTAGCTCTGTTGGGCCACTCAGATGCCAAAGGCCCAGGTAGCATCTGATCAAGTTGCTACAGGGCTCAGACCTGCGTTTATTGCCCCTTACTTTTCTGCTAACATTTTTGCTTGAAGGATCGATGTTTTTCCAGTGTAGTGCAAGTCCCTTTTCTCATAGCTAAATCGTAGTAGGGTATAATGGGCTTCCCTCACCTCACTCCCAGTCTCTCTTGACCCCAACATGGTCTAGAAGTCTGTTCTTTGTTAAATTGAAAATGTGTAGAAATTTTTATAGAGATCTTCAGCTATATAAATAGCTTTGAAAATTGTTGTAACTTTAAAAACAGGTCAAAAAGGAAATTGAACAGCTAGTGAGTTTCATACCATCCAGTCAGCTTTTTGAAGGGCTGCATTGGTCTTCCTAGTAAATGGTTGCTTTTATTGTTGGGGTTTCTGCCATTTTTTTTTTTTTTGAGGCAGCTTTTAATAGAAAAGGGAGCTTTGGTGGAATTTTCTGATAGAATGTCAAATATATCACTAATGGCTCCTGCCACCACATTCAAACGTCAAGAGCAGTTTTTGTCATGGGAGTGTGACCTGCATTCCATGACACTCCTTGCTGAGCATCCAATTCTCCATGAATATTGATGACTTCCTCAGATGGGTGGTGACCCCAGTGTGGTTCCCAGGCAAGTTCCTGAACTCTGTTGACTCACAGGTGGATCCTGTGTCCTCATAGATGGTGGCTTTGTGTTTTGGAAACTTTCAGACCAAACTCTGCTTCTTTGGGTACAAAATTTATCAAAAGGTTATTCTCTGGTATCTTTTCTCAAAAGTGGAACAGGTTTGTTTATAGCTCTTTAAAATATGGTGAAACTTAGAACTGCTTTTTCCTTAGTACTGTGTTGAAAGTGTAAGAACTTAAAAACAGTGATTCTTAACTTTGGATGGGGGGAAGGAGGAGCAATACAATTATGCTAGGGGTCCAGTAATCCACTTGTTGTAAGCATTCTCTAGAACCTGAATAAATAACACGTGTCACACATAGACGGTCATTTAAAAAATAATGTCTATAGATGTTATTATGATTAACACATTCAAAGTTATTTGAAAAGGTTTACTGAGATTATAGTCATTTTTATCATTATGTGTTTTCTCAAGCCATACCAAAAGTTCAACTCATATCACATAGGGGTCTGACACTTTTTTGTAGGGGTGGGAGGGTATGATATGGACCTCTATCAATGTCAGTAATAAAAACCCAACTCAAACTAGCTAAAGCCAAAAGTAATTTTTCTCTGGGCTCAGGGAGCTCAGAGATATGTTGAGCTCTGTTTGCTTTTTCTTGGCTTCAAGCAGGCTTGTCCATGGGGTAATGAGAGGGTCATGGTCCTTGCTACATGATTACATAGTCCTAAACTCTGTTGAAGTCAAGAGAGACTTTATGTCAGCTTCCATATCAAACTCTAAAACAGAATTCAGATTACCCAGCTCTACTTAATGGGCCTATCTGTGCACTAACCACAAGGGTTAAGGTGAAGAAGGCAATCTGATTGGTCAGCCTGAATCACATAATCACTTCTTAAGGGGAGGAGAGGTGGAGTCCCTTGATTTATAGCCCTAACAGAGTCACATAGAGAGAAGGAGGGGGCAATTTCCAAACAAAAAAGGAGGTGATGAACAGGCAAGCAACACTGGCTGACTGCAGGAGGGTTTCTCATATTTACACTTACATTTATAAGGCTTCAGAACCGCTATTCTAGTGTTATTGTTATTATTTTTGACATTTTAACTAGGATCCTCCAACAAGTATTACAAGTCAGCTAAGCACAAAGGAGGCCATTGGGAATACCCTGAGGGGTACTGTTTTGCAGCCAATCCCAGTTGTGGTTTGTGTACCTGAATGTGCTTCAGAGGAGAAGAAGAATGAGCTGTTTGAAGGGCTGCTGCCAGAAGACAAAAAAATCATAATTTCCTTAAGATTCAAATCTCAATTCTTTCCTGTAAGTTTAAGGCAAAACAAAATAAACTCTCACTCTCTCTCTTTCACACACACACACACACACACACACACACACACACACACACACTCCACCACCAACATCACCATTACTGCCCCCAAATGGATACAAGTTATAAGGGTTAATTCCAAAAACACTAAAGGTATTTATTTTTTAATTAGTGTGTACTTTTGGCACAGGCACCCTAGATAGGAAAGGTCATCCCTAGATCCAGAGCTCTGAATACCATGACTCTCCTTATTGCTAATCTCTAGGTCAGTCCTGTCTCTGCTTTTCTTCCTGGATAATTCGCTCCTTCCCAGGAATTAATACTTCTGTAATTAGTGCTTATTTCTATTCTTCATGCCCTTCTCCATCAGTCTCTCCACCTTTACCCCTTCTGGCCTTACTCCTCATTTCCTTAAATTTCCCTATTTTTTCCCATTCTTTGAAATCAAATCATTTTAAGTCCCTACTTTACCTTTCTCAGCTATAGGCATATGGAAACTGGTATAATGTGAAGAGTACATTACTTGACTCTTACAATCATAATGATGATGATAATGATGACGATGATGATGATGATGAAAATGAATATTAAGTGAGCTCATTATTTCATAAGCACTCTCTCAATATTATATTATATAATCTTTACACTGACCCTGTTAAGTTAGTAGTTGTATGTTAATTTTATTTATAAGGGTTACTCAGTTTTTGAACCCATTTATGATGTTTGAGAAGTTCCTTATAATATGAATTGTGATGGAATTTCCCAGTATAGAAGCCAAAAAATGTTCAGATACTTGTTGCCATAGACTCTCTTGCACCTACGGTGTGGACACATGACCTACACTCAGCCAAACACAGAGGTACCTGCCTTAGACTTTAAGTTGATAGCTAGACATACAAAAAAGCAGGCAAGTGGATAATTTATTTTTCAGGTAATTGTGGCTTCAACATTCCATTTCCAGGGTCTTCAGGAGCTGTGTAGTAGGCTGTGGCATCCAGTGTCCAAGGCTAGTAGCAATAGTGGATAAATCCCATTATTCAATGTCAGCAGCTCCATTGACAAAGTCCCTATCCAACTAACTTTGTAGTATACTTTGGGCTATGCTTCTGGCTATTGCCTAGACTCCTTTCTTCTGCCATTTCTGAACCTGGCTCTCCAGTTTCCTAATATGTTCAGAAACATAAAATATAACATAGATGCTGTTCTGGAGTTGGGCAATGTAGAAGCCTTATCCTTGAGTTCCCTCAGATCCTTGCAATAAATTCCCTTTTACCTAAATCAGCAGCTATAGTTAGTTTATATTACTTGAAACAAAGAATCCTAACAATACCAGGATGTTATTTTTAATTCCATTTTATGGATTTGGAAGCCCAAGCTTAGAGAAACAAATACATTGTATAAAGTCAAACAAATACTATCAGATTCAGGCTGACTTGAGAGCTTATATTCATCTACCACCCCTCAAACAAGTGGGAAAGAAAAGACTGTATCAGTAAATGAGATTTGTCTGAATATAACTTAGAAAGAGGTAGGCACCCTTGATTAAAGTCTCAATTCTGGCAACGTCTTTTCCAAAGTCACAGCTTATTCAGATAACCTTTCTTTATCTAGAAAGTAAAAAGTTTGGTCTAGATCAATGGCTTCTAATTATTGGGGATAGGGGTCATAGAACCATGAAAAAAAACCATGCAAGCTATGGCTCTCCTTCTTAGCAAAGCACACATACAAATGTGTTACATCCAATTTCACCCCAAGCCCATCATCCTTTGATCTCAGTGAATCCCAGGCTGAGAACCCAGAACTAAATGACCTCTTACTTTGGTCTTTCCAAGTAAAATGCTGTATGATTCCATTGTCTGAGTGAATTTGTTACAATGATTGAGTTCAACTTCTCTCTCTCTCTTACATACACACACACACACACACACACACACACACCATGATCTCAGGACAGGGGTTTGAATTAATCACATTTCTCAGTTTATAGTGTACTATCATCATTAAGACAAGACATTTGAGAGTCCTGAAGTCATGCAGTATTAGGTGGCAACTACCTAAAGGATCTAGGGTTATTTGGCCTTGAGAAAACACTCAGACACAATGATTTGTATCCGTTACTTCAAGTAACTGATAGTTGCTGCAAATAACTGAAAATCTAACCAAAAGTGGCTTAAGCAATAGGATATTTACAATCTCATGTAACAAGAAGTTTGAAGATGAGAGATACAGAGTTGGCAAATACACTTAAGGACATGGGTTCCTTTCTTCTCTCTATTCTGCCATGTCATAGGATGTGGCTTGGCCCTAGCTCCTCAACATGGGGTGGCACTTCTGTAATTTTTTTTAACATTTATTCATTTTTGAGAGACAGAGTGTGAGTAGGGGAGGGGCAGAGAGAGAGGGAGACATAGATCTGAAGCAGGATCCAGGCTCCAAGCTGCCAGCACAGAGCCTGATGTGGGACTTGAACTCACGAACCATGAGGTCATGACCTGAGCTGAAGTCGGACACTTAACCGACTGAGCTACCCAGGTGCCCCGGCACTTCTGTAATTTCTTTTTTCATGTTTTTATTTATTTTTTGAGAGACATAGAGAGACAGCACAAATTGGGGAGGGGCAGACAGAGAAGGAGA
Source organism: Panthera leo (assembly GCF_018350215.1). Taxonomy (NCBI): domain Eukaryota; kingdom Metazoa; phylum Chordata; class Mammalia; order Carnivora; family Felidae; genus Panthera; species Panthera leo. Next base: position 83,627,110 of record NC_056681.1, on the reverse strand, counting down.
CACAGAATCCGAAGCAGACTCCAGGCTCTGAGTTGTCAGCACGGAGCCCGGCGCAGGGCTCGAATTCACAAACTGTGAGATCAAGACCTGAGCCGAAGTCGGACGCTTAATGGACTGAGCCACCCAGGCGCCCCCACTTCTGTAATTTTTTTAAGAAAGCATGTTGACTTCGGCCGTTAACCATTATACAGTAACTAGTGTCAAACTTGCCCTCTCACTGAAAACAACTATAAAACTTGACAAATAAATAAGGCAATTCCTTTCAAGTACTGGATAACAGGCAGGGGACTATGATCCTCAAGAGAAGGGAAATACACAAGACTAGCCATGCTTTTTTGCCTGGTAGCACTTTCTTGTTGTAGTACAAGGAAATGGAATCAAACAGAACAATAGCTCTGCTGAGCTGAGGAAGCAGAGATCAGAGTTCTAGGCTCCTGAAGTAGCTGGAATTTCCTGGGTAGGGTACTGGAGAAGAGGAGAGCTGTGCACAAGGGCATGTACATTTATGAAAATTCCTTGGCTGAGGGCTGGGCTATGCAGATAAAGGTTGAAATTCCAAGAGACATGACACAGATAAACTGCTGTGGGGATAAAAAATGAATAGTAATAACAGAGGCCAAGCACTTTGGGAAGATGTTGGAATTCTCGCCATTGAAGAAAGAAAGATTTTGGGTATTCAGGTGAGACTCCATAAAGGCCTTATTTTATAAAGGAATGAAAACTATACCCTAGAGTGCCTGCACTAGAAATAAGTAAACAAACAAACAAACAAACAAAAACTAACAAAAATAGCCCACTCTATTAAAAAATAAAACTAAACATAAAAGGATCAATAAACTCTACCAATAATTTGATAAGACAAACCCAACATGAGGGGGGCCTGGGTAGCTCAGTCGGTTGAGTGTCCAACTTCAGCTCAGGTCATGATCTTGCAGTCTGTGAGTTTGAGCCCCACATCAGGCTCTGTGCTGACAGCTCAGAGCCTGGAGCCTGCTTTGGATTCTGTGTCTCCCTCTCCCTCTGCCCCTCCGCCACCTGCACTCTGTCTCTCTCTCAAAAATAAATAAACATTAAAAAACAAAAGACAAACCCAATACGTTTAAAAAGAAGATGATATAATTTCAGATATAACATATCTTCCAAATTATCTAATACATAATTAAACATTCTTAAACATGTAAAGAAGGATAATATGACCCACAATCAAAGGGGAAAAGAGCAATAGAAAGAGACCATGAGATGATTCCTATGTTGGTATGCTCAGGCAAGGATTTCAAAGAGGGTATTATGAATATATTCAAGGACTTAAAGGGAAAGATGATCATAATGAATAAACTGATGAGGAAATTTCCACAGATTTCACATGAATTTAAATTATCCTTTCAAAACACTGATTTTGGGGTGCCTGGATGGCTCAGTCAGTTAAGTGTCTGACTTCAGCTCAGGTCATGATCTCACAGTTTGTGAGTTCGAGCCCCAAGTCAGGCTCTGTGCTAACAGCTCAGAGCCTGGAGCCTGCTTTGGATTCTGGATCTCCCTCTCTCTCTGCCCCTCCACTTATACTTTCTCTCTCTCCCTCTCTCTCTCTCTCAAAAATAAATTAACATTAAAAAATTTTTTTTAAAGGAGTAAAAAATAAAACACTGATTTTAATAAAAAATGGTTTGATGCTACTTTTGATAATGCTGAGATCTTCATTTCTGAAAGTGCTCACATAAATATTCCCAGGTGAGGATACTGTAAAGTAGCATTCAAGCCACAGGTGGGATGACATAAAAGATGGGAGAGGAGAGGATGGATTTGATAATTTATAATCACTTCCAACTATCAGAGTCTGTTTCTCTCATCATCACCACTGGGAAAGGGAAGTCATTAAACACATGGGATGAACTGGGCTCTCTAGTCCTGCTGTGTCTTCTTCTGGTTGAGTCCCTACTGTGGTAACACTGGGAGAGCAGGAACTTCAGGGTGGGATGAATCAGGCTGTCATGGAACAATATAGAGCTAGATTTACCTCTAACCACATTGCTAGATGTTCCAGTCACAAACACCTGGAGTTTACCTTCTCCTGTACTCCTAGATTATTCCAGCCACATTCCTAGAAAGCCCATGAAACTTGTGTGACCAGATCTAGGATAGACATAGAGCTTCAAGCTCTATGTACCAGTACAATGAGTGATTCATAGAAGATGCTTGATAAACAGTTGTTAAATGAATGAATGCATTCTAGCCACCTAACGTGCTTAACTTGGCTTGAACTTGCAATAAGGCATATTACATATTCCAGTGGTCTCCAAAATTCACTAACACTCTCTCACCCAATCCCCTCAAACAGTAGGGCACTTCATGCAGAACCTCCCTCAGAATTTCAGTGCTGATTTTGAGATCCCTTTTAAAAGGTCATGAAGGGATACATTAATGTATAAGCAAAACCAAGGATGACTGTTAATGAGAATTTTAACCTAATAAAAGTGATTATTTTCCCCCCATGATTTTTCCTATCTCAAGGGCATGGAGGATGATGATCCAAGTAGTAAATAGATGGCAAGAAGACTCCCCCTGCTTCCTCAAACTACTTCTGCTCAAAATATTATCAAGAGGGCCTAGCATTCCTCTCCATTCTCTGACTGTTAATGATGCTAAAAGATTAAGATAAAAAAATACTCCCCTTTTATGTTCAGTGCAGACAGAAAGCAATCCAGTGACTGCTGTAGGAGAGAGATGGAGACCCTTCCCCTGTTCCCATCTCTCCTCTGTCTCGTCCCTCTTCACCCCCTCTCACGGTTTTTCACTCTTCTCTTTTGATCCCTCCCTCCCACCCCATCCAAACCTTACCCAGGGTTTACAGTAGTTATCAGAGCTGGGCATGCCCATTAGTTAGTTGCAGTCAAATCTTGTTTGCAAGCAGGAAACTGTAGGAATTCTCGCCTAGTGGGGTTTTCACTCTTTGTGTGAGCTTAATCTTGGGGATTAACAAATGCATCAACCGGAGACCTCTTACCATGACAGAATGGGCAAGCTCAAGCAGGAATAGTCCCTGAAATGTCTGGTTCTGTGGGAGCTAAGAACACAACACCTGCCAGGTACTGGACAGGGTGTGTCCCTAGAGGAGGCCTGGGTCAGAGAGGAAATAGCTTTTCTGTCATGGTGTCTCTGTTGCTGCTGACTTCACTTGTCCCCTCCTTCTGCATCACTGCTGTCACTGTCTTGCAGCCCTCATGCTAGCGTGACCACCCCCCCATCTGGTCCCTGTGCTTCTCTTATCATCTGCCACTTACAAACTTCATGGTTTCTCTTGCTTCTCCCCTGTTGCCTACATACCTACCCAGAATCAATTTTCTTCCTGCTATGTCCTGTGTTCCATGGTGTCTTCAAGTGGGTTCCTTAGAAGCAGAACTTGAGACAGGAATTATTAGATAAGTGATTTTAGTGGGAAAGTACTCTTATGGGAAGGGATGTGAGAGAAATAGGAGAGACCAGAGGAAGAGAGCAAAGCAAGGATACAGTCTCAAGTAGACAGTAGCTTCAGTCTGCAGGCAAGTCTGGAGGAGAAATTGCCCCCACATAATAGGTTCTCTCTTGAGGCAAAGGACCTCATATTTTGTACTCTGTACTAGTCATGCATTGATTGTTAGCATGAAGGGGGAAGATAACCTTCCAGGTGAGAGAGCTCCCATTCATCCACAATTCTCCATAGAAGAGGGCAACTGTGGGATGGGCACAGCTCATAGTCAAAGGGATCTAGGTGGGGTACTGCAGCATCCACTCTATATGGAAGAGGTGGCTTCAGTGGCTTCAGATCAGACTCAGCTCATACCAGAGCATGAAACAACCAGAGCACAGGATGACAGGGGAGACAGAAAAGGACTGGCAGCCCTGCCCAAGGGATGATGCCAAATTGGTCATCCATTTCTAGTAAGTGTATATATTTTTTCCACTGTTTTGTGTAATTTGATCCCCCCCCCCCAATTCCACCTTCTGTTACTCTGTACACAAGTAACAAAAATCCCAGTTCTCCCTCCTGTATAACTTGGAAAACGTTCTTTCCCAAACATTTCTTGGCTTTTCCAAAGAGTGCTGCATTCTCCCAGCAGTTGCATACCATCCCTGCAGCAGAGCCACTGCTCTAAGCTTGTTCCCCACATACAACTCCTCCACTAGTAATTATTTCTTCTTGTTGCTTCAAAAATATGACTTTCTCCCACCCTTCATCCCTCAAGTACCAAGGATAGCAAGTTGAAGATGACTGAAAGGAATTATAAAACAAGAAAGGAAAACCTAACCTAGATATCAGACTCCTAAATAACCTGGATCTCAACCCCCTAATTCCATCAGCCATGGCCTTCACTGCTGGCCCCTCTCCGGTTAGTTCTCCTGTTCTCTTTGCCCTCAGTTGTATGCCCCAGAAAACAGCCTTCTCTTTCAGGTCTCACTTTCCCAGGACTCCTTGAATGCCAGTCTCAAGTTTACTCCAATGGAAAGAGCATGGTTTGGTAATTCTTCTGGGTAATCACATTTTGAAATCACATTTTACTTTTAACTCATTTGTTTCTTTTTTGGGCTTACTTTATCTTGTGAAATGTATGTAATCAATCCACTTTAAACAGAGAAGTATATGACTAGATAATCAGGAAATTATTCTCTCCATATCTTCTATGGAAGTTATTTCCCTGATCATCTACTTCCATGAAGGTAAGATTTAGGGAAAATGTGGCCATCCAGTTAAACCCTACATTTTCTAGCCTCCCTTGCAGCTAAGTGTGATGTCCTAGCTAATTACGTATTCATAGAAGTGATGTGTATCATTTCTTAATCACATTGAAAGGAATGAGCACAGATTCTCTTCTCTCCCCACAATGTCTTCTACTGGCTGTAAGCCATGGCTTGTGTAGACAAATCAAACTGTGGTGCTTACAAGTGGTGCTTAAGTGTGCACTATCTTACCAGCTGTCCCACCCCATCACCTGAGTCCAGTATAGAGCTCCACTACTTCTGTGAGCACTTAGAGCTAACGACAGTAGTTACTCCATGTCCTTATGAAAGAGACGATGATGGCACTACTGTCCGTGTGAACAAAATGGACCCCTGGGGATGGCAGAGCTTCAAGAGAGAGGGTGCTTGAGTTTTCAACACTGTGATAATGACAAATCAACCATGAAAATGAAACAAACTTCTCTCTCATTTAAGCCACTGGCTCTAGTTAAGCACTCAAACATATATCCTAACTAACTCAGCCCAGTTGGGCTGGGCTTTGTTCAGAGACTGGACCAACTGAATGGAAATCATCGTAGCTGAGACAAAGAGGGAGTGGCTGGGGAAAATATAAATCATTCCAAAATAACAAATAGAGAGACTGGAAGAGTAATTGTGTTTGTTTTTAAAAATTTTTTTTTAATGTTTACTTATTTTTGAGACAGAGGGAGACAGAGCACAGTGGGGGAGGGGCAGAGAGAGGGAGACACAGAATCTGAAACAGGCTCCAGGCTCTGAGCTGTCAGCACAGAGCCCAATGTGGGGCTCGAACCCACGAACTGTGAGATCATGACCTGAGCTGAAGTCGGATGCTTAACCGACTGAGCCACCCAGGTGCCCCGAAGAGTAATTGTTTTTAATGTCAAAGCTGTCCCCTAGTCAAACGTGATGTGGAAAAAATACAAGGGAAATATACAATTGAACCAATAACATCATAACCCGTTTCCAAGAATCCATCTAAGTTATACCCCATTTTTTACACTTGCAAGAGAAAACAAAACTCATGTTGCAAGTATATTAGCAGTATCAGCAGTTTGATTGATTTGATTTGATTTGGGGCAATGGAAACAATATAAACCCCTTTTGTCTTATTTTGCACTTTTGCAAATAATATTAAATCAATTTCTCAAATAAAATCACTCCTTGTTGGTTCTCTAATATTCAGGTCACTATAATGTCACTTGACACATTTTGGCAATATTTTCGGGCTAGCCCGACACATGATACACACTCCAAAATGCCTAAAATTGCCTGGTATTAACTGAGAGAACTAAGATATCTACAGTCTATGCTTTCCCTTTACAGAAGAATTTTACAGTTTTATTAAGAGGATATATGTTCAGGGTTCAGTCCAAGGAGGCTTATCCTATACTACTACCAATGGGATGACTTAGCTGAGATGGACTTGTTTAGCTGGTTTCTTAAGTCCTGGAAACCTCTCCCCATTTGCTACCTCCACGCCCATGCCTGTGTCTGCATTTTTGAGCCCTGTTTTTATCCGTAGTTCCTCTTTTGGAATGCCTTCTTACTCCTTTTTCTTAGTCTTACCTTCTGTCTATTCTTTAAATTTTCACACCATCCATGAAGCTGCCTTCTATTGTTTATTAAAGCTTTCTGTTCCCCGCTGGGGTTTCTGAAGCCCATCTCTTCTCTGTGCTTAGAGTTTGTACCACAAGATTCAGCGCTTAGGCACATTATAGCTTGTATTGATCAAGGGTGTTTCAAGCGTATAGTTTTTTTCCCCACCTAGCTGCTGCTGCTGCTGCTGCTGCTTTTTCTTCTTCTTCTTCTTTTTTATAAATGTTTATTTATTTATGAGAGAGAGAAAGAGAAAGAGAGACAGAGACAGACAGAGAGAGACAGAGAGGGGGAGAAAGAGAATCCTAAGCAGGCTCCTTGCTGTCAGTGCAGAGCCCAGCTCGGGTCTCACCCTCACGAACAGTGAGATCATGACCTGAGCCAAAATCAAGAGTCAGATGCTTAACCTACTAAGCCACCAGGCACCCTTCTCCCCACCTAGATTCTTAAAGGCAGAGATCACACTTCACCCAGAGCTTCTACTTCCTGTAGATCTGGATGAATAGGAGACGCTCAGTAGAGAGCTAGTAGGTATTTAGTTAAATTGATGGATTAGTTGTTAAAACTTCCAAGTATGTACCCTTAATTACTCCTTCTATAATGTCTTTAAAATTTTTCTCTTTGGGAGGGGGTATGTACATTTAAATATGTGTGTTAATTCACTTAAATATATTTATTGAGTACTTACTATGTGTCAGGCACCATGTTGACTGCTGGTGATAAAAAAAAAAATTGGATATGACAAGACCTTGGTTTTCTTTGCTCTATATAGCTAAGGAATGATTATTTAGAGAACGAACAAGTCAGAGGCAGGAGCAGACTTGAGCAGAAGAGACAGGATGGAGATGCATTGTGCTCAAGGTATGAGGGAGGCATCCAGGTGGTAATTGGGAAGGTGATTCTAGGAGCACAGTGGGGGATTTGGGCTGGATGTAGATCTCTGGGAGACATTTGTCTGTAGATGACAGTTGGACCCATGGATCTTGTTAAATTTTCTAGAGGGATAGGATATAAAGAAAGGCCTGAGAAGGCAACAGTATTCTATGACAAGTAAAATATGTGGAAGGAATACCACAGAGGTTCAGAAGGTGACCTGAAAATCTTAATTAATCTGTAAACAACATCTGTAGAAATGGCTTGGAGAAACAGGGGCAATTCTGGGTCTACTGCAAAGAATATCCTGCCCCTCATTTGTCTGAATGCTTTGAACCCCAGTCTTATGACGGCTGGCCTTGCTGGCAGATATGCCAAAAGAGGGAGGACGATATAGGCTCTGGCCCAACGCTATCAAAAGAAGCAGACAAATAGAAAGAATCCAAGGATGTTGGACTATCATGTATCTGAGGATCAGAACGAGAGTTTCACACATGTTCCTCTTCCCTTGAAGCAGTGCTAGGTGGGCAGTCTGGTCCTAGTTTGCTACAAGTTAATGCTATTACCTTGGGCAGCTACCACCTCTTTGAGTCTATAAGTCTCAAAGTCTATAAGTCTATAGGGGGTCTTAGAGTCTATAAGTAGGATGGGCAAAATAATCTTTTGGTACCCTAGACAGTCTTCAGTAAAAGAAACAATCAGAAATCTTGCCTCCCAGGGGTGCCTGGGTGGCTCAGTTAAACGTCCAACTCTTGATGTCGCTCAGGTCGTGATCTCACTGTCCTAGGGTCGGGCCCACTTGGGATTCTCTTTCTCCCTCTCTCTGCCCCTCCCCCACTCTCTCTCTCTCTCTTAAAATAAATAAACTTTAAAAAAAGAAAAAGAAATCTTGCCTTCTCTATAGCTGAGAGCCAGGAAATCAGGATGCTGGCACCCATGTCCGTGCCTGCCTTGGGGTTTAGCGATATCATCTCCGCTGCCCAAGTTGATGTGTGAACTCATCATCAGAAAGGGTTTTTTTTCTTTTTTCTTTTTTTTAAGAGTTCTGCTTCATGACTTTGGGTCCTCAGACCCCCAGGGGATAAGTGAGGCTGTACTCCAGGTGGTATGGGAAACTATAGGATAAATGTTGTGAATCACCTCAGGGCATCACTTTAAGTGAAAAATTTAAGAGCAAAAGCAATTTCCAGTTAACATAAACACTACTTGCTATAAAAGTAGAATACAAATTTTGGTCCTAAAGATCGCACAAGAGATGGAAATGAAGCTCGGCATCTTCTCCTTGCACTGGACTACTTCCTTTCACAAGGACTGGAACCTCTCTCTTCGTTAGGAAGGCCTGGCAGCACTGCAAGGCACTCTTTGCCCCGGGAACTTATTATCACTCTCGGGGACCTGAGAATTTCTTCTTGAGCTAGAACAGTTCATGTTTTTTATTTTTGGTTTTGTTTTTGTTGTTTTGTTTGTTTGTTTTGCCTTAGAAAATGCAAGGGTTCAGATCTGGGGAATTTTGGCGGGCACTATGTTGACAATTTCTGTCTTCACCAGAACATTCTCCTGAGGAGGGTTTGGGGCAATTTAGCATCGAAGGATCTGGTTCCATTAGTTATATAATGTGTTCATAAAAGAAGGGTTGGCTATGGCTTTAGAAGACCTAACATTCCCTTCAGGTCATGAATTGATTATCGTCTAGAAAATGCAAAGTATCTAATCATTCGGACTCCAATAGTTAGTTTTGCCCTTGTAAACTCCTGACTGAAAGCAATTATTTCCCAAGTTTTAGAGACAAATGAGCCATAGAAGAGCAGCTGTAGAACTTGTTGTAAGAAAATATGATAATTCCCAAGTTTGACATGTGCTTTGACAACAGTCCTTTGCTAATCAACAGCTTCAGTCTTAACACAGACATGGAAAACATGTTGGGCAGCCAGTTCTCAATTCTACATGCCAGTGGGAGGGAGTGGTAGTACAGAAAACCCTACGCAACAGATAATCCCCAAATCATTGTTGTTTGGCCTGGGGAGGTATCATATTTTTTAATTTTAAAAAAATTTTGGCAGCAGATTCACGCCCTTTAATTAGATCCTACGCAAGTTATTGTCAATATTAGCTTCACTTTCTGAACAGACACTCATGGCTGGCAGGAAAGGCCACCCTGGGCAGCAGGAGAAATTCATTTGGGGATTAAGAATTAGCAGGAGACAATTCTGACATGGCTAATCCTCGTGTGGATAATTGAGTGTTGACTGGCACTTTAGGGAAATGCATTTACGGCAGAGGATGGCGTGGGATGCTGTTCTATAATCAGGTTGGTAGAGGGAACCTCTTCACTTCTTAACAGCAAGGAGTTGCTCCATGAACGCAAAGCAAAACCAGCAGCCTGAAAGCCAGCAGCCTGAAGGCCAACATTTCGAATCACGTGCTAAAGCAGCAAGTGAGAACATCTCCACCCGAGGTTCTCCAAGGGCTTGAGGCTGGAGGGAGGAGTTGGTGGTCATTTAATAGTTTTCAAAGAATATGAAATATTAATCCAACCATGGATCTTTTCTGAGGTTGCTCCCTATCTAAAGCCCTTCGGGTTTCCTGTTTTTATCTCTGGCTAAGGCTTTACAGAAAGTTTGTGTTTGTTTGGTACACTTGAAGCAGCTTTGGGACAACCCAGTGAGGAGAAAATGGATGATGGAGGAATACTGGCTTCCCTACTTTCTCCTACTTTGAACAATGGGAACAATGGTATCTATTGCAGGAGTTATAAGGATTAGAGAAAACACATGTAAAGCACTTGGTACCGCTACATCGTGAGCAACAACTCTGTAATAGATAGGTCTCATTCTTATTAGTAATTAGAATTATAAGTATCTTAGTCTTGTTAATGATAAGGATATCCCAACAGTAGTACCACCTTCTACGGACATGTTGCCAAGAATAAAGTAAATAATCTAGCAGATGTGCTCTTTGAATACACATAGCATTACTCCACAGAATTTACTTTTCCTCAAGGAGATTCAGTGGCAAAATTAAGATTTTGAACTATTTTGGTAAGGAGAGTTAAGATGTTTAGACACTAGATGGAAGATTACAGAAGGTCCTCTACAATTTCTTTAAGAAACAATAAATGCCCACCCATCCAGGGTAGACCAAGAGTGGTTGTGACTTCTGGGTATCTCGCTGTTATCCACTGTCTATTTTTTTCTTCACTGGCTACTGCTAAGAAGGCATCTCCTGGAACTTGAGCCTGCTTATATAGGAAATACACTAAACCCAGCATGTTCAAATTGGTTGTTCATAATTCATTCATGTAGAGTTGTGAAAACTAGTTCCTGCCACATGATATATCCTCATAAATATTTGTTGAATAAATGCAGGAAATGAAGGAAACTAATCAATAGGTATGTGACTACAGAATCTTAACACTGAAAGGAATTTTAGAAATCTTCAATTTCAAGTACAAAATAGATAAACAATTGTTTTAACCTGACTGGGCTGCTATGGCAAAAGATCACAGATTGAGTGGCTTATAAACAATATAAATTTATTTCTTATAGTTCTGGAGGCTGGAAGTTCAAGATCACAGTGTCAGCATGGTTGAAGGAGGGACCTCCTCTGGGTCACAGACTTCTAACTGTACTCATCGTATCCTCATCTCTGAGGTTTTTTTTTTTTTTTTTTTTTTTAATTTTTTTTCAACGTTTTTTATTTATTTTTGGGACAGAGAGAGACAGAGCATGAACGGGGGAGGGGCAGAGAGAGAGGGAGACACAGAATCGGAAACAGGCTCCAGGCTCCGAGCCATCAGCCCAGAGCCTGACGCGGGGCTCGAACTCACGGACCGCGAGATCGTGACCTGGCTGAAGTCGGACGCTTAACCGACTGCGCCACCCAGGCGCCCCTGAGGTCTTTTTTTAAAAAAGCATGAATCCCATCCATAAGGGTTCTCTTATGACCTAATCACTTCCCCAAGGAGGCTCCCCACCTCCTAATACCATCGCCTTGGGCATTTAGGTTTTCAACATATAAATTTGGGGGCACACAGACATTCAGACCATAGCAACAATTTAAATATTTTCAATAGAAGATGAATTAAAATTATACACAGCCATTTAATGGAACACTATATAGCTATTAAAAAGGTATGCCTACATGTATTGTCAAGACAAAGGGTTCATCATACCTTGTTTTAAAAAAGTCAGAAACGGTACTATAAAATTTCATTTCCTTTTTAAAGTATAATATAAAATGTTTGACTAAGCCCAAGCAATGTTTGGAATGATAAAAATTTTTTTTGAACAGTGGTTATCTCTGGGGCGTAGGTTGGGAGGTGGATAAAGTAGGAGAAATGAGGGAAACTACCATTTTATTTCACGAAATATTGTGCTCTTTGAGTTTTTAAAACAAGCACATATTACTTTCATAATAATTCAAAGAAAACCAAATCCCCACATAGTTCAACTTCCTGCTTTAAAAGTTTCTAAAAATATACTCATTTTTCTGTTAGATTTATTGACGTTTGACAAATAATATTGCAAGATATTTAAAGTGTACATCATGATGACTAGATACATGTATTCATGGTGAAAGGATTTCTCCCATCTACCCACCACTGGTCTAGTAATTTTCAATGATATAATATAGCATTATAAACTGTAGTCCTCATGTTTTACATTAGATCCTCACACCTTATTCATTATAAAGCTGAAAGTTTGTACCCTTTTACCAAACGCTCCCTATTTCCTCCACTCCCACCTCCAGCCCCTGGAAACTACCTTTGTACTGTTTGTAAGTTTCACTTTTTCTTTCTTCAGATTCTACACATAAGTGACACCATGCAGCGTTTGTCCATCAACTAAGGAATGAACAAAGATGTATAAACACACACACATATACACACACAAACACACATAGGAATATTATTCATCCACGAGAAAGAAGGAAATATTGCCATATGTGACAACTTGGATGGACCTGGAGGGCACTGTGCTAAGTGAGATAAGCCAGACACAGAAAGACAAATACTGCATGGTATCAATCACACGTGGAATCGACCTTCTTCTTTTACAGATGAAGAAACTAAAATTCAGAGAAATTCCTGATCATAGAAACTTGTAACTGAAAGATAATTTTAGCATCATTAAATTTACCTTCCTTACAGTACAGATAAGGAAGCTGAGGCACAGAGAAATGAGGTGAGTTATAGTTTTGAAGACTGAAGTCTGGGGAGAAAAGAAGTTGCATATGTTCGTGCTGAAAAAATTGTAGGTACTCAGCACATACTGTAAATCTATTAAAACTGACTCACTCATTTTGGATGAGGTAAGTGTTGACATTAGACAATTTGGTGGGCAGCATTTATTTTCCTATTTATTAAAATGTCAGAAAGAGTACCAATGGCACCTCCTAAAAGGCTTGCAGGTGGTGGTCTTCAAAACACAATCCTCAATCCTTGAAGAGGATTAAAAACTCTAATAATCTAGCTTAATGATAAAAATAAGGCTGACATGAGTACATTCAGGATATCAAAGCACAGATGGTTCACGAACAATTCTACAAAGGTCAAAGACAGACATATATGTGTATGTATCTATATGTAAATATAAATTTATAAAATACATTTATGGAATAAGTTTATAGATATATGGAAAGTAAATCAAATTTAAAAGTCACAGAATATCAAACTAGAAAAAGCCAGACTTCAAAGAAATTTGCTCTTTGAACAAATCACCAATGCTCATTCAATAATTTACTTCTTCTCAAGTTACATTTTGTATATGTCCCAGTGGAAAACAAGATCATGTCTGACATTTTCAAGGGAGCACAGAGAAATCCAAATTTCTTTATATGCTCTTGGTTAACTGGTCATATTAATGTAAGGACATAGTGACCATACTTTGAGGCAGTAAGACTGTGTCTCTGATTACACACCACAAACCAGTCTTGTAGCTAAAACACATCACTGGGTTGGCTGAGTTGGTTCTGATCTTACTGGCTGTGCACATGCTTTTGTCCGTGTTACCGATACACAGAGAAGTGGAAAACTGAGACCATTCCCTGAATAGCTCAAGCCTCAAACTATCATTTGTCCAACGATCTGGAATATTTTTATTGTAATAGAATAATTCCCAATTTGCCCCCAATTCTTCACCTCACTCTGCCCCTGCAGAACATAAAATAAACCAAGTTTACGTAAGGACTGTTATCAGAAGAAAGGGTTCTGAGAAGTTAATGTACCTACGTAAGAATTCAGCCCCAAGTGCTGAAGCAGTACCTGTATTTAAATCATTCCTGGTCATGTTTGAGGAGATGAGCTGTGTCCACCATTCTCTGGCTCTCCGTGAGATCTCCCAAATGAGACGTTGGCATTTTCATGTGGCAGGAAAATAGAAGCTGAAGTCAAGAAAACCGCAACATCTGGAACAGGAGGAAAGACTTCACTGGAAAGAACTTGACAAACTCTGAAAACAAAGTTCTAGACTTTACTAATTTATTTTGGCTGCAAAGCCGAGCTCAATGCAAAGCTCAAAGAGGATTTGTCCGAGGCTCCTTTCAAAGAAGTAAAAAGCCAACCCGCACTAAAATTAATGCGTCGACTGCATAAACAGTCAAGATAGTTATCTGATACTGAGGGAATAGAGCCACACTAGGCCTTTTTGTTATTTATGGGATTATTATTGGAGGAAACAGAAGCAATTAGATATCCCCCTGCTTTCAGAGCAGGGGAAGGAAAAAAGGTGTCAAACATAGTTTTTCAATTTGGTCTCTTGATCATTTCATTCTCGCTACATCTTAAAATCCAAATATACATACGCCCCGAGTGCCCCACTCACTGGCCTCTCAGCTGCTCCTTTGACTGTTTCTCCTTTATCCTTTGAAAGTTTCACAGATTTTGAATGATGTGTGGAAAGACTTAAAAATACCCGAAAAATGCAAGTTGTATCTTTAAAAACAAAGTGCATTGCTACTGTATGTAAAATACATATGTGTACATACACATGGTAAATAGAGAGGAAAAGAACCTTAAAGAGCACTTGTACTATAGAAAATACTTGCCACTCTTTGCCCAGGTTTTGAAGTCATTTTTTGGAAGCTGCTTCACAGTGTGAGTCTCTTCAAGAGCCCAGTGGGGATGAGGCGTATACCCATGGTGCCAGTAGATGCATATCCTGGTCAGGTGTCTGAATCTGAACCAAGTGACACTGAAGCCACCACAGTAAGGAACTGATCCGGGTGGGAGCCGACAGGTCTGTTCTCTGATCCCTGGAGCAACGGGGTGTGGGTGGGTCCAGTATTGGCAGGGGCCACGATACCTGTTGGGACACCCAGAGGGCAGAGGCAGTGAGGTTCTCACCCTGTGATCCTGTGGTAGGACTTAGGCTGTGGTCCTGGCTGCTGTGAGTTTCCCTTGTGTCTGTCTGTTTCTCAGGCTTGTTCCTCAGACTCCCCATTGTTTCCGTGGGCTCCCCAGTGGACTCCCTAATTCAGTAAATTCTTTTTCTACTTAAGCAAAGAAGGTTTTTGTTGCTTGCCGGTTTTTGTTTTTTTTTTTAATGTTGTTGTTTTTTTAATGTTTATTTTACTTTTGAGAGACACAGAAACAGAGACAGAGCACAAGCAGGGGAGGGGCAGAGAGAGGGAGACATAGGATCCGAAGCAGGTTCCAGGCTCTGAGCTGTCAGCACAGAGCCTGACACGGGGCTCAAACTCACGAACAGGGGAATCATGACCTGAGCCGAAGTCGGATGCTTAATTGACTGAGCCATCCGGTCGCCCCTTGCCTGCAACTTAGAATCCAGACAAGTACTCTCATAATTTCTTTACTCAGAAGTGACCTCCATTAATATTTTAACTGACGGCACTCTGGCCTTTCTTCTGTATCTATAATGTTTCATTTTGCCATGGTGAGTGCAGAGCTGTCGACACCTGGCTCAGAGAGCAGCAAGAGAGGCTTACCTTCTGCCTTCAGTGTGCATACAGGGGGTGTGTGTCCCACTTTTTTCAGAGGTACTCAGGCATACTTATAATTTTCCTTAGCTTCTAGCAAAGGTGACTGATGGTATGAAAATCTGCAGAAAAGGCAGTAGGGCACCTGAGGCATGTGATATTTGTCTCTAGTAATCATGGGAATAGTTATGATTTCATTTCTGAGTGCCTACTATTCATCAGGTTCTTTACACTAACTCCTCACAATGTTCCATGAGGTAGACATTGTCGTTACTCCCATTTCACAGATGAGTAAACCGAGGCTTAGAAATATTAAATAACTTGTCTTAAGTTCACTAAGCAGGAAGGGATAGCTCCAGAATTTATACCCATGTTGGCTGACCTCAGAGACGTCTTTACTAACTGAATCACAAGTCTGACCCCAGGTACAGCTGCTCGGGTCGTTTGTATGCTGGCTTGTCTCCACTGCCCAAGATTGGCTAGTTAGTATGCGAGTGTTTTCTATAATCCTGCTCTGTGTGGGGCACTGTTTTAATTCTAATAATGAAGGCATACTCCTTTAATTCAAGGCTCAATCATAAAAGTAATATGCCTTTAGAGAGTGTATTATGGTTTACACAGCATTTTAATATGGATCATCTCACTTAATGTCGTGAAATGACTAGAGAATAATTACAAAGAATAATGCCAAAATGTGCAAAGTAACCTGGGGCTTAGAGAAAAAGTGAAGATAGGAGGTAAGGTTAATGAGGGTGAGCTTCTGAGGGAAAATGGGTTTTTAGAAATTTCTTGAAGGTAATTCTGGTGCTTAATGGTGAAAGAGAGGTAGAGGGAATTCACTGTTGGCAGGTCTGTACTGAGTTTTAAAATCTGAGGTGACTGCTGGACTTGGCATTCCCTGGTTCTGTTAAATGGCCTTGTATGCAAGGACTGGTTCAACAGGAGGGCTGAGTGGATGCGCTTCATAAAAATCCATCAGAGCCATGATGTACCATCATCCTTTGAATCTATAAAATGGCCCTTCCATGAGGTCTTATCACTGGTTGATGCTGAGCCCATAATGGACACAACAGTGTTGTCTTTGTCCTCAAGGTGTCTTCTGTTGGGGAGAAACAGATACACTTGGGGGTCTTGTACTGTTCTGGCTCTGAGGCAGACTTTATGGAGGAAGTGTGATAAAGAACACTTTCTGGTGCCCAGGGCAACAAAACCTCCCTGGAAAGACACATGTTCTAGCAAACTTGGGCCTTTCAGGTCAGTTATGATAGGCTTCCTTGGATGTATGTAAACAGAATGTGAGACAAGGTTGAAAATCTTGCCAGAGAGCTTAACGCATCGGTAATTTTAAGAAGTACAGTCCAAGGGTTATTGGCTTGCATCAGAATGAAGGAATTTCATCCTAAAACAGAGAAGGCAAAATGCTGGCCTTGTCCTTTGTCTTTTTTCTTTTTTTCCCTCTAAATTGTTTTCTTTCCCTCCAAATGATTAAACCTGAGTAACTTGCAGGTGGCTGCAAGGGTAACAAGATTTCCCTCCCTCCTTTTTCTTAATGAGCTTGTATTTTCTCCATAAACATATTTGAAGGTTGCTCTTTCTCCTCTTCGAGATTTGAACCAAGATGAAAGGAGACCAGTGTGGCAGAAGGTGCATGTGGGTAGGTGGTGGAGGGAGTTGGCTTCAAAGGGCTGACCTCGGAGGGTGAGTCATGATGCTCTTCACTTGCCCTGCCAGCGGTTTCCTCCCCTGGTGACAAGTCAGCCAAGAAGCACAAAGCCATTTGGAGGATCGAGCCAGTCGCCAAATCTGAGTATGTAGTTTGAATTGGACACAAACTAAGACATTCTCCAGGGAAATACTTGATGATGATGATGATGATGATGATGATGATGATGATGATTTTGTCAATAACTTGCCAGGGTTGTGCAAATTAAATATGAAGATGTTGGCTCTGGAGCCTTTGATGGATCTGTGTAGAAGGGGGTGTTTGTGCTGAGGCCAATTCCCCGGTGAATGGCTCTGCATGGCAAAAATGTGTCTTTCCCAATCAGTTTCCCCCTGCAGCCCTCTGGGCCCCACAGTTGGTGAACCAGGAGGTGCTGCTCGTTAGAAGGGAAACAGTCACGGGAGGAGGAATTTACTTTGTGTTCCTTGTTAAGGTGCAATGTCTGTTTTGCCTTAGTGACTGTCCTATGTCCTGTGGCTTTCTCTGCAGGAACTAGAGGCCATAAATGGTGCTGGCAACCAGAGTGTTCTTCCCTGAGCTGCCTTGCTAGCAGGCAGGTGAAGGCTCCACAAACTTCACTGTCCAAAGGGAGGTTCCCCCCAGGAAGAAAGTGCTGCCCATGGCCCCAGCTTCAGAACAGAGAAGGTGGGACACATGGCAACCAGATTTCAGGTATTCGGCGAGAAGAAGAAAGGAGCTGTTATTCTCCATTTCCTCTGGGAGCCTGCTAAGGCACAGGCTTAAGAGTTGAATGTAAGAGCTGGTTCTGAAACAGTGACTTCCCAGGTCTACCTCAGCATTCTACTTGAGGACCAATAAGGAAATGCTCCCTTGGTGGTGACTACTCCTCTGTGCCTTGCCCAGTCTTTGAGGACCAACTCCTGTCACCCACGCACTCTACAAGATTCTTCTCCTCCTCTGAGATCACATAGCTCTGTGAGAATCACTCAAATGACAAACGTCTTGTGTGACAATATATTATTTGTCTATTTCCCCTTCCCTTCAAAATTGGGAGTCCCTTGCTGAGACACAGCAAGATCTAGCAATGCGGTTACCAAAGTCTATCACTGTGATTTTTGTTATATCTGACTACTGCCCAAAGTATCAAATACTTGATATTTTTATTTTGGCTTTCTTTGCTTACAGATTTGTTGTTGTTTTGAATGCTCCTATTTTTAAATTTAGTAATAACATAAAGTAAAATGAACTGATCCTAAGTGTACTGCTCAATGAATGAATTAATTTCACTCTATAACCTCTAGCCAAGCTAAGATATACAGCATTTAAATATCTCTTTAAAAAGATAACTTGATATCTCCACTAACAATATCTTCAAAAGTATGGTTTGATGTGCTAGTTCAAGTTTCTCTAACACACACTATAAATTACTATAAATTATAAATGCTTCTATTTCATCTAAAACCATCTTGTATAGTACGAGGTGTGATTGTATCATTCACTTAACCCATCCATTTGGTGTTTATTGAGTATGTGCTATGTGTACAGAGAGTCAGGCATACAGCAGCTAATAAAACAGACCAAAATCCCTGTTCTTGTTAAGTTCCAGTCGAGGAAAGTGATGGAGAACAAAATGAGTAAGTAAAAATATATAGACTGCCAGATGGTGACAAGACTTTGGAGCAGAATAAGGCAGGAGACAGGGACAGGAAACGCAGGGTTTGGCTAGGGGGAGTAGTTCTGAACACTTAGGTAAGGTGGTCAGACAGGGCCTAGGATTTGAGCAAAGACTTGAAAATACAGGGAAAAGGCCCTATGGGGAGATCAGATTTCCAGGTAGAGGTAACAGGAAGTGCATAGACCCAGGGGTAGCAGATTGATGGGATGCAACGAAGCTAATGTTCCACTCTTGAGAGTACCAGAGTGGCTAAAGCAGGGCCATAGCAGTCTGGCACACACAGGTTCTTATCACACCTCTGCTACCCTCTTCAGTGTCTTTGGGCAAGTTAATCTCTCAATAACGCAGTCTTCAACTGGAGTAAGAAAAATTCCCTTTTGTAGTTGTGTACTTATATAGTATGTGTATGTTAGGGAAAATGTACGTAACGCGACTAGTTTAGTATCCTCTCTGTATCAGGGGCTTGGAAAATTATAGCTGTTATTGTGCTCAGTAAGCACCTAATAAACATACAATGATTTATATGGTGGCTATAGTGCTTTGATCTTCAAAATTATCATGCCTTTTGCTTTTTATTCACATTATAATAGTTAATGAATAATATGTGTCTTGTGAAGCACTGTGCTACACAAATTTCAGGTGAAGTATGTCTTGGTCTTTGGCTTTCAGAAAAGTTTAATCTAGTTGGGGGTAAGAAGAAGAAGAAAGAGGATAGATATTAATACTGTTTGCAAATTATCCAGTTTGTCTTTTAGGTATATGGAAGGGGTTTCATTTCCCTGGCCCTTTGAAGTTAGGTGCTCATGTGACTTGCTTTGCCCATGAAATGTGCATGCTAGTGATATATATTAGGTCTTGGGCAAAGCTTAAAGAGCCAGTGCATAATTTCCCCCAAAACAGGTTTTGAGATGGGGTCTCTAACAGCCCGAGTTCCTGGGTGATTAGAGGAAGCTAAGCTTCCCTACCAACCTACATTGGAAATGCAGCATGAGCAAGAAATAAACCTGTGTCAAACCACTGAGATTGGCAATCATTTGTTACTGAAGTTAAAAGTGCCCTATCCTGACAGCAAATGTATGTAAAATAATCAGAGCACACAATCTAGGGTTGATGTCATATCATTATAATAGTGGTAAAAATATAATAAAACCAGAATAACATTCTAGGATAAGAGAGATGAAAAGAGATAGATGTATCATAACTGTGTTCACAAAGAGTTGAAAAATGCCAAATATATTGTGGCTTGATGAAAAAATGTTTTTCAACTAACATGTACATTTACTGAACTGCCATTTATGTTTGTTGTTTGATCCACTAAAAGCCTGTGGCAATATTTCAGAAAATTACAAGTTGATCCGAAAACATATATAATATTCTAGAATACATCTTTTCTGTTTCTTGAACTTCACTAGCATGTTCTTTCAATGATTTTATAAATTAGTACTTATGTTTCAGTTGCACTCCAAAAAGGAATAGAGTGGTTTAAGACTGAAAGCATTGATACAGGAAGACTAAAAACTGTTACCAGAGTAGAATACAGACATGCTGTGTTTTACTAATAAAAAGAAGTTTTGAGATAATGTCTGTCTAAAATAGAAAGTACCATTTGCTTTCAAAATTTGGTACTACCCCAGTTCAGGATCCAAGTGTCATATCTTCTCCAAACAAACACGAACTTAAATTTTTTTTAATGTTTATTTATTTTTGAGAGAGAGAGAGAGAAGAGAGAGAGACAGAGCACTAGCAGGGGAGGGGCAGAGAGAGAGAGAGGGAGACACAGAATCTGAAGTAGGCTTCAGGCTCTGAGCTGTCAGCACAGAGCCCCATGTGGGGCTAAACACGAACTTAAGAAGCAACCCATGGACTATTGGTTCATGCCTCAGTGAAAATTCATTTGCCCCTCCATTACTAAGCTCTTTGTTACTAGTAAGTTTCATTCATTCTATCACTCATTTTAAATGCCTTTCTTTCCTTGGCTCATTCTGTCAGGCTATGGAAGAGGGATACAATGTTAATCTTAACTAGGGGGCTAATGATGTCCGTCTAGAGAATTTTCATCTTACGGCGTTCATTCCGAACAGGGACACAAGGAGACTGTTTTCTCATGATGCTTCTATTCTTTCAGACCTGAATGAAACTGCTCAATCTGTGCTTCTCTAAATACAGTGAATAATAGTTCTAAAGAGTGAGGGGTGGCAGACAGGAAATCCCACCTTACAAAGACAAAATAATGTTAAGGAATTTATTTTCAACTTTCAAAAAAAAAAAAAACCCAAAAACAAAAACAAGAAAATAAAAACCCTGCAAAATTCCCTTCAAAAGCTACACCTGATTTTTAAAAGTGTAAGTAAGGTTTTTATAGACTATTACTTTATTTTTTTTTAATTTTTTTTTAACATTTATTTATTTTTGAGACAGAGAGCATGAACGAGGGAGGGTCAGAGAGAGAGGGAGACACAGAATCTGAAACAGGCTCCAGGCTCTGAGCAGTCAGCACAGAGCCCGATGTGGGGCTCGAACTCACGGACCGTGAGATCATGACCTGAGCCGAAGTCAGCCACCTAACTGACTGAGCCACCCAGGCGCCCCTATAGACTATTACTTTAAATTCAGAACACCCAAAATAATCTAAACATGGTACCAAATTAATCTTAGAGCACATTTCAATTTATTCCCCCTTTAAGCTTCAATAAAAAAAAATTTTTTTTAATGTTTATTTTTGAGACAGAGAGAGCCAAGTGGGGAAGGGACAGACGAAGAGGGAGACAGAGGATCCGAAGCAGGCTCCGCATTGACAGCAAAGAGCCCGATGTGGGGCTCAAACCCACGAACTGTGAGATCATGACCTGAGCCTAAGTCAGACACTTAACCGACTGAACCACCCAGGCACCCCAGTAATATTTCTGTTTTTGGCTGGATTTAGCCAAGTAAGTGTTGATGTCTTCCCTTTCTCAAATAATCTTTCTTCCCCCTCATTGAATTGCTAGCAGGTGAGAATTTTTTTTCACTCTCATTCACTGACGGTCTTTTTATATATTTTTTTTTATCTCTTCTCTTTTCACACTGCCCCCATCTGCTATCCTTTTATCTGCTTTGAAGCTCCATACCAAAACCCTTTTGATTCAAAGATGAAATCTGTTTTGATTAGAGAACAACAATGGAGAAGACCCCAACAATGAGGTTCCCTAAATTGGAAAAGTCAAGGAAAAGAGGGTGGGGTAAACCAGGCAGAGTAAATAG
Source organism: Panthera leo (assembly GCF_018350215.1). Taxonomy (NCBI): domain Eukaryota; kingdom Metazoa; phylum Chordata; class Mammalia; order Carnivora; family Felidae; genus Panthera; species Panthera leo. The sequence goes on along the minus strand of NC_056681.1, from coordinate 83,605,373 downwards.
GCTCTGGAAAGCAGGGATTTTGATCTCCATTCTGGCTGTATTTGGAGACAGCCCAACTCAGGGAGCAGTCCTGCTGTCCACTTTCCCAACAGGCCTCTTTTCCACTGTTCAGACCACAGTTGCCCCGCCTTACCCTGCAAAGGGAGGCTGCTACTGCTGCCTGTGTTGTGCCCATCCTCCTTTGCTTCTCTCTACCCACTGATTCCTTTAATCCCTGAGAATTCAGATCCCTCCTCCACATCTCTTGCTTCTCAGATCCCACCCTCACTACAGCCTTGCTTACCCTGGGCTCAGAGTTGGGAAGTGCAGCCCTTGTTTTCTCGTGTCAACTTTTTTAAGCCTCTTTCTGGTGTTGGAAACACACCTTGCTTAGGTGCAGCTGTTTTTAGTAAGGGTCTCAGGACTGATGCCAGTTGATTCATAAAGTATAAATGGACTTGGTGACTCTTTAGGAGGCCCCTGTGCCCCTGGTGCTGGAGGCGGAGTGCAGAGAAGGCAGTGAGCAATGGGAAACACCTTGGCTGTGCTGGTGGGCTTCAGATCCACTTGGGGTCTGGTCTTGTCCACCCTGACCATAACCTTCTGCCCTCTTTCTTCTCTTTGGACTGTTAAGGAGTCTTTTGGTGGAGTTCCTTTGTTCAGAGTAATGATTTCCAAGTGGCTAAAAAAGAACTGAAAAAAGAACAAATCAACAAAAGAAATTTGTGAATCTCCTGAAAATTTCTCCCACGCTTATGAAATGACTAACTGAAATGTGAATAAAATCTGTTTGTTCAGAAAATCAGGAACGCATCTATCATCTTGCATTTTAACATTTAAACTCCTCTGTACACATTTCATGCTTGGTTTTTTTGTTTTTGTTTTTGTTTTCTTTTAGTAGCAAAACTGTAGGTAAACCAGGGACTGGCTCAGCTATGAAACTGTGGAACACTCTGAAACGGCCGGGTGAAGCACTCTTCCAGGGGCCCATTTAACCGTGGGTAGGGCCCAGGTTAACTGAAGTTGGGGAAAATGGAAATGTTGACATTTCTTTAAACAATAAAAATTACAAGTGATTGCCAAAGTGCCATGAGCTGACATTTATGGAGATTGTTCGCCGATTATATATATGAAATATCATAAGTAATTAGCTCGTGGCAATTACCTGCCCCTCATTATTTTGCTTTTAGAATATTTTTAAAGCTTAGGTTACTAAAATTTCAAATAATCCTGGGCTGTGGTGTCATGGGTCTTTATCCAAATGAATCGTGGTCTCTTGTAAACAGTCCTATGATCTGATTTCCATTGGGACAGGAGTTGTAAAAGGCCAGGGATTTTCGATGGATTTACACATATACTGTTTCAGTTAAGTTACCAAGGTTGACTTTACAGCCCTTTTCCTTGGAGTCTTAAATACACTTGCCACCCAGTCTCTTCCTACCACATTGGAGGGAATGGGTGATGAGATTAAAAGGGCTCAAGGTGGGGGCGGGAGGAGTCTGCCTCCATGAAATTTCCAACTGGAAATCCTTCTGCAGTTGGTGGTCTCAGTTAACTAGCTTGGTGGCATTTATTGCTGGAAAGCTGACTCTTAAAGATACTTCAACATGGAGGCAGGCATCGGAGCATTTTTCTCTTGGAAAGCTTCGTTCTACTGATACCCTTTTGCAAGGAAGAGATGCTTGGGAAGAAAGTTGGCAATTGTAATCTGAATGTGCATGAAGCCACTGAAGCAGGGCAGGCCAGGTCCTCCAGCTTGGTTTCTCCCTGCTTCCCAAACACAAGAGAAGATGGGCTGGCTTTCTTAAGGTTTGCTCAGCTCAGGCTGGAATCATTACAAACAAATATTAATGGCACTCCATTACTGGCTACATTTTCAATGAAGTTTAAATAGTCTGAGTTATGATGATTAGCGAGAAATGCACAGATAATAAAGGTAAATGAGATTCATATTTAATCCCCAACTCTAAACGACTGGTTTGATTGTCTCATTCACTTGGCAAACAATTTCGTTTCTAAATGTTATTTAAGCCACAGATATAATTTCTTTAACACAGCAGAAAGGAGGAGATTAAAATATGAGATGGAAGCAGCACTTACCTTAGGCTGATTAATAGGCTCAGGCTGGTCCTCTGCCGCCATGCTTAAAAGCATCAAGACATGCTTTGCTATCCCAGCCTATATATATTGATACTAACTGGGTGCCAGGAAAACCACTCTGATTAGTCATACTAAACCACCACTTAAGTGGTGTGCACGCCATGGACAAGTCATAAATTTGGGAACTCTCAGAAGCAGCACCCCCTTCCCCGAGGAGGTATGAAGGGGTTCGGTTCACTGGAAGTTCTCTTATCCTTAACTTGGCATTCTCTCCTTAACCTACTGGCTGTCTGCCTCAAATCATAGAGCAACTGGAATAAGAAATCTGGAATTTCATCCACGTGGTCTGATGAGGCCAACGACTCAGTCTAAATAAACCACCTTTGCACTGATAGCAGAAAGGGAGATGAAGGCTGGGAGCTTCTACATTTATCTTAAGCTTTACTGAAGTTTTATTGAAGTCACAGACTACTGGGACCATGACTTACTGTTTAAAGTCAGAAAGTTTGACAATGGTTTTCTAGAAATGGTATGAACACTATGAGGTCTAATTCCTATCTTAAGGGAACTTCTAAATAATCTCATTTGTATTTACTGAGGCATACCCTTCAAAGGACTATAGGAAGAAAACGCCTTTTGAAAATTTTCCTTGGAGCTTGCCTTTCCATTTAGCTTCTAATCTTTAAAGTAGAACAAGCAAGTGAGCTCGCTTTTTCAATCTCCCCACCCCCTCTCCTGTTTCTTTCCATGAAATTTTCCCATCAAGAGTGTCTTTTTCTCCCACTTGGCATCTCTGAGAACAAAACATCAACTCTGAGTAACTGTGACGTGCAGATAGAGCTTTGAACTTGCTCCGAGTATGGGAAACTGGGAGAACTATAAAGTATTCCCCAACGCCATGCTCAAAAACGACAACATTCTTTAAAACTCCGCATGAAATTCAATCTAATTCTTCCTTTCTCCGATTACAGGATCCTTGGTGTAAAATATTACATTTTTTAGCAACAGTGCAAAGTTAATCTATCATAGTGCACCTCCAGGTGAGATTTATTACCGATTGCTTTCTAAAAATGGTGTGCTCTCCCTGCATATGTGGGCCATATTCATCTTATTATTATCCAGTTGAAAAATTCCCAGCATACGCAACGCCTGAGAAGTAAGAGTGGGCAAGCCCACAGAATATGACACTTATGCTAATCTGCGCCCTGCTGTGGAAAAACATACACAAGGATTCCATTACCACATTCATTAGGCTGCAGCACACTCCATCCTGAATAGGGATTATGAACCACAATAGACTGAAAGCAGTGGATTGAGCCCACTTAGCCAAATTGCTCTGACATTGGCCAAATATGCTGGCACCGGGAAGATCATCAGCTCAGACTTTGCAGAGGATGTTACTCATTGAAAGTTTGTCCTTCCCTGTGACTGTCACACCACTCAGTTCATGGCATATGCCGTTAGTTCAGATGGTGAAAGCTGGCACCCGCAATGTATTTATGATTGGAGCCTGGAAGGACTGTTTGAAAGGTGTTACCCAGCTCTTTCCAAGCACCTGTTGTGCGGTGCCTCTGACCCTCCCCACCCACACTCCTTTCCTGATTACATTCAGAGAATGAGTTGTGTGGTGATAAAACTGTATAGCTAGAAAAGAGTCAGAATCAGATGAAAATGCCAGTTCAGCACTCAGCTTGCCCACATCTCCTTTCTCTGGTTTTCTGGGCTACCAGATATAGTAGCCACTTATCAGCCTGATCTTTTTGCAGTGGCAAGGATATTTGCCACTGGTGAGCTAAAAATATTTTAAATAATGTCAGAAATAATAAAGAAGACAAGCTACTGCTCAGGAGATGTTATGGAATCTGGCTATGCAGGCAGAGGGGAAAGATGTAAATCACGCCCATGTATTTCATTAAGAAGACAATAATGAAAACCTCCTGGGTGAAACAGGTTGTCAGACTCAGGTTCTAGGGAACTGTGGTCTAGGCTTTTCCTTTTCAGTGTGGGACTTCAGCAGGAAGTTAAGAGTAGTTGTACCCAACACTTTGATTTATATCACTGATGCGTTTCTGAAAAGGTGCAGATAAATCAAATCTTATTTTTGTAAACTGAATATCATACATGCTCCAGGAAGCTTCTTTTGGCCAAAGTAACTCTGCACTGAATCCTTCTGTGTGTGTAAAGTGAAGGATGGAATCTTATGCCTGAAATGCAAATAATCATGGCTGCGTTTATCATCCATCTGTTAAGTTCCAAGTTCACCATACTGGGCTTTCCAAAAGTGGAGTACCAGAAGCATCAAATAGAAACGAGGAGGGCACTTGAAAAGGGGACTGCTGAACTGACCACAGCTTTTAATTTTTTCCCCGCTTGAGAAAATGGAAATGTCAGAGAATGGCAGGCCTCGTTTTTCTTTGCATGCTTAGGTTGCGTCATGTGTTTTGGAAAGGCATAACTAACCTCTTGAGTTTTCTAAACATAAACCCCATCAATACCGGCTTACGATGCCCATAAATCCAGGGTGGGAAATACGGATGGCACCCAGGCGCCCTGCCTGCTTCCATGGCAGAGCCTGTCGCTGTTGAGAGGCCGCCGTTCTCCTCCTGCTGCTGCTCCCTTCTTGCAAGTCTGTCCTGCACTTGGCTCTGAAAGCAGCTCTCAAACTGCAGCAGACACATGGGGACAGTGGAAAGGAGCTCTGGGAGGGGAGAGGCTCTGGATTTTTCTCTTCCACGTGATGCTCCACAGCCCCGCTTTTCCAGACCATCCTCTTAAAGGGAGTCCTGCCCTGTACCTTCCAGCTCCCTGAGATACCAGGACGCATCAAACAGGTTGAAGGAGGCTCTGTTTTCTTGCCAGGGGAACATGGCCCTTTGCACCGCGATTGTAATACAATCTTTCCTCTCTGGGGCTGCGAATGCTACAGTGCAAAACCGTGTTTGAAAACCTCTTTTATCATTCACCGTCTCCAGACTGAAATCATTTTTGACAACCTCTGCAGAAAACAAGCAGCTTTCTGGCTACTGGCGAGTCGATTAAAGGGAGGAAACACATGTTCACTGTCAGACGAAGCCCCTGGAGAAAGCACTGACAACCTTTTAACCCCCTTTCCCAGGGAAAGGGCCCAAATGTTTCTCTGGTACAAAATCACCACATTGTCTTAAGCATCCTTTCATTTCATGTATCTTTTTATTTCTTCCTAAGGCAAGACATGTAAAAATAATAATCCTCAGCACCTCTGTTTTTATTTTGGACGTTAACAGATTTGTTTTATACCCTACTCAGGAAGACAGGGAAAAGAGCATCATTAGTGAATATCTTTTATGAACTAACCCCTCCATTTTTTTTTCACCGTCTGACCACAGTTCAAATACCAACACACCAATGAGTTCACTCACCTCGTAGAGTGATTCCTCAGACCCAGCCAAGAAGCCACAGGAGTGAAATTTTTGGAACAGTAGGAAGGCCCGACTAGCCGACATTATTAACAAGCTGAGCAGTAAGACTGGGCTGTGGAAACTTTTGCGCACCTCAAGATCCGGACCTTACATTATTTATGCACATGTTGTCAAGCAGACACATTCCCATATACGGCATGAGAAGCAAGTGGGGTGGGAGATGAAAGGGTTATATAAAACTGAACATGAGTGTCAGGTGTGTGGGTTTGCTTCTTAAAAAAAAAAAAAAAAAGGAATAATTGTTTTTAAAATGCCAGCCCTGTAATCATCACAATTACAAAAATATCTAGCACTCAGTTCCTTAACCTATAACCTTAGTATTTTTTACATCAGTATCACTGGCCCTGGTGGTTTGGTCTATTATGAGAAAATGATCCACCTCACTCCCTCTCTCCCAGAGACTGCATATTTGTTTTTAGGAGCCTAAAGGCAGGGTGGAGAGTTGGAGTGGGGGGGGGGGGGATGGAGGGGAGGGGACAAGCTTTAAAGTTGCTGTCTGGCTGGCTGGGAGGGGAGGCCTTGTGGGAACTGCCTAGAGCAGAGGTTGTCTCAAATGAAAGACAGGCAAAGAACAGCTCCACCCATGTGAATTGGTACTTGGGGGCTTGAGTCTGCCATATTCTACCAGCCCTCTTTTTTGTTTGTTTGTTTTTTGTTTTTATTGCTTGCAAATGGATTTTTATTTTTTTATTGAGGTGAAATCTGCACAATATGAAATTAACATTTTAGAGTCAACAATTCACAATGTTGTGTAACTACCACCTCTACCTGGTTCCAAAACGTTTTCATCACCCCAGAATAAAACTTTGTTTCCATTAAGCAGTTAATCCTCATTTCCTCCTCTCCCCAGTCTCTGGAAACGACCAATCCACTTTTTACTTCTATGGATTCACTTATTTTGGATACGTCCTATAAATAGACTCATACACCATGTAACCGTTTGTGTCTGGCTTTTTTCATTTGGTATAATGTTTTTTTTGAGGTTCATCTACATTGTAGCTTGTATCAGTATTTCATTTCTTTTTATAGTTGAATTAATATTCCATTGTATGCATATACCATAATACATTTATCCCTTCATCTGTTATGAACATTTGGGTTGGCTATTGTGAATAGTGTTGCTATCAACATTCATACACAAGTACTTGTTTGAGAACAAATTGAAAATCAGTGTATTCAGTTCGTTGGGGGATATACCTAAGAGTAGAATGGCTAGGCCACTATGGTAATTCTGTTTCACTTTTGGATGAACTGCCCTACTGTTTTCCATAATGGCTGAACCATCTTATATTCCCACAGGCAGTGCACAATTGCTCTTTTTTATTTTCTTTTTTATTACAACCATCCTAGAGAGTGTGAATCTCAGTGTGGTTTGATTTGCATCTTCCTAACGACTAGTGATGTTGGAACATCCTTTCATGTGCTTGTTGGCCATTTGTATATCTTCTCTGGAGAAAGAGATATTCAAGTGCTTTGCCCATTTTTGAATAGAATTGCTTGTCTTTTTGTTGTTGGGTTCTAAGAGTTATATGTACTTTTACATTCTGGATACTGGACCCTTATCAGATACATGATATACACGTATTTTCTTGCATATGGTTTTCTTTCCACTTTCTTGATATCTTTTGATACACAAAATTTTAATATTGAATAAGTCCAATCTATTTTTGCTCCTGCTTTGGAGGTGTCATAAGAATCCAGTGACTTATCCAACATCATTAAAATTTATCTCTATGATTTCTTCTATGGGTTTGATAATTTTAGCTCTTCTATTGAGATTTTTGATGCCTTTTGAGTTAAATTTTGTATATGATTTGAGGTAGGGGTCCAGCTTCATTTTATGGCATGTGGATATCTAGCTGTCCCAGCACTCTTTGTTGAAAATTCTAGTTCCCTATTGAATGGTTTGGCACTCTTGTTGAAAAATCAACTGGCCACAGATGTACAGAATCTCAATTCTATCCCATTGGTCTATATGTCTATCTTTGTGCCAGTACCACACTTTTTTGACCACCATAGCTTTATAATAGGTTTTGAAATGGCAAAGTGTGAGTCCTTCAACTTTCTACTTGCCCCCTTGATGAGTATATCATAATGAGCCTATAATTCAGGCCCAGACCTTTCACTGGCTTCTCTATTTCCTGGCAGAGACTTTAGACCTAAAACTTGGATACACCTCCAAACACATTATCTTTATTATATCATTAAAAATGCCCTTGACCCTCTAAAATTTTACAACTAACCACTATTTCCTCACTAGCAATACTTCTTGTGTTCTAATTCTAAAGTGGTATTTATCAAGAAGTAGCTTGATTTTGAGAGCAGTTGGCTTTCTGTTATTTGAAAAATACACGCTCCAATTTTTTTCTATCACCACATTCAGGTTGCTTCCCTGAATAGCTTCAAAGAAACATTACAGTGTTGGGCACTAGGAGCTTGCAAAGATTCTGAGGGCTGTTTGGAGAATGAACTATGTTGTAATATTTTTACTATAATACAACCTTCTGCTTTGCCTACGGTCAGACAAATTGGGTATATCTCAGTTTCTATGCTGAGCTTAATAAAAGGTTCCTGGCTATATGTCACAACAAGTCCTGTAGGAAATGTGACATACATATGCCTCTGTGTTCTGGATCTCCACTTGACTTTGCACGGACATACCTGAAGGGGGTCTTGGCTTTATTTCTGTCAGGTCTTTGTGTCTTCAGACTTCACATACTCCCACCTAGAAAGGCAATGAGGACCAACATTTCATCTCTCATATGTTGATGATGTATGAAATTACTCATAAATATATACAGCATCTTACATAGTAAAAAATCAGCCTTAAAATACAGGTGTAAAACACTACTTGAGGGAAGTAGTATGTTGGCTTTCAGAGAAAAACAGAATAACTTTGACCACTACATAGAATATTCCAGGAGGAAGTAATGTTACATCATCCAACCCTTGGTGTTGTTTGGAGAAAAGAGGCCCAGGGAACTGGTCTATCTGGCTAAGAGACAATGTTCTCAATGAGACACCGATCAAAAAAAGACGTAAGTTCAGAGGGAGCACTGAAGAATTCAAATGCCTACAATGAGATGGCTGATCTAAACCTTAGTAGAGGTTTGCCTGGGAAAAGCTGTGTGTGGTGAAGGGGAGACTCTCCAACTGCGAGCACAGGGCCAGTACGTTGGAAGATTCAGACCCACTTTCCAAACTCAGCAATGCTGAGTGAGGGATGGGTAGCTGGTGCTTCTTTTGATTCTTTTCAGAAAAACCACCTAGGAAGTAAAGTTTGATACGGTGGCAAAGGTTGGAAGGAAGACTAAAGTGATAGGGAGGCCTTTCTGATGACATGCTTGGTCTTCTGGTGAACTTAAGTCTTCTCCCTAGCTTACTGAAAAATAAGATGCCTTTTTATGACAACAGTGGCCATTTGTTAAGTATTTACTCTATGCTTAAAATTGTGGTTGGCTCTTTATAGGTATTACAAAAACTAGGATGGTATATTAATGCACATCCTGCAGATGAGAAAACTAAGGCACAAAGAGGTTAAGACCATTGCTCAAGAAAGCACAGCTGATATGTGGCAGAGCCATTTTGGGGGACTAATATAATACATGCTGATTATAGAAAAAAATGGAAAATGGAGAAAAAGTATAAAGATGAAAATAAAAATCAACCATAATACCACATCCATAAGTAACCCAATTATCTCTTTTGACCAACATATACTTATTTTGAGCTCCAAAATGTCTAAGCAGTAGCAAGCCATTGTGTGTGGCAGTCTCACTGCAATGCCTGTGAGTCTGTTGTTTTGTTCTTTTTTGACTGTTCTCATTTTTTTCTGTTCCCAAGATTTCTTTTTTCCTTCTGCATTTCCTACCCCTCACTCACAGTTCTTCTCTGTATATCACCTCTTTAAAGTGGAAATTGGGAGGAGGGTTCCCAGTGGGTGGCAGGAGAGGCATTCTACTTCTTCCCTCCAGAGTGCTCCTTGTGACAGTCTCCTTGCTTCCCACCCTGGTTGGTCTATCAGCAAAGGACATGGAGGTTGCATGAGATGAACTGACAGGGCTGTGCATGCACGTTTACGAGCAACAGGCGGTGGAAGTAAACACAGCCAAACCATCTTTCATCCATGGCACATATTATTGATTTTTCTCTAATTAAAACAGTCACAACAGTCATTGTTGTCATGCCCACATTTCTCATCTTTTATATTTTAAATAGGAACCAGCTTGCTTGGTAAAAACCCAGCAATCCTCTTTCTTTCATCCCTCTCACTTCCTCCCAGTCGAAAGCCATCTCTTCTTAAGGGGTCTTTTTGGGTCTTTGGCACTTTTACGATATGAAGATCTCTACTCTTGACAGATCTTTAGGCTGTAGGCTTCCTCAACAAAGGAAAGACTGAATTGTGGGTCCTGGCACTGAACCCCCTTCCTAGTCACTATAACTGGGAGCTTGAGGCATCTGTTTCTGGGATTCCTTCTGGTTGACTGTCATTCGTGTTAACAGCTGGACTTGCAATCTGGGAGATTTCTTCATCAGCAGGACTGCCTCAGGCTCTGCCCCATCATCCACCCTGTCCCCTGGTGGCTCAAAGAGAGACGGAGGCAATGAGGGGAGGGCAGAGAGTGGAACAGTTGGTCTCCAGCTCCTTTGGGGGAATAAATGGCCCTGGGTGGGGACTCAGGAAAGGCATGTGACCTCAGATCTTTAAATGAGACTGGAAATGATGGACATCTGGAGCTCTGGGCTGGGCACCAGTGACAAAAATGTTACAAAGAAATGAATTTCCTGTTTGATGCATAAACAAATAGGAAGCGTCCCTGAGGAATGGATTTATCTGCTTGTAAAAGCTTCTTGGTGGTTTGGCAGAGTGGAAAGCATACCAAGAGCAGAGCCTCCAGCGTCTGCCATAAACTGACTTTGTGGCCTTAGACAAACACTAAAAATTTCTGGTTTTAAGTTTTCTTCTCTGTGAAGGAACAAGATACACCTGTGGGCAGTTTTTAGTATTCCATGGAGTACTTGGAAGACAGACGAAAGAAAGTGAGAAAACAGAGGGCCTTGGATCCTATACTCCTATAATCTGTAACAATTTTTTGTATAATTTCTTAGCCCTGGATATGTATTGGTGAATAAGAGAGATAACATCCACGACTTTAAGGAGTTAACATCCTAGTGGGGGAGACAGAAAATAGACAAATAAATATATAATGTAATGTCAGGAGGTAGTAAGTGATACCTAGAAAAAGAGAACTGTTTCTAAGATTGATTGTCTCTAAGAGTTGGGTATTTGGAGCTATCTCTGGGGCATGTAGAGCTTAGAGCAAGTCATATTATGTGTCCCTTATTTCCATACTACCACCCAGAAGACTTTCTTATAAATCAAAGACAGGCTTGAAAGCAAACCTGCGGTGTATGAAGATCACACACAGGACAAGCACATAAAATTAGAAGAGGGGAACTAGTCCATCTGCTTTGCCTTGGGGACCAGAGGAAAAGGAGAGAGTGATCTCAGGCTGAAGTTAGAAGAGCTTCAAGTGATAGCATATAGATGGCTCTCCTTTTTGCTAAGGACTGTCTTTCTGAGCCACTGCCTTATATGGGGTCCCCAATGTTTGAAGCCTGAGGCGACTGCCCATATTCTATGATTGTTTATCATAAGAAGGTTAGATTAGCATGTTTCAATAGCTCAGATCAGATCCAGGAATTTGAGTAGAAATAACTAGACAACATGCATTGAAGATTGAAGGTGCCTTTAATTCATCTTTTCCAATCTTCATTTTTCAGCTGAAGACCCTGAAGGGCACAGAAGTTGGAGAAGCAAAGCCAAGACTGTAGAGATGCTTAGCCATGTCAGAGCTGGGCCACTCAGAGCAGGCCTGGGCTGCTGAGATTATCCATACCACTCAGCTATGGTCCTGGCTATTGGCTTACATATCGGTTACACAAATAGTTAGAATCAAAATATTTTCCTAGCTGACTGGTCTACTTAATTATCCAACAAAAATCAGTGGCCGTTCATCCAGGCTTGGATCTCTAATACCCTCTTAATTTAATTCTCTCTGGTTATTCTCATCTGGGCTATTTGCTCCTCTTTATGATAGAATCTAAATTATACATTCAGACCCATCTCATGAGTAGGACAGGGTTCTGAGGCAAAGCAGAATGACTTGGCACTCACTTGGTACAATTGGTCAATAAAGATTTTCCATTTAAATGATGCAGACAGAAAAAAAATGCCTCTGGATGAATCAGACACAACAGACAGCCATGATTTCACCTCTTCAGTTTATGGAGTTGAACACTTTAAATATGCAAAACAAGCCCTATTGAGATAATCTGTGCTTGGGTGGCTCCCAATTCTCTAACTGAAAAGAAGGGATATGGATCTGCAGGAGGAAGTGAAGACCTAGTGTAAGAGATTATATGGACTGCTGGGTTTAAATTCAGAAAATAATCCCCTATATGTAGATGATGCTTTATGGTTTAGAAACACTTTATGATCACTTCAGTCTTCGGAAGAATATGAGGATATTTCTAGGGTATAAGTGGCACATAGAAGTGCAAGAAACATTGATCATAAATACAAGAGGCATGTATCAGAGGCTGAAGCCTACAATAGCATTTTTACTTTTGGAAAAGACCTCTAAACCATTTAGTTAAACCACTCCAGCCCTAGCAGTAACAATGATTATTTTACAATATCTCTGAAAACTGTAGATATCTAGTCTGTACATGAATATCTTAGAGATGGTTGCTTTGAATCTCATAAAACAGTTTATTCTATCTATCTATCTATCTATCTATCTATCTATCTATCTATCTATTTTAATTTACATCCAAATTAGTTAGCGTATAGTGCAATAATGATTTCAGAAGTAGCATCCAGTGATTCATCACCTACATACAACACCCAGTGCTCATCCCAACAAGTGCCTTCCTCAATGCCCCTTGCCCATTTAGCCCATCCATCCACCCAACACCCCATCAGCAACCATCATTTTTTTCTCTGTATTTAAGAATTTCTTATGATTTAGGATGCCTGGGTGGCTCAGTTGATTAAGCCTCAGACTTCGGCTCAGGTCATGATCTCATGGTCAGCGAGTTCAAGCCCCGCCCGCATCAGGCTCTGTGCTGACCACTCACAGCCTGGAGCCTGCTTCAAATTCTGTGCCTCCCTCTCTCTCTGTCCCTCCCCTGCTCATGCTCTGTCTCTCTCTGTCAAAAATAAATAAACATTAAAAAAGTCTCTTATGTTTTATTCCCCTCCCTGTTTTATTATTTTTGCTTCCTTCCCTTATGTTCATCTGTTTTGTATCTTAAATTCCACATATGAGTGAAGTCATATGATATTTGTCTTTGACTACTTTTGCTTAGCATAATACACTCTAGTTCCAATCACATTGTTGCAAATGACAAGATTTCATTCTTTTTGATTGCCGAGCAATATTCTATTGTGTGTGTGTGTGTGTGTGTGTGTGTGTGTGTGTGTGTGTGTATACACACACATACACCACATCTTCTTTATCCATTCATCATCCATCGATGGACATCTGGGATCTTTCCATACTTTGGCTATTGTTGCTAGTGCTTCTATAAACATTGGGGTGCATATGTCCCTTCTAAACAGCATACCTGTATCCCTTGGATAAATACCTAGTAGTGCAAATTTCCGGGTTGTAGGGTAGTTCTATTTTTAATTTTTTGAGGAACCTCCATACTGTTTTCCAGAGTGGCTGCACAAGCTTGCATTCCCATCAGCAATGCAAAAGAGATCCTCCTTCTCCGCATCCTCACCAACATCTGTTGTTGCCTGAGATGTTAATATTAGCCATTCTGACAGGTGTAAGGTGGTATCTCATTGTGGTTTTTATTTGTATTTCCCTGATGATAAGTGATGTTGAACATTTTTTTTTCATGTGTCGGTTGGCCATCTGGATGTCTTCTTTGGAGAAGTGTCTATTCATGTCTTTTGCCCATTTCTTCACTGGATTATTTGCTTTTTGGGTATTGAGTTTGATAAGTTCTTTATAGGTTTTAGATACTAACCCTTTATCTGATATGTCATTTGCAAATATCTTTACCATTCCATCAGATGCCTTTTAGTTTTGCTGACTGTTTCCTTTGCCATGCAGAAGCTTTCAATTTGATGAGGTCCCAATAGTTCATTTTTGCTTTTGTTCCCCTTGCTTCCAGATACATGTTTACGAAGTTGCTGTGGCCAAGATCAAAGAGGTTTTTGCCTGCTCTCTTTCTAGGACTTTGATGACTTCCTGTTTTACATTGAGGTCTTTCATTCATTTTGAGTTTATTTTTTTGTATGGTGTAAGAAAGTGGTCCAGATTCATTGTTCTTCATGTTGCTCGCTATGCAGTTTTCCCAACACCATTTGCTGAAGTGACTGTGTTTATTCCATTTGATAGTCTTTCCTGCTTTGTCAAAGATTAGTTGGCCATATGTTTGTGAGTCCATTTCTGGGTTCTCTATTCTGTTCCATTGATCTGTGTGTCCGTTTTTGGGCCAGTACCATACTGTCTTGATGATTACAGCTTTGTAATACAGCTTGAAGTCTGGAATTGTGATGCCTCCAGCCTTGGTCTTCTTTTTCAGAATTGCTTTGGCTATTTGGGGTCTTTTCTGGTTCCATCAAATTTGGTAGGGAATGTTCATCAGAGAAATTGGTCTATAGTTCTCCTATTTAGTGGGGTCTTTGTCTTGTTTTGGAATCAAGGTAATGCTGACGTCATAGAATGAGTTTGGAACCTTTCCTCCCATTTTCATTTTTTGAAACAGCGTCAAAAGAGTAGGTGTTAACTCTTGTATAAATGTTTGGCAGAAGTCCCCTGGAAGGCCATCTGGCCCTGGACTCTTTTTAGGAGATTTTTGATTACTAATTCAATTTCTTTACTGGTTATGGGTCTGTTCAAATTTTCTATTTCTTCTTGTTTCAGTTTGATAGTGTATACATTTCTAGGAATTTGTCCATTTCTTCCAGATTGCCCAATTTTTTGACATACAATTGTTCATAATATTCTCTTATTATTGTTTGTATTTCTGCAGTGTTGGTTGTGATCTCTCCTCTTTCATTCTTGATTTTATTTATTTGGGTCCTTTCCTTCTTTTTGATCAATCTGCCTAGGGGTTTATCAATTTTGCTAATTCTTACAAAGAACCAGCCCCTGGTTTCACTGAACTGTTCTACTGTTTTGTTTTGTTTTTTTTTTATTTTGATATCATTGATTCCCGCTCTAATCTTTATTATTTCCCATCTTCTGCTGGCTTTGGGTTTTATTTGCTCTTCTTTCTCCTGCTCTTTAAGCTGTAAGGTTAGGTTGTGTATCTGAGATCTTTCTTCTTTCTTTAGGAAGGCATGGATTGCTATGTACTTCCCTCTTATAACTGCCTTTGCTGCATCTCAGAGGTTTTGGGCTGTCATGTTATTATTTTCATTGGCTTCCATGAAATTTTTAATTTCCTCTTTAATTTCTTGGTTAACCCATTCATTCTTTAGTAGGATGTTCTTTAATCTCAAAGTATTTTCTGTCTTTGCAAATTTTTTCTTGTTATTGATTTTGAGTTTCACAGTGTTGTGGTCTGAAAATATGAACAGTATGATATTGATTGTTCTGTACTTGTTGAGGGCTGATTTGTGTTCCAGTATGTGATCTACTGTGAACGATGTTCCATGTATAACAGTTTATTCCATTTAAAAAATAGTTCAAATTATATTAAAACAAAATGTGAGTTCAAATCTATGTCTTCATGGCTTTTAACCATTGGTCCTGACTCAGGTATCGGGTGTTACACAGGGTAATATTATTAGTTACCACTTCACAAATGTTTACTATGCCCCAAGTCTTACAAACTTTACTTTCAATTGTCATGACCCCTCTAAAGATAAATATTATCTTCCAGTTTAAACAAACAAACAAACAAACAAACAAACAAATAAATAGACAACCAGGGAGATTAAATTAAGTGTGAAAAGACACATAATTAGTGGCAAAGCTAGCATTTGAACCCAAATCTGTTTTGCCCTGCTAGAACACACTGCCCAAGTTAAGTCTAATCCTTTTATATGGTGTTGCTCTCCAATATTTGAAGAGGATTTCTGGAATCTTGTCAACATCTCTATCTTAATTTGGATAAGTATCTCAAGTACACCCTTTGTTTGGTGTACATTGTTTTTTTGTTTTTGGGTGGTTTTTTTTTTTGGTGGGTAATCAGAAAAATGCACATGTGCACCTAGCTATAAAATAGACACCTTACTTAGTTTATGTCTGTGTATTCCAGATTAATAACCCATGACTATTCCTCCAATCATTCTTCAGCAATGTGGGTTGCTGCCATGGTCAGTGGTACTCCAAAGCTGTCCTAGTTTGCCACTCTCCCTCATTTCGTGTGGTTCCCAGAACTGACCGTCGTGCTCTAGGACTCTAGTTCAGCCCACTGTATGGGAAAGAATTCCAAATCACCACCACTGCTGCTGTTCCACAGCCTGCTCTCATGAGCTCACCAAAGCTAAATGGTCTGAGTGAGGCCATCTACAATTCATTGTTCCCTATAAGACTCAGCCTTTGATCCCAGCTCCAGGGATTTTTCCTCCAAGGAGATGAAGTTCACACCTGGATAATAGGGCTCCTTCTCAAGTCATATCCAGAGTTGTGTAGAAATTTTCTTTGAACACAGTAAAAATTGTTTTGCTTTACACACTTCCCTGACACTGCAGGAGACAGGTGTTTGTGGGAAACAAGGCCCACATGGAGTCTCTTTTCAGTAAGTAGGTCTACCAGGTATGGAAGAATGTTTCTACTTAATCTAACTACCTCTGTTCCCTCAAGAAAGACCTTGTAGGCTTCTGTACTTTTTCACACCACATACATGAGAGAAATGCTTAAGAGAGTAGGGGTAGCCTTAAAAAGACTGTAGCATGATCTCTCCACACAACTTAATTATTTTTGATTTCCATAAAATAAACCCCAAATTTTGCAATAAATTCTGAAGGCTAGGATCCTATCTCTTTTGTATGGCCAAATTTTCTTGGGTTGTCTTACCTTTAGATGGATCCCACTGAGATGATTTTGCTCACCTCTGTGCTTCTTACCTGGATAGGGGAGAGGAAAGGAGGATAAACAAGGAGTTGGAGGCCATGTTTAATTCACAGATAAAACAGTGCTGTTGGGTCTCATTCAAGGACTCACTTCCTCTTTCTTGAAACTTCCTTTGTTTAACTTCCAATACAACACTTTCTCTTGATTTTCCCTCTACCTCACTATTTTTTTCTTTCTTACTTTCCCTTGTTAGTTTTTCCTGTTATTCCCAACCTTCTCCTGTTTGGAGTGCCCCAGGATTTAGTCCTTGGTTTTCTCCTCTCTCTATACTTACTCCCTTGGTAATTTACTCCAGTCTACTGGTTTTAAAGACTTTGCATGTTCAGGTGACTTCAAAATTACATCTTAAGTACAGACCCCTCAAACTTCAGACATGTATACCCAATTCTATACTTCATATTTCTTCTAGGATGTCTAATAGACATCCTGAACTCAACATGTTAAAAACTGAACTCCTGATCCTACCCTAGCACCTTTGTCTTCCCCATCTTAGCTGATCTTCCAGTTGCTCAGGCCAAAAAACTTGAACTCATTTTTGACTTCTCTCTCTCTCTCTCTCTCTCTCCAACATGAAATCTGTAAGCAAATCTTGTCTGACCTACCTTTATATATATCCAGAATCTGACCCTTCCCCACCATCTTGTTCTACGCTACCATAATTTCTTGCTTGGAATATTTCAATACACTCCTGACAGGTTTTCCTGCTCCTGCACATGTCTCCCTGACACAGCAGTCAGTGTAGTCTTCCTGAAATGTTAAATCAGACCATGTCACTCTTCTGCTCAAAACCCTAAAACGGCTTCCTATTTCACTCAGAGTGAAAGTCCTTACATTGATTTATGTGATCTGGCCCCAAATACCTTTGGCTTCCTATTTTACTCTTTTTCTCTCACTCATTCTCCTTCAGGACTTTCAAGTATTTGCTCAAATCACCTCATCACTGTATTCTACCTCCCCTCCATCCAGGGCACACACATCCCAAACTTCCAATAGCTTCACTCTACTCTTTTTTTTTGTTTGTTTCCACTATGACTAACATTTGCTTATTTATTATGTTTATTGCTCATCGTCTGTCTTTCTCCACTAGAATGTAAACTCCACAAGAAGAGGGACTTTTTATCTGATTAGTCCATTTACATATCTTGGCAATGACAGCAGTGCTTGGTCCAGAGGGGACAATAAATACTTGTTGAATAAAGCAATTAATGAATAAATGAACAAAGATTACGTGAACAAAAAGCAAGAGGGTCCAGTTTTGCTATTCTTAGGCTAATAACTGCAATAACATATCTGAATAAAAAAATAGATATAATCATATTATAGTACTATTTATGATGTGTAGCATAACCATTCTGTGCTTCTCAAACTGTGGTACAAGTATCTTCAGGTGGATATGGCAATGTGCTTGGGATGCCAAAAGCTTAATATAAATAAGCATGACACTTCTCCCTTTAGGTTCTAATTTTCTCAATGATTTGGGGCAAAAAAAATATTTGTTTCATATTAATACAAACATGAAAAAAATGGAATACAAACTTTGCATGAATTCTAAGGATGAAACCTAAGATTTCACAGAAAAAGCTCTGCTCCTGATTCTATCACACATTTGCTTTCCTCTGCCCTAAATGGAATTTATGAAGAAACACTGAATACTATTTTAATATCAAGTCAAAGTCTCAACTGAGTAGTTTTCCCTATGCTCAAGTCATTTACTGAGTTCACCAAATACTCTGCAAAGCATCTTATTCTCATTTCTAAGAATCGCAGAGCCTCCTATCATTAGCTTAATATCCTCTTGGGGACATGTCTACTGCTTTAAACCAAGGCCACATCAAGGGCTGAACACCATTCAGCAAATCAGTGAAGGAGAAAACAAGCTACTCTACTGCAATTGGCCAAATGTTCAGTGTTCTGAATCTCATAAAGAATTTGTGTCTGATTCTTCCACTTTTTGCCGTCTGAAAAAAAAACAAAAGGCCTTTCAATTTTTTATTACAGAAGGAATTCACATAAATTGTCAATTAAAGCACAGAGTTCCCAAAAGGTAAATGGACAATGGATATAAATTATTAGAAATCCCAAAGAAAAACACCATTAATTAATTTATATGTAGGAAAAGTTCAACTTTAACAAAATAGAATAAAGTAAGGCACTATTTTTCTGTGACCAAATCAGCAAAGACTTTTGAAGATGGTGACTTTGGCTGTAGGGACAGGTGACAGTGAAATAGTCATTTTCACCACTGCTAGTGGCACTGCCAGCTGATGTTCCTACAATTAGTTTTGTTGCAAAACAATCACTCCACAACAACCATTTTATTATCTCTCATGGTTTCTGTAGGTCATGTATTTGGGCAGAACTCAGCAACAGTTTGCCTTCGTTGCATGAAGGCTGAGGCATGGAATCCTCTAGAGACATTTCCACTCATTTGTCCGGCAATGGATGCTATCTGTCAGTGGGACCTCAGCTGGGCTGTGGCCTCCCCATGTGGGCTCTCTGCATGGGCTCATTGCCTAGAGATGGTATTTCCTTTCTAAGTTTTTAGTTTAAGAACAACATGCATAACTGAAGTGCACAAATCTTGAATGTCACAGTTACATGAAGTTTTACAAAGTGAAAAAACTGTATTTACTGTGTATCTAGTTCAAGATCAAGATCAAGTTATAGAACATTACCAGCAAACACAACCCCCCCCATGCCCCCATTCCAGTCATTACCCCCCAAAGTAGCCATTCTAATGAAGTCTAACATCATAATTTAATTTTGCCTTTTTTGAACTTTATATACAAAACATTTACACATACACTCTTTAGTGTCTAGCTTCTTTAGTGTGATCTTGTGTTTCTTGCTATGACATGTGGCAGCAATTTATTCCTTTCAATGGCTGTGTAGTATTCCATTGTATAAATACCATAAGTTATTTGTTCATTCTCCTGTTATTTTTTAATTTTAGGCCACTTACTTAGGTCTTCTTTAATAACGTTCAGCAATGTTTATGGCTTTCAAAGTAAATGGCTTACACTCCCTTTGTTAAATTTATTCCTAAATAATTTCATATGTTTTTAAAAATTTGATTATGGCATTGTTCTTTAAATTTCATTTTCCAAATATTTTTTGCCAGTAAATATAAATACAATTGATTTTCACATACTGACCTTGTACCCTATGGCACTGCTAAATTTAATTCTTAGTTCTAGCAGGTTAAAAATTCCTTTGGATTCTCTTCATAAATTTGTAATCTGTGAAAAAGATAGCTTTACTTTTTACATCTCAATTTTAATGTTTTATTTTTTGTTATTTTTAAAATTAACTAAGTAATGAATTAGTTTGCAGTGATGAGAAGAGACTTTCTTACCTTGTTCTCTCTTATGGAAAATATTTTCAATGTTTTATCATTAATCATGATGCTAGCTTTGGTTTTAAACACACAACACACACCACAAAGTCTTTATTATACTGAAGAAGGTTCCTTCTAATCCTTATTTTCTGAGAGGTATTATTATGAATAGATGTTGAATCTTGTCAAATACTTTTTCTACATCTATTGAAATTAACACATTTTTCTCCTTTATACTATTAATATGATAAATTACAGTGATTGTTTTTTTAATGTTAGGCCAACCTTGAATTCTTGAAATAAACCTCATTTGGTTATAATATATTATCCTTTTTATATATTATGCAATTCATTTTGCTAATATTTAAAAATATTTTTAAACCTATATTCTTAAGAAATATTAGCCTTCAATTTTTGGTTGTAATGCTTTCATCATCCTTTGGTGTCAGGTTCATACTGGGTTCATAAAATAAATTTAGAATTGTTTTTCCTCTTTTTTTTTCTGAAAAAATTTAGAAAGTTTGATATTACTTCTTATTTACATTTTTGATAGAACTTAATTAAGCCATCTGGGTCTGGGTCTTTTGTTGGTGGTGGTGTTGGTGTTGCTGGTGGTGAGCAGCTTTTTAATTTCAAATTCAATTCTTTTAACAGAAATGGGACAAATCAAGGCTATTGAGCCAATTTTCATAAATTGTATTTTTAAGGAATTTGATCATGTCATCTAAGTTGGCTCTATTCATTGGCAAACATTTTTCATATTTCCTAGTTATTTTTTTAATGTCTGTAAGATTTGTGGCAATGTTCTTTCTTTCATTCTTAAAATTGAAAACTTATGTTTTCTCTATTTTAAATTTTATTCTATTTTCTTATTTTGTTCTATTTCTTATTTTATTTTGACTAGAGATACATCAATTTTGTTGATCCTTTAAGGAGCTAATTTTTGGTTTTGGTGATTTTTGCTATTCTTTGCTTTTTATGTTATTAATTTCTCCTATTATCTATTTATATTATCTCCTTTTTTGTGCTTATATTTGGCTTAATTGGCTCTTCTTACATGGGAAGTTTGGGTCAGTGATACAAAACTTATTTTTCTTTTCTAAAATAAGTATTTAAACCTATGACTTTCCCTCAGTATTCCTACACATATTAATATGTTCTATTTTCATTATTATTCAAGTTAAAATATGTTATAAGTTTTACTATGGTTTCTTCTATCTATACTTTACTTAGAAGTTTATTGAATTCCAAATATGTAGGAATATTTTAGATATCTTATTTTCTCTACATTTAATTCAATGACATTATAGTCAGAGAACACATTTCTTGTGATATTAATTCTTTGAAATTCATTGAGACTTATTTTTTAGCCCAGGAGACTGTTGTTTCTATTTACATTTGAAAAAAATGTGGATTCTGCAATTATGGGTTGTAGTGTTTTATCAGGTTAACGTGACCAGTTAACATCAGGTCAGATTGGTTCATAGTGTTGTACAAGTCTTCTATATCCTTACAGATTACTTTTTTACTTGTTCTATTAGGTACTGAAAGAGGCGTGTTAAAATCCCCAACTCTGGACACCTGGATGGCTCAGTCAGTTGAGCATCTGACTTCGGCTCAGGTTATGATCTCTTGGTTCATGAGTTCAAGCCCTGTGTCAGGCTCTGTGCTGATAGCTCAGAGCCTGGAGCCTGCTTCAGATTCTGTGTCTCTGTCTCTCCCACTCATGCTCTGTCTCTCCTGCTCTGTCCTTCTCTCTCTCTCAAAAGTAAATAAACATTAAAAAAAAATTTAAAAACATCCCCAACTCAACAGTGGATATATATATTTGTCACTTATTTTCTATCAATTTCTGACTTCTGTAATTTGAAGCTTTGTTATTAGGAGCATACTTATCTATAGCTTCCAGATGAATTAAACCATTTATCATTATTAAATATATTTCTTTGTATTTGGTAATACTCTTTTTTTCCCCCTGAAGTCTATTTTGTCTGATAATGATAGTCATCCCAGGTTTTTTGTGATAGTATTTGCATGATAGACTTTTTCTACCCTTTTACTTAAAAAAATCCATACCATTGTATTTAAAGTGCATTTCTTTCAAAAAACATATAGTTGAGATTTGCCTTTTTGTAAGTCTAAAAATTTCTACTTATTAATTGCAGTGTGTATTCCATTTACATTTATTATAATTGTTGATTTGGTTGAGTCTATCATCTTGCAATATTTTCCTATTAGCTTTACCTATTCCTTATTCCTCTATTCCTTGTTTTCTGTCTTCTTTTGACTATACATCTTTGTTTCAATTTCTAAAATGATTTCTGTAGGAATTAAATACATATTCTTAAATTATCAGTCTTACCTTGAACTAATGTCATACCACTCCAACTATAATAACTTTGTATCAATATACATCCATTTACTACCTTTCCATTTTTCAGGCTGTTTTATCATATTTTGCTTTCATACATATCAAGTTACATACATGTATAATTTTATCTAATTTGTATATTTTGTATATTAAATTATACATTTTTCTTGTATGTAACTCATTTTTTTGTAGGATGGGATTTCAGGTGATAAATTCTCTGTTTTTGTTTATTTGACAGTTACTTTATTCAATTTCTGTTTTTGAAAAAAATATTTTCACTGAATATATAATTCTAGTTTGGTATGTTTTTGTTTTGTTTTTTTTTTTTAGTATTTTGGAGATGTCTTTTGGTTTGTGTTATTTCTGATATGACGTCAATCATTTTTCTTACCCTTGTTTTCCAGTATATAATTCAGAATCCTCTAGCTGATTTTGCAACTTTTTATTTATCTTTGGTTTTCAGTAATTTGATAATGATATGTATAGGTATGGTTTTTGTTTGTTTTTATTCATCCTGCACAGAGTTCATTGGAATTCTTGGATCTGGAAGCTGTTATTTTTTTTTCTTCTTTCTTACTAAACTTAAAAATTTTGGTAATTATTTCTTCAAATACATTTTTCTTCCTTATTCTTTCTTTCCTCTTCTTCTGGGTTTTCTACTATATGTACACTAAATTGCTTGATATTACCTCAAAGATAATATGAATTATTATTGATAATTGCTCTGTCCCTTTTTATAATCTTTTATCCTATGTTTTTTCAGTTTGGATAACTTCTACTGACCTGCCCTCAAGTTTACTCTATCTATACTACCCAGTGTCCAGTCTGCTATGAGCCTATTCGAGGGATCTTTTAACCCAGAAATTGTACTTTTCAGTTAAAATATTTACATTTTTATAATGCTTTTCTGAAATACTGTATCGCTTCACCCATTGTATCCATCTTTTCCTGTAAATTCTTTAACATATATATGTCTTAAAAGTTCTTATCTACTAATTTCAGTAATTATGTCATCCATTGTTCTGCTTTTATTGACTATGTTTTCTTTTAATTATTGTTACATTTTCCTTCTTTTTTTTGCAAGCTTTATACTTTTACAATTTCATTCTAGATATGTGAACAAAAGAACAGTGGTGACAAAAGTATATTATTTTGTTTTGTTTATTTACCAGAGACTGAAATCCCTTTTCTCTGTTTGGCAGTTAGGGTTAAGGGTTGATTATTTGGAGTCTTCCTAGCGCTAAACTGAATAGCAGCTTTAATTACATTGAGTTCACTTGTGAATAGCTCAACTTCTAATTTCCTTAGCAGGCTTTTTTTTTTTTTTTTTTTTTTTTTAATCTTTTCAGTATTGGCACTGAAATGGATTTATGCTGACATTCAAGATAAATTTGATTTACCTTTGGATTCAAGGGCCCAAGAATCCAATTATTATGAAAATGAGCAATATTAGATTTCCAAACCCCCTCCACTGTTGCTTTCTTGGCAAAAATTCAGGGACGTGGTAAGGGGAATTATTTATAAGGTTTACCAAATTTGTTTTTGCATTTGAGGGTTTTCCAGATTCCAGTGTGTCTTGCCAACTTAAATAGTATTCTAAAGTTCGTCTTATTTTTCCTCATCCATGCAAAGTCTCTCTGATTAGGAGAGGCGGGTTCTTCTATCCACTTGTCCCCAGAATGGTCCCAATTTACATATGGGAACTTCCATGGATTTCTGCTCAGTTATGAAGAAATAATTTCCCACTAGAGCTCAGGTTTATCAATGATTCCTTGTTTGTAGTATTATTTGTTAGCTGGGTAAAATAATAAAAACATGATTTTTATTGCATCTGTGTTAGTGTTACTGTGGGAACAACAATCTTTTGAGTCCTTCTAGATCCTAAACAAAATAAAAAGCATCTTGTATTTATTTTTTGAAAAATATTTTATGTGCATATAGATTCCAGATTTCCAATTATTTGCACACTTAAAGATGTCAGTATCTTCTCTTTTCCAAATTTTTTTTTGTTTCAAAGTCAGTCACAAATCTTATTGTTGCCCTTTTAAAGATGTGTCTTTTTTTTCTACTTCCAGCTCCTTTCCAGGTTTCTTCTTTTTGGCTTTGGTTTTCAGCAGTTTTACTAAGATAAACCTAGGTATGGTGGTATTATAATAATCTTAGGTGAGAATTTGTGGTGAGCTTACATTACCATTGAATTGCCTTTGTAGCTTGTTCAAAAATTAAGTGGCCATATATATATGGATATATTTCTGGATTCTCTGTTCTGTTCTATTGACCTAGGTGTCTATGGTTTTACCAATACTACCTTGTTTTGGTTACATTACTACTATTTTATACTTCTATAATCGCTCCTATACTTGACTTAGACAGTTTATTTTAGAGCATTTAAAGATTAGAAAAAAGTAAATTGTATTATTACTTTCATTGTAAGCATTTCCATCACTCTGTAATTCTTTTTAAGGATCGACGTTTCCTTCTTACATCATAGGAAAGTTGAAAGGTTTTTTCCTTAGGGGAGAGAGATCTGGGCAGGGCCTGGTGCCTATCTCACAGTGAATTTTGCTCCTTTCCACCAGCCTGCACTAGAATGGAGGCTCTCTTTGCTTTCTTGCCCTGTTCTCATTCTTTCTCATGAGCACCTGGGCAAGTTCCTGGGTAAAATTGATTGGGAGGATCCTGAGATTGGGTGTGAATTACTCTTGTATTCTGTGGCTCATGGTAATTTTATGTTTTCATAGTAGCCCACATTCAGCTTTTATCAATTCGTTAAAAATATTAGCTAAAATCTTACTACCCATTTATATGATTATCCTGTCTTACTCCTGTGCTCTGTACAGGTAAGTCAGTGCTTGTAACCCTCTTTTTCACTGGAAGCACCTGTCTTTCCTTACATGCTTGTCCTGCAACCTCAGCTCTGGCATAGGTTCAAGAAAAGTTATGATTTGTAGATTATCTATCTTTTTCCTGTTAATATAGCAGAGTAACAATTGTTCTGCTTTTCCACATACCAAATAGGAGGAAGACCCTATTTTATAAATTTGTAGAATATTTGCATACTACTCTTCTAATGAATAATAATCATGAATTTTAAAGCAAAAACATTTTTAAATACATGGAGTGTTCACTCAAACTGCAACTGTTGTATAATTTCTTAGACACAGATTGGCTGCCATTTGTGAAGTGTTTACTGTTTCTCAGGTGTGGGAAGGAATTGTGAACAAAGTCCAACTATCTTAGCCTGGCTTTCAAAGATCTCCTTACCCAACCACTAACCACACTTCATGGCTCCATATTATTCCAGTCCTCTGCAGGAATGTTCAGGAATATACAGGAGGCCTTCCATAAATACACCCTTCCTGCATCTTTCCTAACTGGTTTCCATTTATTCAGAATGCTTTTCCATATTGCCACTGGCTTTCTCCCCCCACCCTTTTTTTATCCATCAAGGCTCAGCTGGACTTTATTCATACATTCTTTGCTAACCAACAGACATTTCTTGAGCACCCACTTTGAGCTCACAGTCTTCAGGTATGTTATTCTCTGTGCAAGTGAGTCATTTGTGATGGTGATGGTGGTGATGACGGAAATGATGAACATAGCTAACCTTTATTGAGGACTTACTATGTGCCAGGAACTCCTTGTAATGTTTTGTTATTTATAAGCTCTTTTATTAAAAAAAATTTTTTTTTAACGTTTATTTATTTTCGAGACAGGGAGAGACAGAGCATGAACAGGGGAGGGTCAGAGAGAGGGAGACACAGAATATGAAGCAGGCTCCAGGCTCCAAGCTGTCAGCACAAAGCCCGACGCGGGGCTAGAACCCACGGACCGCAAGATCATGACCCGAGCCGAAGTCCGCCGCCCAACTGACTGAGCCACCCAGGCGCCCCATTTATAAGCTCTTTTAATCATTACAACAACCCTAGGAAATAGTTATGATTTTTATCCTGATTCTGCAGTGGAGAAATTGAAGCATACGGAATGAATGAATGAATGAATGAATGAATGAATAAATAAATAAATAAATAAATAAATAAATAAATTTTGCTTCCTAAGACATTCAGCCACATTGAATAAGGCACTGAGATTTTGGATGCTTTTCAAATCTGAAATATTTCTTCTCTCCTGATACCTCCCTCTTGATAACACTAAAGAGAAAATATGTACTTGTTCAACCATTTGGTATTCTATTCTCCTTGGTACAAATTTACATTCTCCTACAGTTTCCTTTAAACTCCATGAAATCTTTTAGTAAGAAAAAGACAAAAAGATGGTGAAGGAAAGACATACAGCCTCTCCTCCCAATCACATGGTCACTTCAGTTAAGATTCTCTGTTGAAACCATAGTTCTGAGTCTGCTCTAGCTACAGACTTGGAGAACTCTCAAAAAGCATGCAGGGTGCCTATCATCAGTGTTTGGTCATGTCTTAATGCTAGAGAAATAATACTGGAGTGGTCAATAGAGGAAGGGAATAGTCTGGATATTTACTCAGTTTTTCCCCACAAATGTTTACTGAATGACTACTATGTATCTGGCCTTGTGCAGGGTTCCTGGCATATCATGATAAACAAATAGACATAGTCTCTGATCTCACAGTATTTAGAGACTAGAGAATAACCCGAAATTAGGCCTTTGCATAATTGAGAAAAAGTGACCAGTTACCTTAGGCCTTGAATTCGTCATATTTCAGTAGCAGTCTCTGTAGATTTTCCAGTTGTAGTCTTTCAGCCAATCAGACTGACCTAAGGTACTAGTGCTTTAAACCACAGTAGTAGAACTAGTCTCCAGTCCTAAACCTGGAATCCTGAGTGGGACTGGGGACAATCTCAGTCCTCCTATGCCTTCTCCTATGCACTCTGTTCCCAGTTCACATGATCTGCACCCCAGCCATTCTTCTGAGACTAAAGTCTGCCCTGAGTCCTAGCTCACTTGGCTCCAAGATGGATATCTTACCTTGTTCCTCATTATTGCACCCAACATATGCCAGAGACAATTCTAGTTCTTGCAAACTTCTTCCCCTAAGAGCTGGACCCTGTTTTTGGTGACTCCAGCTGCTGGCTGGGGTCTTATTCCAAAGCAGATGGACCACCCAGAACCATGACATTGTCGGCTTCCTGACTTCAGGCATCAACTGCTGCCTAGATGCTACGACCGCTGTGCCATGCCCTCCAGTTCCAAATCTCCCCAAATGTTAGCAAGTGTCCAGTGGGAGACTGTTTACTATACTTTTTTGTGGCCTCCCCCCCATGGGACTAACTCTTCAGATCGGGTAAAGCTTCCAACACCAGTCCTGTCTTTTACCACTTCTTCCCAGTCCCCAACAGCCGGTTGCTAAGTCCCAGCATGTCTCTCATCAGAGCCCACCAGAGATGTGACAAGCTTTTGTTCCTGGTTGTTAATCCTGGTTTTTATTGTCTTGTGATCTCATGTGCCAATGTCTGGCACTTTATCCATTCACCTCTTCTTATTTTCCCACAGCAATACAGAGATTTTTTTGGAACTTTCTTAATTCTTGTTCATTTCTTTTGACATAATGCTTTTTTCCAAGGTTCATTAGTGAAGGCTGGAGTCATTGTGTGTCCAGAGACCTGGTTTTCCTCTCTGTGCCTTCATCTGGCTGTGTGACCCTGGGCAATTCAGTTTCCTTTGCTGTGATTTCCTTGTTGGTAAAATGAAAAGGGTTAGCTATAAGGTTTCTGGTTTCTTCCAGTTCCCAAATTTATTGATACTAAGTCGGCAGAGAGTAATTTTCAAGCTACTCCCAACTTGTTTTTCTCTCTCAAATGTCCACAATATCCACTCAGGAAACAATATCCATTCAGCTAACACTTCTCACTTTTCTCCAGCTTTGGATGAAGTATATTCCCAAATAAGACTTACACATCTCTTTATTTTGACTTCCATGTCCATTATACTTTCTACATTAATAATATCTTGAATTTATAGAATATTTTATACTTTTCAAGTCTTTTCATGATTATTGCTTTACTGGATCATCATAATGACTCTATTTATTAGGAAGAACAAGACTTTCCATTCTCAGTCTAAGAATCAGACACCTGATGCACTCAGAAATAAGATATTTATTTGCCCAAGGCATCACAGCTAGTTAGTGGCAGACCCTGAACTAGACCCTGACAACTAATTTAATAGATCTTTGGCATTTCCATGCCCCTCTCCCCTCATTGAGTTTTTTTATAGCTACTGTATTAATTCCCCCAATATTGCTAATGTTCTTCCTTCTTAAGTCAGCCAGGAGTATCTGAGTACTAAAAAAATTGATGAAATAAATTCCTCCCTTCTCCAGGTAGGTCTCTAAGCAGCCAGAGTGAATTGTATTTGTAAGGTACCTTTCTATCTGGGCTGTAAAGACTGTCAACGTGTGGTTCTCTGGTCAGTTATTCTGACATTTCATCATGTTTAATCAACTCAGCAATTTGATGAAGTCCAAGCTATAGTAAGAGAAGAAGTTGAAGAGTTTTAGGCAACAACAATGTCCTAGTTTCACTGGCTGGGCCATAAGCTACCAAGGTTGCATAATTCAGAATTTTCCCAAGAGCTGAAAGAACTGCGTGTGTTCCCTACTTTTGAGTATCAGGAAGGAGGGATTAAGTGAATGTTTTCAGTTTCACAGGAAAAGGTAATAAAAATACAAGTATATTTTGGGTCAGGTTCAATTTCTGCTTGGATCTTCCAAATCTCTCTGAAGAAAATAGATTGTAGCATAACAGAAAGTTTAACACCCAAGCAGATAAGATTCTTTACCACAACCCAGGTAGTTATCAGTTCCCTAATACAAACCTAATTAGATTCAACAAGTAATATAGCAAGCCTAATAAAATGGGGAGAAAGTTAAACATAGTGGGTCAGGTCTGTCAGTCATAGTAAGACCATCATTAGTTACTATTTTAATGGTTCATTTGATTAAATGCTAAGCTATTGTCTTGTAATTATGTGTATTCAAGGGAAAAATACTCAAGTTCAATTAGGAATGTATCTTTTACTGCACTATGTTTAATGAAGTCGCAACATCACCATAATAAGCAAGGAATAATGAAAATCTTCTTTTGAAATTGCAATGGAAGTATTTGCACAGAAGTAGTTGGCATGTGTAATATGATGAGTTCCCTTAAATGGCTCAACTGTTGATCAAAAAAGCAAATTATATAAGTGGATACTGCAAGGCAGAAACATGTGGACACAGCTGGAGTGTCATGTGTCACGGTTCCAGTCATTGCCAGCTGGCGGTCACACAAAGGCAGGCCAAGCCAAACAATTACTGTTATTCATAAGAGCAAATGTGCATTCCAAACACACAGTGCAGGCTTTATGAAATAACTGAGCATTCAGATGCATCCAGACAGCCGAGCTGTTTTTTCATCACATGTCCCTCAGTGCCAGGCCAATATGGCAAACTGACTCTGCTATTCAGAAACCCTTATCTTTACCCAATTAACCAAATCACTGTGACATTTGAGAGTTCTTCATGCACTTTGCTGAGCGCGTCAAACCAGCAGGCTTACCGGGCAGCAGATGCACAGCTTCTGGAAGCAATCTGCTTGCTTGCTTGCTTGCTTGCTTTTCTTTCTTTCTTTCTTTCTCCCCCCCCCCCCCCCCTTAAGCTGTAAATACCCTGTTAGACCACTGCCTGTTACAAACCAGAGCTTAGAGTCAGTCCCTAAAATCTGAACATCCAGAGGTCCCCCTTATTCTCAATTCTGTGTGCCTATGTGATGGATGTCTTCCAGTATGTTGCCCTGGGAAGGTCAAGAGTGGCCAAGGGACAGGCAGTGGGGATTCATGCTCTTGTTTAAGGGGAAAAATAAATTAAGTGGGAAAACATTCTAGAACAGTATCTGGTCATGAACTGAGATGAAAATTCCTAGATTGTTTAAATATAGACACCAAAGGAAGGAGAAACAATATGGAGCTAGTGTGTCCATAATTTTCATCTACTTTCTTCAAATAAAATGTAACCATAGCTCCTTGCCTATTATTTCTTCCAACAGGCAAGGTCATAGGTGCATGTGAAAACGTATGCCATGATGTTCCTGCTTATAGCTGTTTCAGAACAGAAAGAAAGCTGGAGAGGAAGGTGTACAATTGCTAGGGAAGTTTCACTGCAACAGAAAGTGGATGGTTTTATCTTAATACCTCCAAAAAAGAGACAAGCTACTGTGCCTAGATGAGCACTATTCATTAGAAATATACTGTGAGCCATACTTTGTGACTAAGTTTTCTAGTAGCCACATTCAATAAAGTAAAGAGAAACAAGTGAAATTAATTTTAATTTTATCTAGCTTAATGTATCTAAAATATCATCACTTCAATAAATAATCAACATAAAATTTTTTTTTCAACATAAAATATTAATGAGCTATTTTACATTCTTCTCTCTCTCTCTCTCTCTTTTGTACTAAGTCTCAAACTCTGGCATATATTTTACACTTTTCACATCTCAGTTTGGACTAGCCACATTTCAAGTGCTTATCAGCCACATGTGGCCCATGGCTACTGTCTTGGACAGTGCAATACTAGAGTTTTGGCAGTGGTAATTTCAAGTGTGCCCAAGCACTCTTGGTCCAGCACTATGGAAGAATTCTAATACATTCAATGAAGAGTCAAATATTATGTTTCTGGTCTTAGCACCACTGTCAATCTTCTTCCCCCTAAGCTAATTCACCCCAAAAAATGGAGATAGTAACACCTGCATTACTACTGCCATTTAGTTTTCTATAGTTCAAATTAAATAACAGATGTCGATTCTGAGAAATAACATTAGATTAAGTGAACACCCAAAAACTTACTGATGGTAGCTGTAAATTCTAAGCATGGAGGAAAACCATAGTTTTCCTTAATTCTCTGTGCCCTGTTATTCCTTTTGTAAGATAGGCTTTAAAATCAGAAATGATTACCTACCTATAAAGGTCTGTGGAGAATTTTTTAAATATCCAAGATTTTGAAGGCCACCCACATTTGGTCACAATTCTTCTGTATAAGGGGCTTTATTTCAGTGACTGATGCCATATAGACATGGATTCCAGTTTTCTTTTGAAACCCAAGACTACACTGGCACCACACTGTCCAGGAGACACTAGGCCTATGAGATGCACCTTTACCATTGTGCTTTGTTCATGTAATGCTAAGTATCAGGCAGATGAGAGTCCTGGCATCATTTCCCTCAGTCATGTCTATCTTAGAGCCCATTGCTCCTCGTAGCTCCCCTGCTGTGCTGATTGTGGGAAAACAGGGGAACTATTTGCCTTTGGATTCTTCCTATTGAAGTACACTGGCCATTAGGAATATCAACAGCTCCAGCCCATAAGGCGCCACATCAAAGTCCTTCAATCCAGATCTTCCATACTTACACTGCTTTGCATTAAATGTTTGCCAAGACTAAGACTTCTGGTAACAATGACAAATATCTTTGTATGTACAGGTGCTAATGTCTTATTTAAATTCAAAATCATAATCATGATGGTAAGGCTTCCAAGAAGTGCCTTGAATTCTAAAAGGATTTTCAGATTGGTTAAGTTTATTTCTAAGTATGCTATTCTTTTTGATGCTATTGTAAATGGGACTACTTTCTTAATTTCTCTTTCTGATAGTTCATTGTTAGTGTATAGAAACACAGCTGGTTTCTGCGCATTGATTTTGTGTCCTGCAACTTTGCTGAATTTATTAGTTCTAACAGATTTGGAGTGGGGTCTTTGGGACTTTCTCTATATAATATCATGTCATCTGCAAATAAAGACAATCTTACTTCTTCCTTTCTAATTTGGATGTCTTTTATTTCTTTTTCTTGCCTAATTGTTCTGGCTAGGACTTCCAGTGCTATGGTGAATAGAAGTGGCAAGAGTAGGCATTCTTGACTTGTTCTTAGATCAACATACACTGTTGACTATGATGTTTGCTGTGGGCTTGTCATCTATGCCTTTACTTTGTTGAGATATATTCCCTCTATATCTAGTTGGTTGAGAGTTTTTTTCATGAAAGTATATTGAGTTTTTTCCAATAGATGCTTCTTCTGCACCTGTTGAAATGATTTTATGGTTTTTATCCTTCATTTTGTTAATGTGTTATATCACATTGATTAATTTGTAGACATTGAACCATATTCGCAACCCTGGAATAAGTCCCAGTTGAATGTGGTATATGAATCTTTTAATGTATTGTTGTATTCAGTTCGCTAATATTTTGTTGAGAATTTTTGTATCTATGTTCATCAGGGATGTTGGTTTGTAGTTTTTTCTTTTCTTGTAGTGTCCTTGTCTGACTTTGGTATCAGGAAAATGAGTTTGGAAGCGTTCCCTCCTCTTCTATTTTTTATAAGAGTTTAAGAAGGATTGGTGTTAATTCTTCTTTAATGTTTGGTAGAATTCATCAGTGAAGCCATCTGGTCCTGGACTTTCTTTGTTGGGAGATTTTTGATTACTGATGCAATCTCCTAGCCAATAACTAGTTTGTTCAGATTTTCTATTTCTTCATGATCCAATCTTGGTATGGTGTCTGTTTTAGAAATTTATCCATTTCTTTCATATTCTCCAATTTGTTGACTAAAATTGTTCAAAGTAACCTCTTATGATCCTTTGTATTTGTGTGATATCAGTTGTACATCTCTTCTTTCATTTCTAATTTTATTTATTTGAGTCCTCTTTTTTCTTGGCAAGTTTAGCTAAAGATTTGTGTAGTTTAACTTTTAAAAAAACCCAGATTTTAGTTTCATTGATACTTTACATTGTCTTTTTTGTCTCTATTTCATTTATTTCCACTCTGATCTTTGTTAATTCTTCCTTTAACTAACTTTGGACTTAGTTCTTCCTTTTGTAGATTTTTGATGTATAAAGCTAGGTTATTTATTTAAGATATTTCTCTTTCTTAATATAGGCATTTATTACAATAAACTTCTCTCTTAGAATTACTTCTGCTGCATCCCATAATTTTTAGTATGTTGTGTTTCTATTTTCATTTGTCTCAAGATTTTTTTTCTCTTTTGAATATTTTCTTTGACCTTTTGTTGTTCAGCAGCATGTTGTTTAATATACACATATTTTTGTATTTTCTAGTTTCTTCTTATAATTGATTTTTAGTTTCATACCATTGTGGTCAGAAAAGATGTTTGATATGATTTCAATCTTCTTAAATTTATTCAGATTTGTTTTGTGGTCTAACATATGATCTACCCTAGAGACTGTTCCATGTGTGTTTGAGAATAATGTGTACTCTGCTGGTTAGATGGATTATTTTATAAATATCTGTTTGGTCCATCTGATCTAACAAGTAGTTTAAGTCCAATGTTTCCTTATTGATTTTCTGTCTGGATCATCTATCCATTGTTGAAAGTGGGGGTATTAAAGTCCTCCAACACTATTGTATTTCTATTTCTCCCTTTGGGTCTGTTAATATTTGCTTTATATATATGCATATTCCTATGGTGGGTGCACAAGTATTTACTAATGTTACATCCTTTGATGAATTGACTTTCTATCATTGCATTCCTTCTTTGTCTCCTGCTACAGTCTTTGGATTAAAGTGTATTTTGTCTGATATAAGTACAGCTACCTCTGCTTACTGTTTCCATTTGCATGGAATGTCTTTTTCAATCCCTTCATTTTTAGTCTATGTGTATCTTTAAAGATGAAGTGAGTCTCTTGTAGGCAGAATATGTATGGGTCTTGTTTTCTTATCCATTCAGCCACCCTGTCTTTTGACTGAGGAATTTAGTCCATTTACATTTAAAATAATTACTGATAGGTATGGACTTAATATTGCCACTTTGTTAAAAGCTTTCTGGTTGTTCAGTATTTCTTGAATGAGTAAATGGATGAATAAATGAAATATTTTATTTTACTGAAAAACTTTTACCCTTTATTCCCAAATCATTAGCAAAAAGTTTTAATTGAATAGAATGCTTCCCCCTTTCCCAAGTAATTACAATACAAAGGCAGTCATCTTGGAAAAATCATGCCTGAGTTTGCAACAAGGCTTTAAACCTAAAATCAGACCAACATAAACTGCCAGTGGTAACTTTGGTAACTTAAGCTAGCTGTGTATGTGGCCTAAAACATGGGACACTCATGATTGTTGTGGTCATTCATTCAATCATTCAATAAATACTACTACTTACATATGCTGTGTATGTTGAAGCCTCCACTAGGAACTGGGGGGACACTGATTATCAAAACCCCCAAAATGCTCTCTAATTGGGTTACTATTTAGTTGTGTCCTTCAGAATTTTGGGCACAAGATATGATGAAATTTCTGGGCTTCTGTCAGTCAGAAAGTGAGGATCAGGTTCCTTTTGTCTTTTGCATTAAGAAAGTAAAATCCCACTTTTTCCTCTCCCCACCACCCCAATTTTAGCAGTTTTAGTAATAACACTGATCCACGGAACTACTCCAATCTCCAATAGCTACTCCTGATGTATGTCCAAGTTCATTAGAAGGAAGTCTCCCTCCCCTTTGTTCTCTCTTCCCCAGCCAAGGACACCGAAGGGGAGGTTCACACTTAAACTGTTGTGGAAGGACCCCAAACCCACATCAGACATCCTGACTCCCAGGCCTGTGCACATGCTGTGCACCATCTCTGGCTAAAATCTGAGCTGCTTTAGCCACCTCTCAGGATGCCCAGGGCTCAGTCAGAAACTTGAGCTAAGTGAGGACAGCCCACCTCCAAGTGCTCCTTGTCTTCTTTTCACATTTTTTTCCATGGCTTCTGACACATCTTGGCCACCCATCATTTTCCATTTAGTTGTGGGCAGCCTTCTTATCTTCAAAGTGTTTTCTTTTGCCTCACAGAGGGAAGCCTACCCCCAAATAAAGTTCTTGGTTTTCTGTGCACACTGAGAACCTGTGCCAGGAGCCCAGCTGCTTTCGGACCATTGCCACCCAGCCTCAGCCTGCATTTCCGAGTTTCCACTACGGGAATAGATTCCTTGGAAGGAGACTTGCTTCTTTTGGGCCATGAGGCCCTGTTTCTGAGAGAGGAGACAGAGTGAGAAAGCCCAGGGGATAGCTGGCTCTGAGGTTCCATGAAAAAGGCTCTTCAGGGCTGGCTTGAACAGTGGTTTTGTGTGACAGAAGAATCCCTCAGTCTTTCTGGTTTTGGCCAAGGCTCCCCGCTTCTTTGTGGGATGTTGATGAATTTGTGCCTGGTTCCTCTCTTACGATTACCTCTGTGTTTACACTGTGCTGCCTCGGAGTCACTGCTGTATCTTGAATGCTCATTCAAGGAGAGTAACTCAAGGGCTGACAGCTGGTGAGGTCATTCCCCAGTCTAGCCAAGGCCCGTGTGCCATTACAATGAAGTAATAATGTATTTATAACACACCTAACCACTGATGGCTTCTATTGCTGTGGCTTTTCCCTCTGCATTTGCACAGATGTTTTTTGAGAACTCAAGAATTGGCCTCCAGAAACAACCTCCTAGCAAACAAACTCTGTCTGTTGACTCTGGCGGGTGCTTATAACGAGAGTTGTTAGCACACTGGATTTATGTTTCAAATATCATTTTAATTTCTCAGGCAGCATTTTTACCACAAGATGTTAATTCACTGGTGCACTTGAATCTCATAGCCTTTCTCTCTCTCTCTCACTCATGTGTGTTCTCTCTCTTTCTCTTCTTTTTTAATGAAAATACGGACTTGGTTTCTAAAGAAATATTCTCAGTGCCTGATTCATCAAAACACAGTGTATGCATTTCCCATGGAATTTACTCTGAACTGTCATAATCTTTTTACTCGATAAATGACGTACCTTTGTGATTCATTAAGCCTCTCTCCTTAACCCCTCTAGTAGCACCCTTTGTCACACACAAGTCCTCTGCAATTAGTCCCAACAGGAGCAGTTGATCTTCCCAAGAGATAAAAGCTGCTTTTTAACATTTACCAGAAAATTATGGGAAAGCTTTTAAAGATAATGGTGCACACACTAGGTTGACATCTAGCATGGATTCCTATGAGAAATATTAAGTCAGTCTTGTAAATCTTAATATTTCCTGATAGCAGTGGATTGAAGATAACACCTCTCCTAGACACCACAGCTAGAATTCCAGATATTAAAAACAAACAAACAAACAAACAAACAAACAATTGGAGACTTTTGTTCTGACAATTTCATATTGTCCCTTCTCTTTCCTCTCCTACAATCACAATGCATTTTATTTCTGCTTCTCTGGAAAGCATTACTTTACGTAAAGTCGTTCCCTTGGCCCGCAAACCCCTCCCAACCCCCAATGCAAGCATAACAAGCATAAGTATTTCTGAATTCATACACATCCTTTCTGGGTTTTTTTCACTGGCTCTGAAACAGGTGACATCAACTCTGGGACTTGAGACAAGAGGGTAAAACCCTTCCTTCTCTCCTTTGCCTCCCGTACTCTCTGTAATCCAGTGTAGTTGGTTTTTGACACCCAGCCAGTCCATTGATGCTTCCTAACAGCTCCACAGCCTGCTTAATCCTGACCCCTGACTTCTTTGAAATTCTAGACTCTGTAGAGTACACCATCCTAGAGCTCCCCCCACATTGGTTTCTCTCCTTGCTGGGTTGCTTCCAACTTCTCTCTCAGTCTTTCTCTCTTCTTTTATTAACTGGTCAATCTTGGCTGCTTTCTGGCTCTGACTCTGGCTCTACACATTCTCAAAGGCAATCTTTTTCTTTTTCTGTATTTATTTTTGAGACAGAGAGAGGCAGAGCATGAGCAGGGGAGGGGCAGAGACAGAGGGAGACACAGAATCCCAAGCAGGCTCCAGGCTCTGAGCTGTCAGCACAGAGCCTGATGTGGGGCTCAAACTCATGGACTGTGAGATCATGATCTGAGCTGAAGTCGGACACTCAACGGACTGAGCCACCCAGTCACCCAAAGGCAATCTTTTTCAACAGCCCCCAGTCCATGGTTTCAGTCATATTTTTGTTTCCAGCTCTGACCTCACTTCTCTCTAACTACTGAACATGCACAACTCTGGATGTCTGGGAAGACGGGAATTTCCCATTCTTGCCTGGACTTGGCCTTTCCCCTCCTGCATTGGAGGTCCTCACTCATGGAACATCCTCACCCTCCCCTCAGGAGACCCAGTTACGAATTTTAGCATCATTTCTGTCACCTCCTGCCCCCTGCCCCCCAGTCATTCTTGCACACGGGTCTACTCCTTCACTATATTGTGCTGATTCTTCCTCTTCACCATCATGAGAAACCTTGGGGCTTCTGAAACAAACTTGCCATGCTCCACCCTGGAGACTGTGATTCACTACATCTAGGGTGGGGCTGGGCATCTGTGTTTTGATGATGCTCTGAGGGATTTGGACACATAGCCATGTGGGGGAAGCAAGGCTGCAGAGACTGGCTTTTCTTCCTGTTTCCACAGCACTGCCCAAGGTCAGGTGGGTCCCTCATCATCCTCCACCTGGGCTTTCCCATGCCTCCCTAGCTTCCTTCTTCCAATCAGACACCCTGCTACAGCCAGAGGAGTTTTCTAGACACACATCCAGTCATGTCATTCCCTTGTTTAGAAATGCTGGCTGCTTATTTCCACCTTCAGGTTCCACACCCCTTATCATAATTTATCATTTACTTTTGTCCCCTCTGCCTAGGCCCCTTGCTGGTAACTTTCCCGCTGTCAGGAAGGTGCTCCACCCCTTTCTGTGCTCTGTAGATCACTCTTGCAGCACATATATTAGAGCTGGAATAGTTTTTCCAAGTCCAGTTCCAGACCCAGTTCTCTCACCCACTGGGGGCAACCCTTCTTGGCCAGAGATACTCCCTGCTCTGTGTCTCCATAGTGCTGTGAACCACTCCTGCCTCAGGCCTGGTGCCTACTTGGTTTAGTGTATGTGTGTGTGCTGTTCCTGTCCCCACCACACACAGGTGAGGAGTCCCTTCAAGGCAAGTGCTGCAGCCCATTGCCCCCAGTGCTCCCCTTAGTACCTGACAGTTAGTGGGTGCATGCAGGACCAGTGGATGTTCAGTTTTCTTGGAGACTTACATAGTATTGTTTCAAGGTAAAGCACAGGGCAGGGGGTTCAGTACAAAAAACTTAGAGACAATAAACATTATTTTCCTTTGTTAGAATCTTTTCC
This sequence comes from Panthera leo, assembly GCF_018350215.1. Lineage (NCBI taxonomy): Eukaryota > Metazoa > Chordata > Mammalia > Carnivora > Felidae > Panthera > Panthera leo. The sequence continues at coordinate 83,566,943 of NC_056681.1, read as the reverse complement.
CCCTTAATGGCATACTTAGTATGTGGTAACTATATGTTGATTCCCTACTGGAATCACACTGGTGTGGAAGAAGTATAAGAGCTCAGAGAAAAGAGGTTTCAAACCTGAGCCCAACCTTTTCCTTCCATGTGATCCTGGACTAGGCACTTGTAGCTCCTTCATCTGTAAATGAGGCTAATTATCCCAACTTTGCACAGTTGAAATAAGAATGGAATGGGATAGCCTAAAAGAAAGCACCTGGCTTATACAGGATACCTAACTAATGTTATTTTCCCTTTCCTCTCCAGGAACCAAGGGGAACTTTCGTCAGTCAAATAGGACACCAAAGGACAGTCCTCAACTCCCAGAGTCAATCTTTCTCTGGCTTTGCCTGCCTTACCCCTCCCTCCTGCCTGCAGAGTCCCGTGTGTGGTGGTAAAGCCATGAATGGAAGGCACGATTTGGACTGACCTCAGAGAAATTCCTTAATCTCTTTAGACCTCAGTCTTTCCTTCTGTGAAATGGGATGATCTCATAGTTTTGTCATGGGGATTTAATGATACAATACACATAGAGCATTTAGTGCTGTGCATGACACAAAAGGGGTTAGTATATAGTAGCTATTATTACATGAAAAAGGGAGGCAAGAGAGCTATAAAATCCTAACTGAGCTGTCAATATTTTGGGACCTACCAAAGAAAAGATATTCCTCTCTCACAGATCTTTCAGGTTGCCTTCTAGTGAATTAGGGTTTCATTTCACCACCTGATGGGAGAATGACTTAAATGCCTCTACTCTTTTAGTAAATTTTCATTGTGCTATGCAATTTAATGCAATTAATTATAGGCTTTAATATAATTATAACTTATGTAATTAATAATCCAACTCAATTTAAATTGTCTTTTTTTTTTTTTTTTTTTTTTTTTGCATGGAGTGTACCTCCTTACCCAAGCCATTGCTTCAGGCTTCTAGGAGAGAACTTGGCTTTCTGCTTCTCTTGAATTCTGGAAAATAGGAGGCGAGAACCCTCAAGGTATTATTGGGTCAACTCCCTTCTTAGATAATTCAAAGTTGAGGCTGCAAAGTGTCCTGTGTTTCTGATTGTATTCTCTTCTGACTGCTTTTACCTATGGGGAAAAAAAACACAGAGCCAAGTTCTAGTAGTCATCCAGGTGAAGCCTGAATGACTGGGTTTTGTGGGAATTCCTACGTAAGCCACAGCAATCGCCTCCTTCCCATCTGGACAAAAGCCATATTACTTGGGCCTTTCCCTATGGGATTTGAAATCCTAGAAAAAATTTTTTCAAGACAGCCTAATGATGAGGAATTACTCAATAACTGTTAAAAATGAATGACATGGAAGAAAGGTGGGGCAAGACTCATAGAACCATATTATACCACATTACATGTTGAACAACCTCTCTGCACTCCCAAATCCCATCTGGTATCCTTTAAAACCAAGGGTTAGCTTGTAAGTTAGATTGGAATGAATTTGATTTTGGAATGTCTTTTCCTGATTCCTGTTTCTCTGAAGGAGTAACCAGGCTTTGATCTATGGCCGGTACCGCCCAAAGCTTGTGTAACACTGCTCCCTATGGAAAGAGAATCTTCTCTTCCAGAAGTTGCACAGACTGAGGAAGGCCCAGAAATACTAAGGATTATTCATGAGCTCTATCATGGTGAAAGCTATTTTAAATCAATCAATATTTACTAATATTTACAGTTTCTAGCACTATATTTAAATAGTCTTCAGTAAAAAGCACTAAGCAGTCAAAGTAACTATATCAGTCATAGATACGCAACAATTCGCATTTATTCTCACTCATGCATCTGTGTATGCGCTCACATTGATGTGATTCACGCTGGCTGTGGCTGGGTATGCTTCAAGCTCCTGATTGGATCTAGGTATGCTCCACATGTTTCTAATATACCTTGGTTCAGTGGTTGCCCAAAACACACAGTCCAACCGTGAAGCATACTTCATATCTGTGCTTAGAGTCAGATTAATATAATATTATAATTTTATAATATTTTATAATATAACTTTATGATATTATAATATTATAATATTAATATACTGCTGGCCAAGGAAGCACATTGTCAATCCCAAAGTTACATGGATATAACTCCACTCATCATAAGATCAAAGCAAGTCACAGGGTAGGGAATAGGGATAGAGAGGTGGGAGGGAGTGATTATTTACTGGATAATAATATATACTACCACAGTATCCTATTTATTCTATGTGTAGGGCAAGGAATTAAAACATATATACTTTTATTGTTATAGTTATATTGTATTTGAGCATAGAGGTAATTATATAAATAAATTATATATATTTATAAATTTATATATATGAATATATATATATATTTCATATATATATATTTTCATATATATGAATATATAAATTTATAAATAAATTATATAAATTTATTAAATAATTACCTCTATGCTCATATACAATATATGAAATAATTTACATTGTAAATCTTTAGTTTAGTGAGAGTATAGAAGTTGAAGACAGAAGACCAAATTCTGCCTGTGATTTCCCAAGATGGTGATTTGTGGAAAAATAAGTTAGATACCCTGAGTCTTAGGATCCCATTCTAAAATGCAGACAATCCTGCCTGGCTCCCCATATTTCCATGAGGATAAGGTGAAGTAATGATGGTGGAAGTACTTTAAAGTATAAAGTGCCACTGAAATCATTGGTTTTTGATCTAATTAGCAGAATGTGAACCCCTTAATCAAACTAGCACTAATTTTTTTTTTTACAGAGGAAAAGGGAAGCTGATCTTGAGATAGAAAACTTGGGTTGGAACCTTGACTCCTTCCATTACGTGGTCTTTATGCACCTCAGTTTTCTTCTCTGTAAAATGTGGATCATCAGGGGCACCTGGGTGGCTCAGCTGGTTGAGCATTTGACTTTGGCTCTCGTCATGATCTCGTGGTTCGAGAGTTCCAGCCCTGCATCAGGCTCTGTGTTGACAGCTCGGAGCTTGAAGCCTGCTTCAGATTCTGTCTCCCTCTCTCTCTGCCCCTCCCCCACTCATGTTCGGTCTCTCTCTCTCTCTCTCAAAAAATAAATAAACGTTAAAAAAATAATAAAATAAAATAAAATGTGGATCATCAGTTCTGCCTACCTCTAGCATTTTGGAGACCTCAATGAAAGAATGGATGAAAAACGCTTCCCAAACTGTTAAATGCCATGCCATGTGCAATAGAAGCTCAGAGCTTCATCTTCCGTGACACTGATGTCTACTTGTCATCTCCTAAGAGAGTGTCACAAAGGATTACAGGTTCAAAGTGATTATTCTTTACATGCAAATGTAGGTTGGGAAGGAGAAGTGGTTTTTGAGCTAACAGTTTAAGAAAAACGGTGTCATAAATCTGAAGACAGAAAAATACATCCTCTGGTGGAGTGGGCAGCCTTTGGAGGAAGTTGAAAACTGAGATTTTCCTCTGGGAGAAGGTAAGCAGGGGGCTACACAAGTGCCACAGGGCCTGTTGTACGGGCATCTTATTGGAGGGGACTCGGGCTGTATTCCAACTAGCTCTCTAGATCTTCATCACCTCTGAGTTTCAACCAGCGGACTGAACTCAAGGGAGGAAGGTGAAGCTAGTGGTTAAGAGTGGGGAAAGATGGTTCTGGATTTATATCCCATTGTGCCAATTACAGTGGAGCAGTACGATTTGGGGAAGATTACTTAGTCTATCTGTACCAGGTTTTCTTGTCTGTGATATGGGGATAAGCATCAGTGCCTAACTACCAGGGAGTGTTAGCAACTGACTGATAGATAATATGACCACATATCCCCTGTAGCCTCAGGGCCATGCATGGCAGGTCTGAAGGAAGAGCAGAAATAGATTTTTTTCTCGGAAATCTTTCTTATGGTACTTTCTTGGACTAAAATAATTGACTGGCTGGGGCCCCAGTGTGGACCATCATACAGGATGAACCTCCATCTTCAGGAGCTTCCTCTAGGTTCCCAATTTAGCTCCCCTGGGAAGACTTTAAATATCAAGATTTCCACACTATATTCCAATTAAATAGTAATTGCTGGGGGGTTTGGTTCAGGCATCATCATCTTCTAACTCCCACTGCCACCTCTAGATGATTCCCGTGTTCAGACAGGCTCAGAGCCACTGTCCTGATACAACAGGCAGCTTCTTCCCATATGGTTAAGAGCACAGGGCTTTGGAATGAGACACATCTGGGTTTGAATCCTGGTTCTGCTGCCTAATAGCTGGTGACCTTGGACCTCAGTTTTTTAATCTGTAAATGGAGACCACAGTCCCTGTCTCATGAAGATGTGCAAATATGAAATAACAAATGTCACACAACTGGCATCTAATGAGTGTTCAAAAAAGTTAGCTATCGTTATTAAAAGAGGCCTTTTCTGAGCAATCACTGTACTTTGTCTCCCCTCTGACACCATTCTACCTTCTACCCTGTTACCTGGTTTTATTTCCAATGTAACATATAAGGCAATCTTAAGTCATTTTAATTTATCTCTTTGTTGTAATATGGGTATCATGTCAGGGATGTTGTCTTGATTGCCTCTGTGTTCTCAGAACCTACAACAGAGTCTGGCACACAGTAAGCCTTACAATAAACACTTGACTGATTCAGTGAATGAATGAATGTTACCTGCCTTTACCAAGTCTGATCCAAATAGTCTCCCCTCCTGTCCATTTAAGAATTTTTAACTATTGAGTTCCCCTTAAAAGAAATAATTGATTGCAACTGTAATAAAAAAAAAAATCTAGAAACTCATGGCTATTGGCATAGCATAGTTCTGGAGGGAGTTCTGGGAGAGGGCTGCTTCTAACAGCCCTTCCCCTTTTGCTGCCCTGGAGGCTGGGGAGAGCACACCTGCTTTTCTTTTTCTCCCTGATTGACTGCAGGCAGAGAGATTTGGGAAAGGCTCCCCTTCCCCCAAACTGAACTCCATCCCAGGTCACTTGGCTGGGGGCGGGGGCTGAAAAGCAGGCATTGTTTTCTCTCCCACCCTCCATGTCTTCCACCTGTCCCCTCAGGAGCCAGCCTAGATCTATCAAACATTCACTCACCTTTTGTTAACCCTTGAGCTCTTCAGAGCAAACAAGCTTCTTAAAAAGGAAGAAATGCTTCCAGGCAGTTTATGTGAATACTTGCAGGCAAAACTTACAAGTTTGTGCTCGTTGGTAAACTCAGGTGGATTACTTTTATAGCTGATTTAACCCCAAGAGGAGGGTCAAGGGAAGTTAAGGCTATTGAATAATCACACTTTGAAGGTGGCTTCCATCAGGCCTTAGATGAGCGCTCCAGATTGTAGACTTTACACTTGGCCATGACTGAAACTCTAAACGGAGCTTTTTTCTCTTGGATCTAATTACAAATCGGGGAAGGACTCCAAAACATACTTTGTGAAGAACAACCTTCAGTTTTACAAATGTGGAAACTGAGGCTCATAGAGTTTAAACCACATGTGCAAACTCTCCGAACTGGTTACTGCAGACTCAATGCTGGAATCTCAGTCTTTCAACCCGTTTCCCTCAAGTGTCTATGACATCTGTCCTCATTATTTGCTGAAAAAAAAACAAAAAAGAGCAGACAGAGATGAGAGACTTCAACATCTTCACTGAAACAGAGAATAAAGGGCCTGGACCTTCTAAAAAGCTGAAGTTGAAAAGTAGGAAGAAAGGACAAAGGTTTGAACAAAGCAAACCGCTCGGATGAGTGTCTGAACCTTGAAGTGACTCTCTGACCAACCCAGCGGCAGAGTATTCCCCCTCCCTAATGAACATTCTAGCCTGTGTGGGAAAACAGAGTTTATTGTTGTTATTTGTTTCCTTGTTGCCTAGAGCCATACTTGGGTATGGAGAATTTGTACTTGTCGGAAATTCAATAGAACCTTTAATATTTCATTTGAGTGAATCTCTAGGAAGGTTGGGACTGCGCAAGGGAGTGCTGAAGATAATGTGAGCTAAGCCAGGCAAGTGTTTGCTGTGTTTTGCTTTCTTTACCTCATACTACACACCTGGATTTGCTGCTTTGTTATGTCAATGACTTTTTTCTGGATAAGAAAATGTACTGTATTCTTTGCTACACATGCATTATTTAGGATGAGGTAGTTGTTTAGGTCAGTGCATTTACAAAGTGCTCTAGAATCATTTTTGTATTCTTTCCTGAGCCACCATGAAGAGCAGTGAAACACAGACCCAGAGACAGAAGACTTTAAACAGTTGCACAGCAATCTGTCATCCTAACCAACATAAAAGGCAAGCTGATTAAATCATTTTATGAGTTCCACTGATTCATGTTATTTTGGGGTCTATCAGAAAGGGGGATTTTACTGGTAAAATCTTATTCCTGGAAAGAGATTATCCTATGATTCCTCTTATTCTTTGAAAATACAAATAACCAAAATTGACTCATGAAGAGCAGTAACCAAAATAGAGCAACAAATGAGGAGTAAGTTCAAAATGCTGTTAAAGAATTACTTTTGAAAGAGGCTTGAGCCCAGATTATCATTCCAAGTGATATTTTTCAAAGTTTTAATGAAAATTCCCATTACATATAATATGTTGGAAAGCAAAAGAAGAAAACCATTGTAATTGATTTTTCAAAACCAACATATTTCTGATACAGAAACTTGACAAAAATGGCATTAAAAAAATCACAAATCACTCTCACTCATGCATACTGAGAATATTTCTAAATAAAACACAAATTGAATCAAGTAGTGTATTTTTTTTTTTTAATTTTTTTTTTTTTTTTTAGCGTTTATTTATTTTTGAGACAGAGAGAGACAAAGCATGAACGGGGGAGGGTCAGAGAGAGGGAGACACAGAATCTGAAACAGGCCTCAGGCTCTGAGCTGTCAGCACAGAGCCTGATGCGGGGCCCGAACTCACAGACCGCAAGATCATGACCTGGGCCGAAGTCGGCCGCTCAACCGACTGAGCCACCCAGGCGCCCCTCAAGTAGTGTATTAAAGAATGATTCACTATGAAAAAATAGAGCTTATTAAGCAAATTAAAAATGTTTTACTATAGGAAATCTAATAGGTCAAAAAAGAAAAAAAATGACAATTCCTACAGATTATGAAAAGCTAAGATTGAATATTTGTTAATGATTCTTCAGAACCCTCAATTCCAAAGAATAAAGGGAATTTTCCTTCATTTTGTGTAGAAAATCTAATTCAAACCAAGAGACAATGCAAATTGTGAAGGCAGGATAAGAAAGACATTCTTATTAAAGTTGGGAACAAGGAAAGAGGCTTTCTATCACCAATTGTATTTACTATTATTCTGAAATTTCTGACAAATGAAATTGATGATAAATAATGAATGCACTTATTGGAAAGAAGCATAAGAGGTATCATTATTTGCACATTACAGAAATGTCTACCAAGAACAAATAAACAAGTTCAAAATATACATTAAGCAAAAATGCACTAATAATAGAAAAATACTTAGAAAATATAGAGCAAAAAAAGATTATATTCACAATAATACCAATTAAACTGTCTAGGAATAAATTTGCAGGATAATTTCTGATGTGTTTGGGAGAAAAAAAACCTACAAAACTTCACTGAGCGTTATAAAAGAAATGTGACTAAATGAAGTGGTATTAGTATATCCATATATTTGCTGATTCAATATTACAAACTTTCAATTTCCCTAAAGTAACATATGTTTAATGTAATTAACAAGAGTCAAGATTATAATTCTCATTTTGGAGGCAAGAGTTGACAAAATGAAACTAAAATTTATCTGGAATAGCAAATGGATAAAAATCCTCAAGAAATTTTGAAAAACAGAAAGCAATGGTATAAGAGAATTTTATTATTGTAAAATTAAAATATTCTAATACTGTGCAATATAATACCAGTACACAAATTGAGAAATGAATCTCTGGAAGGAAATTATATTTAAGAAAGATGACATTTCAAATTAGTAGAGAAAGAAAATACCCTTTTGCGAAGGTTTCTCTGAGAGTTGATTATTTGAAAAAGTATTACAAAATAAATGATAATCTGATTAAAAACTAAATGTAACTATGACATTACATGACAGCTAGAGAAAGACAAATATCTGAATTTGGGATAGAAAAGAATTTTTGTCTATTAAATCACACTGGAAAAGATTGATGGTGTTGACTATGAAAATTTAACAGCTTCTGTATGTAAAGAACATTGTCAAAATTAACTTTTTTAGAACTTTACCTGAGTGGTCTTAAAAACCTGCTCAGAACCAGCTCTGTGTGAATAGCCTTTGCCTTGGGACATTTGTCAAAAGTTATCAGCAGCAATTGTTTAACACTACAACTTCCTGTGGCAGGAATAACTACTGAAGACAGCAATTTTAAAAACTTAAAGGTAAGGCTAAAAACTTAAAAGTAAAAACTGGAGGGCAGGACATCCATGTCCACAGAAGATTTGAAAAGCTTCAGCATATTCTTGGGAATCAGGATGGTGACATGCATAGGAAAGGTGTGTGCATGCTGAAAAAAGACCTCAAGAGATCCTAATCTTTCACTTCTGGCTGACCTTGAGGCCAGAAGTAAAGAGGAAGTAAAGGCCAAGGCAGAGTGTCAACTGCCTGAGTGTTGTAGGTGTGCCTCAGCATGCACAAAAAACCTCTTGACAATGGCTGGAGGACTTAACTATTTAAAGGCATTTGAGAAATGTTTGCCTGATCATTAACTGACCACTAAGATAATCAAGCTGAGACTTCAGTAGCTATACATAACAAAGAATACAGACTATTTTATTTTAATTTAATTTAATTTAATTTGAGAGAGAGAGAGAGCATGAGTGGGGGAAAAGGGCAGAGAAAGAGAGAGAGAGAGAGAGAGAGAGAGAGAGAGAGAGAGAGAGAGAGAGAGAGAGAATCTTAAGCAGACTCCATGCTCAGTGTGGAGCCCAATGTGGGGCTCAATCCCACAACCCCATGATCCCTGGGATCATGACCTGAGGTGAAATCAAGAGTCGGATGCTGAATCATTGAGACACCCAGGCACCCCAAGAATACAGACTTTACAGAATGTGTTCATAAAAGCCGCTAAAAACACAGCAACAACAAATAACCGTGACAATTAATTGAAGATGATGGAATCCAAGTTCCAGATTTCCTACATTATATAATCTAAATGTTCACCAACAAAAATTTATGAGTCTTAAATATAAGAGCTCAAATTATAAAACTCTTGGAAGAAAATACAGGCTTAAGTCTTTATGACCTTGGATTAAACAATGGTTTCTTGGCTTTAACACCAAAAACAGAAGCACCAAGAGAAAAACATAGATAAACTGGACTTCATCAAAATTAAAAACTGAATTTCAAAGGACACCATCCTAAGGAGTGGGAGAGTGACTGCTAATGTACACAGGTTTCTTTTTGGGGTGATGAAATGTTCTGAAATTAGACAGTGATGATGACTGTACATGTGATTAAACTAAAAACCACTGAACTGAATAAAGGATTGTAGGAGGAACTGTTGGAATAAATTTCATTTCATTATAGTTGTGTCTCCCATTTCACCTAATCACCCACTCAGTTTATCTTTTTAATCTGCTCACATCGTTACTGTCTAAAACATAAAGAATAAAATCATCAAAAATAAAATTTCCAGCAGTTAATACCATAGGTTAAACAGAAGTCAACTCCTGATTAGTGCACATGTACTGAAGTATCCTAATCCAAGTAGCAAGTTATCCCTAAAAGATTCATGTTCAATTTCAATGCAGAAATACAAGAGAAGGAGATGGCTAGAACATCTGAAATGATGAAGTTAGCATCTCTTTTTTTTTTTTAGAGGCCAAATGGGGAACAGTTGCTTTTAAATGGCTGGAAAGCTCTGTACAAGGATTTTATCAGTTCTAATTCTTAGAAGTGACTCACTTGTTATGAACCCACTTAGGCTGAAAAAGCCACTTGGAATGAAAAGAATTGGGCAAAGCAGAAGAGAGAAAGGAGAGCAACAGCCCAGGACCACTCATCCCTATGCTTTATTAATAGCCTGGTTAGGAGAGAAGTGGAGTTAATAATAGAACTAACCTAGTGCAAACCACAGTTATAATCGTATATTTGTAGTTGCAGCCTATTAGCTAATGATTTGTTAGTTTTATTGAGTTCATTCCACAGTGTACATTTGGCTCTTCTCAATTATTTACTTTATCTTTATGAAAATCCCACTCACCTGGCTTTTTGTCCACCACACTAAACTGACCAGTATTTTTCAATTTCCTTTTTCTCTATTCCTGATCACTATATATTGTTCTCCTTTCTTATCTATGGGGTTTTTTTGATCAACTTCATTCAATTTAATTGCTTTGAATACAAGTCTGTATCTTGATGACTCTCAAATGCATATGTGTACCTTGGTCCTCCAACAATTGCCTCTTAGACAGTCACACTTGATATTCAATAGAATTTAACCCTTAATGTGTCTAAAACAGAGTTATTAATTCCTGTCCCACCAGATATGAATGCCCTCCCCCTCTGTATGTCAGTAAACGGCACTGCCAGTCACCCAGTTTCTCTTACCACAGACCTAAGAATAATCCTTTATTTCTCTTTTCTCACACCCACATCAGCAAATCCTATTGACCATGCCTGTGCTGTGACCCCGTTTTCCCCACCTGCACTGCTACAACTCTAACTTAACTGCCACCACCTCTTACTCTGATAGCTATAAAATATCAACTGGTACAACCTCTTTTGAAAATTGTTTATCAGCATCCACTAAAGGTGTGTATATATCATACCCTATGACCTAGCATTTCAACTCCTGTATATAAACATAGCAGAAATGCATACATACATTCACCAAATGACATGAACTAGAATGTCATTATTCATAATAGCCCCTAACTGGAAACTTTCCAAATGTCCATCTGTAATAGAATAGATAAATTAATTTATGGTGTAATCACAAAATTGTATACTACACTGCAATGAAAATAAATAATTCATGACTACATATAACAATATGGATAAATCCCATAAACATAAGGTCAAACTAAAGAAAATTGACAGTAACGAGAATATATAGTATGGCTACATTCATACATAGTGTAAAAACAGGTAAAACTAAGCTATCCTTTTAGAAGTCAGGATACCCCTGGAAACTGCATGTGTGTGAGGAGGTGACTAAGCGAGAAGCAACAATTCTGGGGTGCTGGTGATGCTTCTTGTTTTGGGTGCTAGTTATATGAGAATGTTCAGTTTGTGAAAATTGATCAACTTGAATACTCGTGTGCAGTTTCTGTATGTATACTGTATTTCAATGAAAATGTTTTAAAAATGCAAATAAAAACCACAATGAGATATCACCCTACACCTGTCAGAATGGCTAAAATCAAAAAGACAAGAAATAGTAAGTGTTGGCAAGGATGTGGAGGAAAAGGAGCCCTCCTGCTATGTTGGTGGGAATGTAAATTGATGCAACCACTCTGGAAAACAGTATGGAGGTTTCTCCAAAAACTAAAAAATAGATATACCATATGACTCAATAATTCCACTATTGAGTATTTACCCAAGGAAAATGAAAACACTAATTTGAAAAGACATATGCACCCCCAAGTTTACTGTGGCATTATTTATAATAGCCAAGATACGGAGGCAACCTAAGTGTCCATCGATAGATGAATGAATGTGGAAGATGTGGTGTACAAACACACACACACACACACACACACACACACACACACACACACACAAATATTATGCGGCCATAAAAAAGATGAGGTCATGCCATTTGTAACAACATGGATGGATACAGAGGGTGTTATGCCCAGTGAAATAAGTAAGACCGACAAAGACAAATATCATATGATGTCACTTATATGTGGAATCTAAAAACCAAAACAAATGAATAAAACAAAATGCAGAATCAGACCAATAAATCAGAGAACAAACTGATGGCTGCCAGAGGTAAGGTGGTTATGGGGATGGGCAAAACAAGTGAGGGGGAGTGGGAGATACAGGTTTCTGGTTATGGAATGAATAAGTCACAGCAATAAAGGGCACATCATAGGGGATATAGTCAATGATACTGTAACAGTGTTGTAGGATGATAGATGGTAGTGTAGCTATCTCACCAGCAGAACATATAGAGAAGTTGAGTCACTATGTTGTACATCTGAAACTAATGTACCATTGTGTGCCAACTATAGTCAAATTTTTAAAAATTTCCTAAAAAATAATTCACAGGCATAAATGTAAGAGATAAAACTATAAGACTCTTAGAAGAAAATATAGGCATATATCTTCATGACCTTGGATTACATAACAGTTTTAAAAATATGACACAAATAAATTGGACTTCACAAAAACTTAAGCTTTTTATGCTTTAAAAGACATAATCATAAAGGAGAAGACAATCCACAGAATGGGAGAAAACATTTGCCAGAAACTTCTATCAAGAATAAATAAAAGATTTATACAAATCAACAGAAAAAACAACAATCCAATTAAAAAACGGCAAAGGGTTTGAACAGACCTTTCTCAAAGAATATATACAAATGGGCAATAAATGCATAAAAGACGCTCCACATGCTTTGTTAGGGAAATGTCAGTCAAACCCACAACGAGATCCACTTCAGACCCACTAGGATGGTTATAAAGTAAAAAATATAGTATTGTATAAAGATTAAAAATAACAAGTACTAGTGAGGATGTGGATAAATTTGGACACTGCTGTGAGAACGTAAAATGATGCACTTTGGAAAACAGTCTGGCATTTCCTCAAAAAGTTAAACATAGAGTTACCATATGACCCAGCAATTCCACTCCTGAGTATATACACAAGATAACTAAAAACATGTGCCCACACAACATCTTGTGCAAAAATGTTCATAGTAGCATTATGCATAATAACCAAAGTGCAGAAACGCAGATCTCCATCCAATGAGGAATGAACAAAATATGGCACACCCATACAATGAAATATACTCAGCCATAAAAAGAAATGAAGTACTGATACAGGTAACAGTATGGATGAGCCTTGAAAACATGATGCTAAGTAAAAGAAGCCAGACACAGAAGAATAACTATTGTATAATTCCATTTATATGAACTATCCCCCAAAGGAAAATCTCTACAGTTAGCAAGTAGTTTTGTAACTATCAGGATAGAGAGAAAATGGTTTGGAGAGGGACCCTTAATGGGTCAGGATTCATTTTTAGGGGAGGAGGGATAATAAAAATGTTCTGAAATTAAACAGTGGTAATGGCTGCACAACTCTGAATATAGTAAAAACAACTTAATTGTACTTTAAAATGGTGACTTTTTCAGCATATGAATTTTATTTCAACAAAGGTGTTCCTCTAAAAATATCCTATGAAATATACTGCTTTGAGTGAATCAAATGAGCAATAATAATAATAAAAAGATAATAGCCAGTGTGGAGATATATAGTGAAAGATATAGTGAAGATATAGTGAAACAGTGATTCTTAAATCCTGCTTCTCAGGGGTTTTGCAAACTATCTTTCCATATGAATCGAGAACCATAAAAACTATACTTTCTCACCCAGTATTTATATATGATAGTCTATGTAAATGATCAAATGGTTAGACCCCCTTAACTCACATTTGTATAAGTGTGTCCATTGAAAAATTGTAAATAATCTTTTAAAAATGACTGTATCCTTTAAAGCAATTTCATGTAATAGCTCTATACTGCCAACTCCATGTGATCATTAAAATTATATCATCAGAGAATATTTAATGATGTAGTAAAATTCTCATGTTGTAATGTTAAATGGAAAAAAAACATATGGAAGTTTCTTATTCTTATTTGTGAGAGAGAGAGAAAGGATAGAGATGGGGGTGGGGAGAAAGAAAATAGAGGTGGGGGGAGAGAGAAGGAAAATGGAACTAATACAAAGTATTTAAAACAGACTCTTAGTCACCCCAGAACTGATCAATGCATCTCTTAAAATGTAAAACTAAAAAATGGGCAAAATAAAGCACTCCAGGCGTAGTCCAAATAACACAATAAAGAGGGACTGTTAGATGCCGTGCTTCATAGTTGGTATCCCACTAGTTGTGCCTATTATTGGATTTCTTTTTCCAACTTCAATTAAACAAGTATTTACAGAATACCCACTAAATGGAAGACTTTGCTCTAGGTGCCATGGCAAAAGAAAAGATGACTATGTAACTAAGACAGAAGCATTGAGCACTCAGTGCAAGCTGAGTAAGAAGACACATAAGAGGAGAAGGATGAGATAAGGGTAAAGATGAGATTGAAGGGCAGATACAGCTGTTGTGAGAAAGGAAGAGAGAAAAGATGTTGGTGCTTTGCAAGTTGCAACATTTCTGAGCATGAATGAGACAGTCATTATGGCCTATACATTTCCAACATAAGAGAAATGACTGATGTAGCAGAGGAGGTGAAGGCACTTCTAGAGCCTTGCACTTGGATGTTGAAGTCACGGGGATGAAAACAGGAGATGAACTAGAAAGGAAGGCTGCACACCTGCTGCTGAAGTCTATGTACCTGGCATGTGGTGGGTATTTAATAAATACCTGCTAAAGGAATGAACTGCAAGTATAAAAAATGATACGTAAAATTGAGGAAAATTAGAAATAGATCACATGGATTTTTGAGACCAAGTTTTGTTAAGGGACAGAGTCCAAAGGGTCTGGAAGTGGCAGGAGGGGGCTGAGTGTATTCTAACGCCTGTTCTCAGCCTGTGGGCCTGAAGAAGGAGGAGAAACAGCTTTTCACACTGGAAAGGTTTGTCCAGGAACTGGTGCAGTCAGGGCTCAGTTAAGGTGAGGAAGTGGAGAAGAAAAACTGAACTTAGAGGAAAAACTGAAGATGGAGAGCTGTCATGTGGTTCCCAGGAAGGACCTTTTTCCAGTGCGATCTAGAGTGAAGATGGGTGGCAGGAACTCTGTAGAGGGACAGTGACAGGATGGGAAGAGAAGCAGGAAGGGACTGGGAAAACCAGCACGAAAGAAATAGAAAGCTGGGAGGTAAGACTGGAAGCAGGGAGAGGGTCAAATAAGAACCCAAATAAGTTCTCACTTCTCTTGAAGAACCTCCTGAGAGCTTGTTTGGTTGGACGAGGCCTCATAGCATCTTCTCCGGGAAGGGAATGGGAGGACCAGTCATAATGCCTTTTTTTCTAAGAAGCTGGGTTTTGGAGCAATAACTATTATAAACTACTATAAAAGTAGAGCTTACCTCTTGATCCTCTTCACCCATTTCACCTATCACCCTTCTTCCTTCTGGCAGCCACCAATTTGTTCTCTGTATCTATGAGTTTTGTTTGCTCATTTGTTTTGCTTTTTGGATTTCACATATAAGTGCATCATATGGCCTCTTTCTCGGACTTATTTCACTTAGCATAATACCCTCAAGGTCCATCCATGTTGTCACACACAGCAAGATTTCATTCTTTTTTTATGGCTGAGTAGTATTCCATTGTATTTGCATACCATTATCTTCTATATCCATTCACCTGTTACTGGATACTTAGATTGTTTTCTTATGGTGATTATTGTCAATACTGTATTGGATGTTTGAAAGTTGCTAAGAGAGTAAATCTTAAAAGTTCTCATCACAAGAAAAATAACTTTGTAACTTTTCTAACTTTGTATGGTGATGGTCGGTAACTAGACTTACAGTGGCAAACATTTCACAGTATATACAAAAATCAAATTATTATGCTGTATACCTGAAATTTGTATACTATTAAATTATGTCAATTATACCTCACTTTTAAAAAAGTACAGCTTATACTTGCAAAGCATTTACTTAGTGCCAGGTACTCTTCTAATGTGTTACATATGTTAATATCATTTAATCTTTTCAATAATTCCACCGATTAACAGCTTCATTTTACAGATGTGATAACACAGATAGATTAAGCAACTTGCCCAGGTTTTCACAGGTGGCAAATGGAGGTGTTGAGAATCTAACTCAGGTGGTCTGGTGCTAGAATCTATGCTCTCATTTCTCTGCTAATATGCTGTTCCAAGTGGTATGCAGAAGTATTATTATCCTATGACAACCTATCATATATTAGCAAATCAATGGGCTGGCTCTCATTAACAATGTAGAATGATATTTAATAAACAGGTCATCTGGGACATGGTCTTTGGATTATCACAACCGTTGGAAACCTTACACTCTCTATATGCCCCTGTTAGGGATACACTGTGAAAGTGGCATACCATAGCCCTGAGAAATTCTGCAAAACTCCCTTTAACTGCACTTTCTCTGGAATTTCCTAAATTTATTTGTCCATAGGCCCCCTTTTTTATGTAGTCTGTATAAATGTGCCTCAGAATTGCTGTTTCATGAAAAATACTTGAGGGATTTGCACATATGGAACCCACCCAAGAACCAGGGATCAAGCAGGCTCAAAAGATATCACCAAGTACCAACAGTGAAATTCCTGAAGCCATTACGAGGTTTATTTATTTGTCATAGACAAAATTTGAATTGATTTACCTACAGTTTCTTTGCAACATTAGCATAGAATCAGAAAATTAGAGGGTAATGGATGAATGTTGGAGGTAAGCACCATGTCAACAGCAAGAAATGACAGTTAAAATGAAAAGAGAAGACACAAAAAATGAAGAAATGAAAATACAAAAATGAAGACTTCCTCAATAAATTATATGAAATACAAAGTGAGACCCTGATGATGGGGTGGAAGGAGACAAAAAACATAGCTCAGTGCTCTGTAAGAAGTGAAGAGGCATTTGCAAGTGTGTTGAGCAGCAAAAGAGGGCCATAAAAGATCTTGGGACAATGTGGACCAGGACGGGAAGGCATAAAGCATTCTTAAGAATGGAGACATCTGACATCCAGTTCCAGTGGGTATGCTTTCTGTAATGTAAAGCCCCTCTGTGGACTCAAACCTTCAGTGAAGTGTAAAATACACACTACAATCTATGTGATTACACCTTGAGGGGAATTAAAAGGGCTGAGGGTGGTCTGGATGACTTGGAGGACATTCAAGAGAAGGCAGACTCGAATGAGATCAAGAATTCAGTGTAAGCAGGAGACTGGCACCGAGAATGGGTGAACATGTGAATTTCCAGATCCTGTAATTTCACAGAACTCTTAGGGTGTGGTCCTCCACAGAACACAGGATGTGTGGCTGAAGTTAATTTTACAGAGATCTGAAAGGATGGGGAGACCTTGGCTCCAAATGATTTTTCCTCCTTCGTCTTTATTAGTTTTTGACTGTGAGAGTTGTCAGTGCTGGTGAGCTGAAGTGTAGAAAGTAATAGGAGAGGTATACGAGATTAGATAGGAGAAATAATCACTGGACACATTGTGTAAAATCTTGTTACTGACAAAAGGGTTTGAGCTTTTTTCCCCCTAAGTACAAGGGGAAGCTATTGGAGAGTTTTCAGCAAAAGGAGAGACATGACTTTTGTTATGTTTTAAGAGGCTCACTCAGGCTGACTTGCAAAAGTGTGCAGGAGTGGAATCAGGAAGACTAGTTAGGAGGCTGTTGTAGTCAACCAGGCGAGAGAAGACGGGATGTGGAATAAGGAAACAGCAGAGAAGGTGGACTGATTCAGGGTATATTTTGGATTTAGAGTCAATAGATCAACTGTGGTTAAGAGAGAGCAGTGGGTAGATAGAGGCTGCATTTACTACTAATGGAAAAACTAGCAGAAGAAAAGGCTTGTTTATGAGAATGAATTTCATCCATGTTGGGATGGCAGGCTACTCTTCAAATCTGGGTGTGAGAGCTACAGGTTTGGTAATGGAGTGGAGACCAAAAGGAGAGCCGAAGAATGGATTAGAAAGACCTCCTCAAAAAAAAAAAAAAAGAAAAAAAAAAAAGAAAAAAAAAAAGAAAAAAAAAGTCACACATGGTGACTGTGTAGGTCAAACTATTTTGCCTGATGAAGGATAATAGCTTAAAGAGGTCAAAGGATGTATCTAAGGCTAGTCAGTCAGGGGCCGACTTGACATTGGAACTCAAGTGTCCAGACTCCTGATGTTAGGCAGCCAAGACTGATATCTACTGAAGAGGGCTCACTGGGACTGGGCAATGGGCTTCAGAAGATTATCTAATTCAATACTTGTTAACAACTTTAGGCCCTGAGAGTATTATCATTGTATTTTTGGATAAGGAAATTGAGTCTTAGAGAGTTAAGTAACTTTTTCCTTGTATAAACACATGCAGAATGTGAAATTTCTAGCTGAATAGTCAAATAATCTCAGGCCTTAGAGATGTCCAACTCCCTCATAGTACAGATCAGGAATCCAGTGCCCAGAGAGGTAAAGTAACTTGCCTGGGATTCCTCAGTGGTAGAGCTAAGCTTTGAACTTAGGTCTCATAACTCTCGGCTCAATGTTTAAAATAACGGGATTTCTAAATAGAATTTTTTTCCAGATACTTGTTTAAAATGTCATGTTGGAGATAATCAAACATGTTAGCAAACCCAATATGGACTGCATTTCTTAATTTCCTTCAGTTTACTGTATTTTATACCTTCATAGGAGACTTTAATAGTCTTTATAACATCATAGTGCTTATTACCTAATACCCTGTTCTAGTCTATGTATTGAAAAATTGATTTTGTGATGATTCTTTCCTGTGTCTAATCAGTTCAATAAATTAAACTTATAGGTCTGTTATTCCAGGTCATTTTTCCCCCTACAAAGAGCTTTCGCCATTGCCCCTTTCCATATATTATTCTCAAGCTTTCATTTGCCTATTCTGAATGTAACATCTGAACCTCTTTGCTGCACACTGATGACTTCCTTTCCACACCCCTGGTTGATATTATTGCCTTTGTTGTTTCCAAAGACAATATGCCATGATAACTATTTCCTTTTATTTCGTGGAAAGAGATGCTGCTTTTGTTCTCTGACAAAATATAATGTTTGGGAACACCAAAATGTCCTATCAGATTCCTAATCCTGGGCCACATTCCCGGTTTGGGGAAGTATATTATATATGCCAGAAAATCACATTCTTGCAATGATTTCCAAATTTACTGCAGAGTTTCCTATAATAAAGATAAGGTTTCCAGACCACGCAACTTTAAGATGAAATATTATTATTTAGAAGATGTATTTGGTTCTTTAAAATAAATAAATTGGAGTAATTTGAATACAAATCCTACTACTGTAATTTCCTATTTAAAGTAAACAGATTAGCTCTCCCTCTTAAACATAACCAATTTTAGCCCTGCCCTGATCATAGGAGATGGGGAAAGAAGTATCTACCTTTCAAAAAAATGTGCCAATCATATCTTTGGCTGGTCAATATGTTGTTTCCAAATACTGTTACTTCAACTTTGAGCTGTTATCAGCACCAGTGATTAATTAATGGATTATTTACTAAACTTAGTTTCTTTTCTTCTCTCCTCCTGAAAAAGATGCAGGAGATAAGTGAAGAAAAGCCAGACATGTGTATTCCATTTGAAATCCATGATTAAAAAGCTTAAAAATTCAAACCAACATAAAAAACTGTTTTATTTTAATACTCTGGAAGGTTTCAGTGAACTCCATTATTTTCACTCACTATTTGCTTGAATAATTTAGGCAAGAAAGCTAAATTATACATAAAGTGTACAGTTAGAAGAAAAAGTTCATGCACAGCCCTAGGCTATAGCCTCCCCTAATGATGTCTGAAGTCAGTGAAAAGAACTCGTTAGACTGAGAGTAATTTCTCAGGGTTTAATTTTTTTTTTTCTTAAAGCAATAATGTTCTTATAAAAATCTGACAAATAATACACTAAAAGAAAAGCCACAAAAGAGAATCTACAGTTAAGGCCTTAGCCCCTGTAAACTTTCATTTAATTTCATGTAGAAGTTGGCTTTCCACACACCACATAGATGGTGTTGGCAGCCTTGAGTGATATTCAACAAGGAAAATACACGTCTCGATTGAATAGCTTTGCTGTTTGGCCTCATTAGAATTCTGAAGTTACAGAGTTAAAAGGAGATCCTTCAGGCTTAGAGACAAACTAGAGATCTACTGTGGAAAGGGGATCAGAACCCACTCAGTGTCCCATCATGTGAGCAAGTGGTTGACACTTGCTAGGGTACTGCGCTTCAGGAGTGGCCCAGACAATTACACATTTATGGATTCACTAAAATGCACACATTCCCTTTAAGTTTAACAACAGAGAATGCAACTGCTGTAAGATGACAGGAATATCAAAATGGTACTGTAGTCACCTCTGATTTCTGAGCTGCCTTTGTTCTTTTCTTAAAGTCACACAATTGTAGAATTTGAAGAATGCAGTTCAGCCCCTTCATTTTATAGATGAGGAAATTGAGACCCAGAGAGAAGTGATGAGCTCAAGGCTATGCAGCTAATGTACTTGTTAATTCATTCCCAAATATCTGCACATTTAGAGACAGAAAGGAATTCCAAGTAGAAAGAACAGTCATATGTAAAAGCATGAAGGTGGGAACCAGCCTGACGCATTGGAGAATAAGAGGTGCCAATTGTTACCTGGTCAACTCCCATCACATCCCCCCATCTAAGGGAGTCTGCACATGGCAGTATAAGCTGGCAGGTAAGAGCACAGAGAGTCTGGCAATCTTAGGTCACTTATCTCTCTCTGATTTATTTTTTCCAACAGAAAAATGATGTTCAGCAGTAACAGAACCAACTTCTTACAGTTATATTGAATGGATATTAATGCATATAAATGCTTATAATGTGCAGCACTTGAATTATATAAATATTAGTTGTTATTGTTAATATTAATAGGCCTTCTGGCCATAGCTGATCAGATAAGGGGTGGTGGGCAGCTGGCCCAGGTGGAGCATCTCTCAACCAGCCAATGTCTTATGATATATGCATTTGAGGGGATGAATTGGTCCATCAAAGTAAGGCCATCAAGGAATTATGAAATTGGCAACCAAAGATCAGGGTTAGTTAACCAAGAGACTGAGAGGAAAAAGGATTGAGAAGAATCACAGGTAGGGCAGGCATTATGGTCTCAAGTGAAAAATGAAATTATGAAGTTTTGAGGAAGCCAAATGGTTAGAGAGGAAAATGGGATGCGCGTGCGTGCGCGCGCGCACACACACACACACACACACACAGAACCTCAGTTCCTGAACATTTTATATGTCTAGTACAGTTCTATGGGTAAACAACTTATTAACTCCTCTTTTCTTAGAGGTAACTTCAGTGAGTCTCAGGTCTTTGCAATCAGAAGAAACTATCAAATGTTCTGCAAGATATATGCATGATACTGGGATAGAGAGAGAGAGGTGAATTGCAAAAGGCTGGGTGTGCCAAAGTGAGTCAAATTGTCTCTTGAAAGCCACTGTAAGTTACTAAAGGATTGAACCAGATGAGTCATGTCTGATCAAATCTGTCATCAGCTCTATAATATCACCCATGCAACAATGCAACAGAAGATAAATTTGAGGTACAAAAAAGGCTAGAGGAAGGCTAGTTAAGAGGCTTTGAGTACGGTCAAGGCTAGAACTCATCAGGAGTACCTGAACTAAGGTAATAGAGGCAGAAATAGAAAGGAAACATACAGATAAGGAAGGTAGAAAGAACCTGGTGACTTTGGGGGAGTGGGGCACACAGGAGCTGCTGGAGTCCAGCAAAATTTCTGATTTGGGTGTTTAGAAAGAAACTTGGAAACATAGATTTGGGACTAGAAATTGAGAGGCTCACTTTCGTGTAAGCTGAATTTGAGGTATCTGTGGGAAATTCAAGTGAAGATGTTCCATTGCATTTGGGTATGTAATTACGGAGCTCAGCAAAGAATCTGGGATGATAGATTAAGAGTCTGGAGGATAATAATGGTAGTGAGACTAGGGGTTTGGCTGGTGTCTTTCAAGGTGAGTGTAAATGATGAGAAGAGATGACCCATGCTGTGGTCTGGAGAACACCAATACGTAAGAGGTGAATGAGCAGAGGGGCTTCTGAAAGTGTCCAAGAAAGAATGGATGGAGAAATGGAAGAGATATAGAGAAAAGTAGGAGACTGAGTCTTAGGAATCAAGACGGGAGGAAATTCAAGGTAAAGAGAGTGATGAGTAATGTCAAGTATAGAAGAAAGTTCATAGACAGCTAAGGGCACAAAACCATTCATTGAATGTGGAGCATGAAGGTTACTTTAGATCTACACTAAATGGTAAGAAAAAAATGAAGACAACAGTAGATTGAAGCATGAAGAAGGAAAATACAGGAAGAAACCAAGTTTACTTCAGTTATAAAAGAAAAAGGGATGAAGAGAATGTGGGATCAGATAAGGACTATTTGTGTAGTACAAAATAGACTTGACATATTGATGAACTGAGTCAGAAAAGAGAAGTTAGTGAAACAAGAAAAAGGAGGTCTGGTGGAGCAAGATGCCTTCTGGGGAGGTAGGAAAATGCAAAATCCAGGGCACAGGTGGAGGTGTAAGTTTTGGACAGGATTAGGGACAATGCTTTCATGGAAACAGAAGAGAAGCAGAAAAGGATGGAGGCCAGTAAAGACAAGCTTTAGTTGAAGATTCATCAGGTTGAGGGAGCTTTGTGTTTGAAGGAGTTGTTTTTCTCAGGGAAGTAGGAAGCAAGGCATTTTCTGAGAACAAGGGAAAAGCTATGGTGCAAGGAGTTTGAAGAGAAAAGGGAATGTTAGAAAAAAAACTGCCACAAGGACCAGGAGAAGGACTGAACAGGAACTCACGGAATTGTGGGACCATGTAAGAGCACAGCTGAGTTTGAAGACCATTGCTGTGTGGTGGCACCAATCCAAGTGGTGATTTGATTTCTCCAGCAGTAGTTCATGTCCCAGATGTAGGAGGTGAGTATTCAAAGGCTGTGGGTGCTGCACAAGTTCAATGGAAAAGCAAGAAGACCCGGAATTCCAGAGTGATGATAAGAGAAAGACGGGTTCAAGCTTCAAGAGAGGGATGTCAACATGGGAGGGAAGCTTTGCGTGGTGGTCAAAAAGTGGGAATCATGAGCAAAAGAGTGGTGACCAGCAGGGCAGGTATTTGCTGTCACTGTGGAGGATACCAGAGTTCAAGATCTCAGAAATAAACTAGTTAATTGTTGCCTAAACCAAGACCAAAGGCAGATCTTCTCATTTAGTCATAGATTTTCTTTTCTTGGAGTGCCTCTGGCTCCTTGGAAAAGGCCCAGAGCCAAAACTAGAAGGCCAAAATTGTTATAGACTGGCACAAACATTTGCCAGGATAATTTATCCTCTTTTGTCACTCAAGTTCCAAGTGAGGCTGGAAAAGATGGAGAAAGTTTAATCACACTGTTCTTCGGAGTCCATTGCAAGGCATTAATAACTTGCTGTGATATTAGCAGTTTTACATCTTACACTGGCATTACTGTGTCACATTAGTTTAATATTGCCATCATGTAGCTTAGTATGAATGTGATACAGAAGTAAAATTACACGTGCACTTTTCATATTGTTATATTGAAATCTAGTGTGTATCTGACACTAATACTATTCAAATTCCATAAAATATACAGTTCCTAACACAAAGACATTTTAATGTTATGTTAGAATAAGAATGCACATCATTACACTTTCAGAACCATGCAGCGGAGGAGGAAGAACTGGAGGGCTTACCATTTGTGAGCCCTGGGGAAAACAATTTGAGGATGGTTTCTATGCATGACAACCTTCAAACTTCGCCTTCCCTGGTAATCAGGGCAGTGTTCATGGCTTTTGAACAAGAGCCAGAAAACTTTCTCTGAGGGATCAGTTAGTATTTTGGGCCTCATGAACAATACGGTGGCAACTACTGAAGTCTGCATCGGTAGTGCAAAAGCAACTTGGGGTAAAATGTAAATGAAGGAGTGTGGCTGTGTTTTAATAAAACTTTATTTCTAGACACTGAAATTTGATTTTCATACACTTTTCACATGTCATGAAATCATATTCTTCTTTTGATTTTCTTTTCAGCCAGTTAAAAATGCAAAAAATACTCTTAGCTTGGGGGCCATACAAAAAAAAAAAAAAACAAAAAACAAACAGGTAGAGAATCTGATTTGACCCCTGGGCCACAGTTTGCTGACTTCTGTGTTAGAAGATTATGAATCTGTAGGGGCATCAGTCCAGGATCCGGGATTATGAATCCATAAGTGCACCATGAGTGGATTCAAGCTATTTTGCAGAACTTATATATGCTAATCAATATATTCCCAAATGACTTTGAGGGGGGACTAGATATATTTTTTCCTTTCTGTACTTTCCACTACCTCTCCTCCCACCTACAGAGACCTGGCTTCTGGTTGAGGTGGCACTCTCACAGCCACTTGATCTTCAGCTACTTTAGGGAACATCTATTTGAAAGTGGCATTTGCTTGGGACAGGTAGCCAGTGTGAGGAGAGCCGTACTATCTAAAGAACAAAGTTGAGTATGGGGCACCTGGGTGGCTCAGTCGTTGTGCATCGGACTTCGGCTCAGGTCATGATTTCTGGGTTCATGAGTTTGAGCCCCACATTGGGCTTGCTGCTATCAGCACAGAGCCTGCTTTGGATCCTCTGGCTTCCTTCTCTCTGCCCCTCCCTTGCTTGTATTCTCTCAAAAATAAACAAACATGAAAAAAAATTTTTTTTAAAAGAACAAAGTTGAGTAGAACATAAGGAAAGGGATAATCAACTCGGTTGGGGGACAGAAAAACTTCACAAAGAAAATATTTTGAGCAAAAGGGGAAGGGTGTTGTAGGCAGAGGGGGTGGTGAAAAAAGGGCTCAGATGTGAAGAATGGCACTGGAACCTTTGGGGAATTGAAAGGCAATGAGAATGGCTGAAGTGCCTGGAGCCGGCTAGATGGATGAGCCCTAAGAAAAGAGACTGTAGGAGGAGACAGGTTCTGGATCACTTAGGGCCCGTGGTATCTTGGTGGAGAGTTTCAGCTTTATTTTGCAGGTCACTGACACTCATACCTGGCCAGACTTCTGAAATCTTGGAATGAATTTTAGATGCATACTTATTCCAAGCCAAACACACACACATTTTTTTTTTTTATGTAGCTAAGGAAATGTAAATATGGACTGAGTATTATGTCAAGGAATTATCATTATCTTTGCAATTTTGCAAAAAAAAAAGTCCTTAATTTTTCTTTTTTCTGAGATGTATAAGTATATAGGGATCGAATGATACAATATCTGGGATTTGCCTCAAAATAAGCAGAAAAAAAGGAGAGAGAGTTGGGATGAAAAAAGAAGGTGGGGTGGAGTTCTGGGAAATGTTGGTGGTTGCTGAAGTTGGGGGATGGATAGGTATAAGGGAATTGATTTCTTGTATTTGCCACCTTTGAGTGCCTAAAAATTTTCTTAACGATAAGTTAAAAAAAATAAAGTGTATATACCCTGGGTCTTATCTCATATCTACTGAATTAGGATTTCTGGGTAATAGGATCAGATGCAGAAACTGAAATGAGGGATGGTGGGGGATGGGCAACAGGCAGGGGGACCATCTGGAAAGCCAAAGCAATTGTGCAGGACAGAGACAATGAAGGGTTGGCTCTTGGCAGTGGAGGTGGGGATAGGAGGTAGGCATGAGATGCATCTTGTTGTTTATTAGACAAGACCTATGTCTGATTCGATGAGAAGGTGAAGTTGAAGGTGACTCCTGGGAGAGTGACTGAATGAATAAAAGAATGGTGCCATTACTGCGATGGGAAATACAGATGGAGCAGATATGAACCATGGAAACTGGATTCACAGTTTCAGTTATTCTAAGTATTAAAAGTACTTGAGTCTCCTCTGTTCATGTCATTCCAATATTGTCACATTTCTTATTACTTAAAGTCACCACAAGACTTGAATTCTATACAAACAGTATCATGCAAATCTCTGGCCCCATCTTCCAGGAACATGTCTCTATTCAGAGTTTCCAGCAGGTCTGCATTTGAATTAACTTGACCTGATTCACTATTTACAAAGGTACATACACTCGACCTTCCAGCATCCCGGATTCTTTTGCGTTTTCCCTCTCTGCCTGTCTCCACTATCCTACCAGTCTTGCCATTAGAAAATAAGGAACAGGCCAAGGCTTTTTAGTCCACAAAGTACAATGTACCTGCTTCTCTTTAATCCTCCCAAAGCATGGAGGTGTGTATAAACACACCCAGAGGCCCTGAGACCCCAAGATCGGCTGCATGTATGCGCTCAGCATTTTTGTCTTTTTTCCAGTCATTTCCTTTTTTGATTTGTATGAACCTGAGCCCGAGACATGACATCTTTTAGGAAATCCAGTTAAACCCCAAGCTTTCCCACAATGCGGTTTAGATTTGCCCTAGGGACATAAAGAAGTGGCCTGAGCGTTCTGTGTTGGGAACCCCTCTGGAGATCCAGGTCTTTCCTGTAATCTCCATGGGCTCTTTGCAGAAAGCTATATTTCTTCCAAGTCTTTCTTTTCATCCCTGTCTGAACCTGCCTTCATCTTCCTAATGGCTAATTAAAAAATTACAACCAAGAGCATTAAATAGTAAACCCCTTCCCTGCTGTTCTCTGTTTAATTTCTGAAGCCCCAAGCAAAATGTCTTAAAAAGAATTAGAAAGAGCCACCTTTCTGCTTGCAAACTGCGTGGTGAACAGCATTCTGGTGGGGAGAGGCCTTTATTCTAATGGGTAACCCTTCAAAGCAGGGTAAGCTTGGGCATTATTTACATCTTATTCCAGAAAGAGAAAGTTTGGGGGAAGGTCACATTCTCTCCAACATTATGACTTCACTTGTACGGGTAAAAAAATTTTGGGGTGTGTGCGTGCATGCGTGTTTCCTCTTCCCTTGGTGCCTACTGATTTCATTCTACACTGAAGCAACTCTGAGTTTTAAAACTCACATTTCTTTTTCATTTAAGTTAGAGGTCTGAGCTTGATGAAAACTCATCCCAATTCATGATGTGCACACTTAAGCGGCTGCTTGATTTCATTTGCAAAGAGAGATCTTGGAAGGCAGTGTCTAAATAATAATCAACATAGTGCTCTACTTGCATTTGTTTATACATTATCTTAACACTTTATTACATATTTTAATAGGACAAGAGTTTAAAAGCTGGAATCAGACATAGCGGCCTCACTTTATTTTAGATTGTTCTTCATCAATTGTTTTTTCTTGTGATTATACAGTTTTACTTTATCATCCCTTTGATAACAATTTCTGCATGAAAATTGACTTTATATTTCATTTTTCCCGTCTGTTATCTTAGCGGCATTCATACGCAAACACCCTTTGTGCTGTGCTGGTAATATAACTGATCAGGCGAAGCTGTGCCATAAGAAATCAAAACCATAATAATGTCTTTGGGTTTTGCATTTTAAATACTGCGTTCATTGTTGCAGTGAGGTTTCTGATCCCTTTCCAGACATTACGGAGATTACCTTTGGTAATGCCTATTTCATTGTACTTTGATATAAAATAATGTGTGTCATAAATCATCTGAGTGACTGTCATTAACCAGAAAAGCACCTACTTAGGATATGTAACAATTTGCTTTTCTAATTTGAAGAAGATTGAGGCATTTTAATTATAGAAGGTCTTTATAAATGAGATTGGAATTCAATATAAAATTGTATTCTTTACGGAATTGTAGATGAGAAATAATAAAATCCGTATTCATTAATTTTACATTATTTTTTGGGCATTATTTTGTGCTAAAAAGAAAACATTCTTAGGAGGGTTTCCTAAATAAAGCCCTATACTTCAGTCACCATTAATCTCAGAAAAAGTCATGTTTACTTATTTGAGAGAAAGGCACAAGAGGATCAGTTGTTACTTGGGCGAATTCACAACTGTAAATTTAAAAACTTTTTAAATGTAAAGCTGGGGATGTCATTGTCTAAAAAGTTGAGAAAAGACAAAGAAGGGGCATAAAGAGACAAGGGATGGGAGGAGAGAGCTATTTAAAATTATTGATGTGCTTCATAGTTTCAAGATTGCTTCCATTTGGAAGAGGATGGAGGTTTGGAGCTTTCTCAGTGAAAAACAATTTAAAATTATTAGAGTTCTCCTCTTTAAAGGTGATCAGGGTTCTGCACACGGACATTGTAGCAAGATTTAAAATTATGAGAGCTCTTCACATTGTTTAAAACATTGATTTTTTATAAAATGGATTTCCACGTTTTATTTCCTCAGCGACTAGGTAATTATAGTGGCCTAGAAACTGAGGTACTTCATTCTGAAACTAGTTTTTCTCTTTGGCTCCTTCTCTTTTCTTGCTTTTTGCTCCCCCCACTCCCCTTAATAAGTTTTCTAGTTTCCCGTGCTGCTGGGATAGACACATCATTCTTTGTTCTTGCTCATAAATCACTCTGTGACCGAGGAACCAGGAAGTTATTAGGGGTGAGGGGAAGGTCAGGTCGAAAATTCAGATTGATCTAACCTGTTCTTACAAAATAGCACTTTACCTACACCAAACCTAAAGCGAAGCACCAATGCAAGACTGTTCCAATATGACTTTCAGTCATGCTTCATGAGGGAAGAGGCTTCTGCAGCTTTTATAGCCAGTGTTACAAAGAGTCATAGGAACTGCCAAGTTGTCCTAGGTATTTAGTTCAAATCACATTTGCCCATACACGTCATTTCAAGTACACTTTCCCCCTTCTCCTTGTTTGTCCTTTCTCTCTTCTCTTCTCCCTTGGTCTCCCATTAATATGGACAGTTAAGACAGAGATTCCAAAGATTCGGCATGGAGGCTGATGATTTGTTGAGGGGTCCTTTAGTTAGGAATTCTAGATGTTTCTCTCCTTGTGTTAGAAATTGGTCTTGTGTGAACATACACACATATACACACACACAGTCTTGTATAGACTATAGGGATTTGATAAGAGAGAATTCATGGTCCTTAGCTGGGATAACAAATACGTGTTTTTCCCAGTCTTCTGCTCCATTCCAGAAAGAAAATCTTTCTCCTCCCCTGTCGTCTTCCCCGTTGGGTTTTTTTTTTTTTTTTTTTTTTTTTTTTTTTTTTTTTGGTAAAAGGTGGAAGCAGTGTTCCATGTGTTTTGTAAAAAGCTATATCAAAGTGAATTGAACATGGTATTAAGTTTTTGTCAGCTTGAACTCACACCTGCCACACACAAGGTTTTTTGGCCTTTCGTGCAAATCATAACCTGAGTCTAAATCTAAAGGAACAGGGAAAGCAATAGAGCAAAGCTATCCAGATGTTGCTCAGTCTGTGCGATTGTAAATTTCAAAGTACCAGCTTTCCATCCAGATTTTAGTGCACTGGGAACTATATGAAAATTCCAAGACATACTGGTTTATTGAAATGTCTGGCCATTTCTATATGAATTTTGCAACAGATGTACTGAGGTAAGCAATAAAACTGTGATAATAAGGAACATTTCCACGTCAACTCATTAAACTACTAATCTATAATGAGGACCAAAACTCAGCAGTTAGAAGAGAGTGAATTTCATTATTATTATTATTTTTTGACTTAGTGTCAGTTATTCAGTTTTTCCCTTGATTTCACTTTATGGTCAAATTTCCAAGGGGTTTTAGGCTAGTATATACATATATAAAATATATGTTGATACATGATTTATGATGTATGTGTATCTTGCTTTATGCCAAATAAACTGAAAATTGAATTCCAGTCTTACCTTTTATAAGTCAATAAAAATAATATAGGAACATGTTATTAGCCTTTGAATTTATCTTTACAAAATTTTGTTATCACCTTATCATTATATGTAAGACCCAAGAAGACCAAATCTGATGCTTGGAGTCCCTTTAGAATTTTAAGTTTAGGTCTGATTCTCAGTCTCTGCTGGGACTAGAGTATCATACTCCAGAAGCTGGGGGCTTGGCTTGGCTGTGTCTCTAGTGATGACCATGGACTTTACAGCCCACACCTCTGCACAAAGAAGGTGTACCATCTTGATGGATGTTTCTTGCTGCTTTCTCATTCCTAGCCACTTCCCAGCTGACTCCTCTATTTGAGGATGAACAGACCATTCCAGGATGCAGTCTCAGGAATGGGACCCCTGGGATTGATACTAAACCATCTGTATCCCTTTCAGGGATTTGCAAAGCAGTACAATTCGAGTTTGGGGATGAATGGGTCTACCCCAAATTCACCATTCCTCCTAGCAAGACTGACTAGTGATCAAACAGGCCTTGGAATGGAAGGAAAAATTAAAACCAAAAATGAAATGTCACTTATTTGATAATATGTGGAGCTTTTTATTCTTTTGTAAACCCTTCCCTACTGACCTGTGGTAATTGGAAATAAGATTTTTTATTGACTAATTTTACCAGGAAGACTACAAGAGACTTTGGAAATATAGGAAGCAGTGTATGGGCAAAGGAAGGGAGTGGAGGCAGGTCCATAAGACAGGATATGGATACACCTGAAGGGCAGGAGTATAGGGCAGCTGACAAATAAGCATGTCATGGATCATGCGTAAAGCAGTTATGGAAGCCTCGTCCTCCTCAAGTTCTGTTTTTTGGTCAAATTTGGGAAATATTAGAGCTATTAAGATTCATTTGCTCTTCTCTGGAATTCTGAAAATTATTTTCCTGGCATTGCTCGGTTTTCCCAAAGTAGGTTTTGTTTATTTCTTTTCCTTTTTTTTTTTTTTTTCCCTATAACACGTCCTCACTGGTCACTTCATATGTTTTCCTGTTACTTATTTTGGAAGAGTCCAGCAGCCCTAGGAAAACGACGACAAAAATGACAAGCAGCAGGAGGAGGCGGCAGATATAAAAAGAAGAAAATGTTAGTGAACTCTATTTACAGAGAAAGTCAGCTCCATTTGCTTTGAGCAGGGCCTCAGAGGTTGAGTGAGGCCCAGGCCAGTTCCTTTTTTGTTGTTTTTTTTGTTTGTGTCTTTGTTTTTCTTTGGATACTCTGAGTATATTAAAAAGCAAGCATGGTCAAAACATGGATTAAAAACCATGGTATACTTCAATGTTTACATTTAACAATTTGTAGTTGTGAAACACAGAAACACAGTGACTATGTATTCAAGTTACTTTGAAGATCAAAAGTCAAAATTTGCAGCTCTCATGAACGTGAGCCATGGGGACATTCCCAGCCTCCTCCTCACTGCCCAGTGCTGAGCAGGACCGACGCCTGTCCCCAACTACATTACTTACACATTGTGGGCCGGGTGCCTCATTCATGTAGGGCCTGGCCAGCAGCACAGCTCAAAAACAGAGTAATTTCCTTCTCCTCCCTTCTGTCATTTTTTCATTTTCTTTAGACCTAAACATGGAAGATGCTATTGGGGTGGTGCTAGTCGATGATGAATAAGTTCCAATGAAATTCTTCCCGCCTTGCAAATGCTGGTCAATGTGAGGGGAAGCTGGAGTTGGGGAGGGAGAGAAGGCTCATCTGCATCTACAGTGGTGGGCTCCCTGCTCCTGAGGACAGAAAAAAGGCTGCAGTAGTTCTGAGATACCTGGAGAGCTACAGGCTTTCTCCTGCTTTCTTCTGTTGCCTCGACAAGCTGTTTCTATCTGGGAATCTAAAGCAGCACTGATGCACTTGTGTCAGCTTTGGGTTTTTTTTTTGTTTTTTGTTTTTTTAATTTTTACTATGGAAAATTTCAAACATGCACAAAAATAGAATAATCTAAGGAACCCCCCATTTACCCATCACTAATCTTGAGTGATGATGAGTGATGCCCTGTAAAATACACATCTGTGGAAATGGCTGCAGGAAGATGGAGGTGGGGGGTTTTGCTCCACAACAGTCCCTGTTTACACCTGTGCATTCATGGAACTAAACCTCATACACCTGCATCCACAGAAGGCTTCATAATTGCTCTGAACCAGGAAGACTATAGCATTGCCATGGAAAGGGGGAGTCAAAGTGAGCAAGGTTAGAATGACTTACTCCTAAATGGATGCTTTCCTCATTCTTAATTTCAGGCTTGTAGGTCACTTAAAGATGTTTATTAACAATTAGGGGCAAATAGAAAAAAACTGTTGGCTATACACTAAAGCCTGTTTTCTGCTCAGCTTTTTGCTTTGAGAGAAGCCAGTGTTTGTGTGTGTGTGCATGTGTCTGTTGAAATGGGAAGAAGAAAAAAAAAAGAAATGAGAAAAACCAAGATGGAGAAATAGAAATACCTCGAGAAAAGTGAAATTTTAGCTGTGCTAATCCCTAGACTAGGAGGCTCTTGCAGAGCATAACTGGATTCTGGAAGGAGGCTTTCCTCACTGTCAGTGATAATGTCAGGTCCAGGGCACAGCAAAGGGTATTTAACAGGGCCATTGATGTATCCCATTGTGCAAAGGGAAGTAGAGCTCTGTATCCAGGTTTTCCTCTGATCGCATCATCATGCGATGATATGGTTTCTAGTAAAAAAAAAAAACTGTGCCAGAGATGAAGCAGAACTGACTCGGCACCAAGAGTGTTTATTTACACACTGGTAGTACTTGCCATGGTTTACTAAATAGGACAGGATTGCGGGCAGCTCTGGTGGCAACTGGGACTTGTGATATCCACTACAGGCTCTACCATCTGTAGCTGAAGGATCTAGCATTGGCTTAATCTCTGTGTGTTTCAGCTTACCTACCTGTGAGAGCCTAAAGACAATGCTTACCTTCCTAGAGGGATGGGCACCAAGAATGTTGAATGCGTGATGGGTGGTTGTGAACATAAAGTGCTATGGCATCCTTGAAAAAAAAAAAAAAAGATACTCTCCCTAGTCTACATGGCTCCAGAGGCTGGGCTGGCTGCAGTGGGTGTGCAACACAGGCAGGCACAAGGGACCCACACTTATCTAATGTGTTGTCACCAGCTTGAAATTTTTAAGCCTGTCCAGGGGCTCACACCAGGAAATACTCTGAGAGGAAGACTTGAGGTCAAGTGGACCTCAGAGAAGCTTGTTAAGAAATATCTACGCTGGGAAAATTAAAGTAGACCTCCTGTAGACTGTCATTTCTTGGTACTGCATTGACATCTCTAGGGCTCATTTTTTTTCTTTGTTATATCATTTCTGTATGTCAAGCATCATTCAGAAAGTTGAACAATTTTTATAGTCTTTGAAACACTCAATTCTGTAACATTGGTTACATTTTGTTGGTTAGAATCTGAACACATCTTGTTCTCAGTGAAAGCAAATTCTTTTTATTTTGTGATTTCTTCTAAAACTTGGGTTATCACTTGATTTCGAATGATTTCGAATGAATTGTCTCTGTTCGTAACTGCCTGCTAGGAGCTTATGATAATAAAACATTTTAGATTACATGGAGGTTCAAGAACCCCTGTGTATTTAGCTACTTCTGAAAATGGCTAAGGAAGGAATACCACCTATCTTTAAGAAATTATTTATTTATTTATTTATTTATTTATTTATTTATTTATGATTTTATTTATTTTTTTAATATGAAACTTATTGTCAAATTGGTTTCCATACAACACCCAGTGCTCATCCCAACAGGTGCCCTCCTCAATGCCCATCACCCACTTTCCCCTCCCTCTCACCCCCCATCAACCCTCAGTTTATTCTCAGTTAAAAAAAATTTTTTTTTAATGTTTTTATTTATTTTTGAGACAAAGAGAGACAGAGCATGAGCAGGGGAGGGGCAGAGAAACAGGGAGACACAGAATCTGAAGCAGGCTCCAGGCTCTGAGCTGTCAGCACAGAGCCTGATGTGGGGCTCAAACTCACAGACTGTGTGATCATGACCTGAGCTGAAGTTGGACGCTTAACTGACTGAGCCACCCAGGGGCCCCTATTCTCAGTTTTTAAGAGTCTCTTATGGTTTGGCTCCTCCCTCTCTTTTTTTTTCCTTCCCCTCCCCCCTGGTCTTCTGTTAAGTTTCTCAGGATCCACATAAGAGTGAAAACATATGGTATCTGTCTTTCTCTGTATGACTTATTTCAGTTAGCGTAACACTCTCCAGTTCCATCCATATTGCTACAAAAGGCCATATTTCATTCTTTCTCATTGCCAAGTAGTATTCCATTGTGTATATAAACCACAATTTCTTTATCCATTCATCAGATGATGGGCATTTAGGCTCTTTCCATAATTTGGTTATTGTTGAAATTGCTGCTATAAACATTGGGGCACAAGTGCCCCTATGCATCAGCACTCCTGTATCCCTTGGATAAATGCCTAGTAGTGCAATTGCTGGGTCATAGGGTAGATCTATTTTTAATTTTTTGAGGAATCTCCACAATGTTTTCCAGAGCGGCTACACCAGTTTGCATTCCCACCAACAGTGCAAGAGGGTTCCCGTTCTCCACATCCTCTCCAGAATCTATAGTCTCCTGATTTGTTCATTTTGGCCACTCTGACTGGCATGAGGTGTTAACTCAGTGTGGTTTTGATTTGTATTTCCCTGATGAGGAGTGACGTTGAGCATCTTTTCATGTGCCTGTTGGCCATCTGGATGTCTTTTTTTAACGTTTATTTATTTTTGAGACAGAGAGACAGAGCACGAACAGGGGAGGGGCAGAGAGAGAGGGAGACACAGAATCTGAAACAGGCTCCAGGTTCTGAGCTGTCAGCACAGAGCCCGACGCAGAGCTCGAACTCACGGACCGTGAGATCCTGACCCGAGCCGAAGTCGGACGCTTAACCGACTGAGCCACCCAGGCGCCCCTTGGATGTCTTCTTTAGAGAAGCGTCTATTCATGTTTTCTGCTCATTTCTTCACTGGATTATTTGTTTTTTGGGTGTGGAGTTTGGTGAGCTCTTTATAGATTTTGGATACTAGCCCTTTGTCTGATATGTCATTTGGAAATATCTTTTCCCACTCTGTCGGTTGCCTTTTACTTTTGTTGATTGTTTCCTTTGCAGTGCAGAGGCTTTTTATCTTCATGAAGTCCCAATAGTTCATTTTTGTATTAAGAAATTTTTTTTAATTTTTTTTAACATTTATTTATTTTTGAAACAGAGAGAGACAGAGCATGAACAAGGGAGGGGCAGAAAGAGAGGGAGACACAGAATCTGGAACAGGCTCCAGGCTCTGAGCTGTCAGCACAGAGCCCGACGCGGGGCTCGAACTCACGGACCGTGAGATCATGACCTGAGCCGAAGTCGGACGCTTAACCGACCAAGCCACCCAGGCGCCCCAAGAAATTTTTTAACCAAAACTTTACATCTCAGTATTCTGAGGAAAAGAGAGTAAGAGAGTACACCCTCAGGAAAACAGCTGATGAGAAGCCTGGGGCCTGGGTTAGCAAGATGGGGTGAGAACTCACCTGGTGGGCGATAGGAGGTGTGAGTGGTGAAGGGAGCACAACCAGAACCCAGGTCTCTTATGGAATCTGCATTTTTAGGAGGCTACCAAGGATGCTATTGTACCCATTTAGCACTTGAGCCTTATAGCTCTCTGCCACATTTCCCCAGGCTACAAAACTTTGTAAATTGCTAGAGAGTTATTTATTTCTTGTGTAGGAAGCGACACCTCAAATATCATGAAACCTCCCTTTAAGGGTTTCCTACCTGAGTGCAGGCACAGAGTGGGATTTCCCTCAATCCATAACATGCACACACTAGATATATGTTATAGTAAGAAAAGCCAAAAAAAAAAAAAAAGATATTTCCTTTTTGTTCCTGCTCCAGTTTAGCACCAATGGAAAGAGAGATGTAGAAGTCAGACAGATGGAAACTAAAGTATCAGCTTTGAGGGGCGCCTGGGTGGCTCAGTCGGTTAAGGGTCTGACTCTTGATTGTAGCTCAGGTCATAAGATCGAGGCCTGCATTGGGCCCATGCTGAGCTTGGAGTCTGCTTAAGATTCTCTCTCTCTTTCTCTTTCTCTCTGCACCTCCCCAGCCCACTTGCTCTCTCGCTTAAAAAAAAAAAGAAAGTATCAGATTGGAGAATGATGCTTAAGTCTATGGACAACTGAGCTTACAAACACTTTAGCTCTGTATTAATCATACTCACTGGGTCATGGCCAGGGGAGCCTAGGCATGAGAAGTCCAAAGCAGGTACACTTGGCAAGTAGAGAACTCCTTAAGAGAGAAACAGCGAGTGCCAACCATTCCTTAGTTCCTTTTTTCCAACTTGCCATTCTGAGAAAGGAATAGAGGGATGATAAGAGAGCAACTCTAATTGTGGAAATACTTCATATGAAAACATGAGGATTAAGAAGTAAGTGTTCCCTGGGGTGCTGTGCTGACAGCACGGAGCCTGCTTGGGATTGTCTCTCTCCCTCTCTCTCTGTCCCTCTCCTGCTTGCGTGCTCTCTCAAGTAAATATACATTAAAAAAGAAAGAAAGAAAGAAAGAAAGAAAGAAAGAAAGAAAGAAAGAAAGAATTCCCCAACAATAAATATAAGAAAACAGCTATTCCTATTGAGTTTAACATATGATATAAAGAAGTAAAATGTCATGAATTTACATGCCAATAATTGAGAAAAAAAATTTTTTTCTTTTAAAGAGAGAACACGCAAGAAAGGGAGAGGGGTGAGGGAGGGGGTAAGAGAGAGAGAGAGAGAGAGAGAGAGAGAGAGAATCTTAAACAGGCTCCATGCTAAGTTGCAGAGCCCAACATGGGGCTCGATCCCACTACCTTAGGATCGTGACTTGAGCCGAAATTAAGAGTGAGATGCTCAACTGACTGAGCCACCCAAGCACCCTGAGACATTTTTTTACATGTCAAAAATAAATCCCATAAAGAACACTGACTAGCTCAAAAACTCTTTCATCATTTAAGGAAGGAAAAAGCCTACTTTCAAAAACTTTTAAACTTACTTTAATAACATACAGAACAATGACTACATTAATTACATATTATTTCTTATTTATGAAAATTTCCACTGGAGTGTCTACATGGCTATGCTACAGTAGACTTGTTCAAGGTTCCGTACACTCTTGGAAGTAAAGGCAGACGTTTCTTTAAGAAAGTCTCTGACTCATGATTATGACAGCAATGAATTCAACAAAGACGCCCCATCTGCCTGAATTAGGAATGCTTTACCATATTAGCAAATCCAGGCTGGTGACACCAGGGGAGAAATGTGGCTACCCACAGATCTCTTGTGGTTTTTGTCACTGGGCTGCCTGTCCCCTAGAGATGTCAGTTTCTACTTCAACCCCTTCCTTAATGAAACTGGCTGAGGCACAAAGAGGTTCCAGGACGAAGGAGGGCCTACTCCCGGGAGTCTGAGGTGCTGGCCCTTTAAGACTGGCTTGCACAGAAGTGCATTCAAGCTAACCTGAAACCCAGCAGTGCCAGGAGTAGATTCAGTTCTGGTTTGAGTTAAGCTGGGTCTGAGAGAGTCCCTTCCTTTACACAGAACATTTGCAAACATTAAAAAGTGAACTGGGCTTATTTCAGCGTTAAAGCTTTATGGTGTTATGGGACAAAGAGGAAGATAATTCAGTTAGGGAGTAACACAACCACTTTTGATAAATTACACTTTTAGGTCATCTCAGATGCAAAAGGGGTATTTACTGGATGGGAGCAGGGTGGTCTCCTCGACTAATTTATTCCCAAAGTTTGCCAGTGTTGGGAAGGAAGGGTACCTGGCTGTCTGTCAGGTTCTCTGTTGGAACACACCCTGTTGGAGAGAATGTTTTGCCTATTCGCAAAGGGCAGCAGCATCTCTTTCAAGTGATTTGTTATAATGACGATGATTATTGTTGGATTATTACAGTCGCCCACTGGCAGGATTATAGTTAAAAATTTGGCAGTGTTTGCATTATAAATGACTATTTTTACAGTTCAGCCATAAAAGTTTACTTAGGTTTGAAATTTGATATACAAGCTCTCCATCCAGGAGTGCTTTCCTTTCAAAGAGAATTTTAAAAAATGGTTAATAAAATTGGTCTGTCTAATTTTCCTGAGTTATATGAGTATTTTGGAAAAACAGAAATGTATCATTTGTATAGGCTCTCTACACTTCTTCTCAGTTGGCCTTGAGTTTAAACAAGATGCTATAAAATTTAAATTATTCAAACTGAGCTTGGATGTACTGAAAGAAATGATATTATGCACAGGGCTAGACTAGAGAAAAGGAGAGGAACAGTCTTTGTGTTTAACTTTAAAAACTCTATCTGTGGCCCAGAAGTAGAAGCCCTTTTGGAACAATTATCACTTTGCATTTTCATTATGCATTTTATACCTCTAAGTACATAATCACCTGCTCATGTCTATCTGATAAATAATGAGATTTTTATTTCACATTTGCATTGTTAATTACAGTATATTACAGAAGTAAGATACCAAGCATCTGTTATTAATAGAATGTAATTTTTTTTAATAACAAGGGCACTTTAAATAGACAAAGAAAAAGCACCCTTTATTGGAGGCCACCCGGATCTGTTGATAGCTTTGCTTTTCATTTGTACTAAAGGTAAATGAGGTAGGAATGGAGGAAAATACCACATGAACTAAAGCTATCAAGATAAAATATAAATGTGAATTACAGTTTGGCAAGAGTTTATGTCCTTACCCTTGAGGAAGGAGTCAGTTTTGTAAATGCCAGTGCAATTAGAATACATTTAGTGTTGAAAAGATGAAAAGTCCAACCCATGAATTCCCTTTAAGAGTCTGATAAACTCTGGTCACAATATGAGGGTCCAGCTGGAAGAGCCAATTCTAGTGGTCTCAGGATCATTATCTTTACTACTAAAAGATGGTTCTTCTGAGCACAGTCACTTACTTCCCCACCTTCCATGCCTGGGGTCTTACTGAGAGGTGGCGTGGTGGTCTAACAGCCTTGGAACTCTCCATCTGCCTTTTACAATAACCACCTAAGTGGTGGTTACCTGTCTGAGTAAATGAGAAGCACTGGCATTGTACTGGTATTGTATTAAAGTGCAAATAAATACACTGAAAAGCAGACACATGCTAAAATGCAAGTAATCAAGTAATGACTGCCCTTTGGGAAAAGCTCTGCATGGGTCAGTGTTGGATGCATTCTTTTTTGGCAACAGATTTTACCACCTTATCAGCTGCCATAGTGGGATACAGAACTCTTCTAGCACCACAAACTCCCTTAAGCTGCTCCTTAATAATCCTACCCTCCACTCAACCCCAACCTGATATATTCTCCATCACTATGATTGTCATCTTGAGAACATTACATCAATGGAATCATACAGTATGTAACCCCTTGAGATTGGTTTTCTACTCAGCATAATGCCCTTGAGATTTATCTAAATTGTTCATGTATCAGTAGTTCATTCCTTTATATTGCCGAGTAACTTTCCATTGTGTGGGTGTACTGCTGTTTGTTTATCCATTCACTCATGGAAGGACTTTGGGGTTATTATAAGTAAAATTGCTGTAGACATTAATGTACAGGTTTTTGTCTAAACACAAGTTTTTATTTCCTTAGCAGAAACATGCAGAAATATGACTGCTGGGTCATATGGTAAGCGCATGTCTAACTGTGCAAGAAGCTGACAAGCCATTTTCCAATGTAACTTTGCCACTTTACATTCCTACCAGCAGAGAATAAAAGACTCAGTTGTTCTTCATCCACACCAGGAGTTGGTATTTATACTTCAGGCATTTTAATAGGCGTGTAGTAGTGTATGTCCTTGTAGCTGTAATTTGCATTTCTCTATTGGCTAGTGACACTGAACAACTTTTCATGTATTGTTTACCATCCATATATCCTGTCTGGTGAAGGGTCTGTTCAAGTCATCTGAAGTATCAAGTTCAAGTCAAGCTTTGAAGAAGTTTTGCTCTGTGTTATGATTGCACTCTCCCTAGTGTACTTTCACAAGAGGCTGTAGTAATAAATTAAATTTCTTTCCAACTATTGTGAATGCTGGCCATGCTGTGATGGGACACGGGAAACTCAAAAAAAAAAAAATCTTGTCATTTTCTTCTAATATATCTTTTCTTGGTTCCATATTCCATGTCTGTATGCTAGGAATACTCCTTTTTGTTTTTCGGCAGGGACAGAAAAATCTCACTAAATTCAGATGATGAACGGAAGGGGGTGGATGGAGTCAGGATGCCACAAACGAAACTGTAGGTGAAAAGATGTTTTTTACAGAAATGTAGGTAGAAGTCTGACTCCTATCGAGAAATCATATAAGTTATGTATAAATATTAAATATACCATAATAGTTGATTTAGTGGGTGACTAACCCCATTAAAAAAATAGAATGAGAATTCAGAATTGACTTTATAAAAGGAATCTTTCATCCAGCTTTAGTGTGCATTCAAAATATTAGTTGACTTGAAAACTTTACTTTTTTAGGTCTGAATCTTTTTCTTAAATTAAGGTACATCTGAAAATTCCTGGGAAAGTGCATTTTAAATACTGAAAAGTATATTTAAGTAATTTAAGTAAAATAAAATTTATGAATTTTAAAATTAAAAAAAAATTGAAAATCTAACCAAAACACAAATGTCCTTTAATAGAGAAGAAAAGGTGTGACTTAAGAAGTTGAAGAAATAATGAAAGACCTTTCATATGAGGGATTTATATCTTGAGTCTTTCATATCAGAATTCCTTTACTTAAAGCTACCTCCTTAGACCCGGGCACCCAGGCTCCCTGCCTTGTATCCTACCTGTTAGAGAGCCTGCTTTGGCCCAGTTTCAGTGCTTTCCTCCCTTCAAGGAGAGAACTGGGAGCAGTCAGTGGATGCCCACTTGGAGCATTTCCAAGATGTTCCCCCTGCAGGAACACCGCAGGTCCCAGGTACCTAGAATTCCCTGCCCAGAGGGACTGAACCTGCTTCCGGGGCCAGCACACTTCTTCCATAGCACCTCTTTCCTCTTCCTCCCCAGGGCTCACCAGGGAATGCTTTTTTGTGGGGTGTGATTGTGGACTGGCTTTGTATTGCATGCTGGGGTTCCCCATCCATGCATATGAGGCTTTCCCTGCCCAGGATGGCGCCAGGCATTGGGCTAGGGTACCAGGTAGGAGGTGGGAAGCATTTGTACTCTAACTCTGGGCCCCACAAACAGCGCCTGCTTGTGAGAATGACCTACAGGTTTTCAGAAGAAATATATTTCAAGCTTCATCTCAAAATTCATTTACGCCACAACTGAAATATTTCCACTTTTTAATTCATGTGGTGTGTTTCATATTCTAACAGATACTCTTTCTGAAAATTTGTATAATACTTAGTCTGTACTGTGCAATTTAGAAATTAATTCTATTCTGTCACTTACAATGAGCTGTTGTTTTGAGTTTTATTTTCTTTTTGTCTCCAACTAAACTGTAAGTCCCTAGAGATAGAAAATAAGACATATGCCTCCATGGTATACCTCCTATATCTAGCAGAATTTTGAATACAGAGTAGGTAATAGATATCTGTTGCTTGATTGATAAACCTGTAATGCCTTATAAATATGTTAAACAAGAGTTAGGCTAACAGTTTTAAAACCTGAGTTTGTGGAGAAAAAGAAGCAGTTTCTCTGGTACAAAAGGAAATAATAAATAGGGGAAGGGAGAGGGAAAAGCAAAGGAAGTCATTTGAGCATCTGGCTTAGCTCTGGGATTGAACATGAAAATGTAGCCTGTACAGGCTCCTCCCCTTCCCTATGTCCCACCAACACCTCAGAGTCTTTAAAATTGATAGGCAGACCTAGGTAGAATCCAGGAGACCAGGCCAATTTCAGTTGTAAAAACAGTGGTAAGCAAGGGATTTGAAGAGCTCTGTTGTTTCATAGCAAACAACTTATTTGTGCCCAGATCAAAAGTAAATAAACAGAATGGTTTTGAGTGTGATTAAGAGGATTACATGTTAGAGAATCTGCTTTTGCTATTATAGCACAATCAACTTTGTGCTTTTCTCTGCTTTTCTGCTCTGACACCACCAAGTTTTCCCATAAAAATATCAACTAAAGTCATCTTATTCTTCTCAAAATCAGTTTCTGTTATTTTTCTAAGGT
This sequence comes from Panthera leo, assembly GCF_018350215.1. Classification (NCBI taxonomy): domain Eukaryota; kingdom Metazoa; phylum Chordata; class Mammalia; order Carnivora; family Felidae; genus Panthera; species Panthera leo. The sequence continues at coordinate 83,525,263 of NC_056681.1, read as the reverse complement.
TGGTAGCATTAATTCTTTGACAGTTAAAGGCTTTCACTTGTCTTACACTGTAGCATGGTTTGAGTTAGCTATTTTTAGACTAGACTAGACTCCTCGCCAACTGCCTGTGTATCTGGGTCTACTCTGAGAATGGGACCATGCTTCCCACAAAGCAGAGGATCTCTGAGTGTGGTCCAGGGACCACAGAGAGCCCCAAGACACTTAGGAGGTGTGCAGAATCTATGTTATGTTCATAATAATACTGATGCATTATTTGTCTTCTCACTCTCATTCTCTTATGAACATACAATGGAGTTTTCCAGAGGCCACATGACATGATGACACCTTTGCTCTGATGAATAATGGACTATGTCTTGTATTCTGGAGTCTTAAAGATTTCTCAGTCTTAATTTCTAATATAGAAAATACCCATAGCTATAACCCACATAAATAAAAATTCATCAGGGTTCCCAATTTCAAGAGTATAAAAAGGATCCTGGGGGTAAAAGTTTGAGAAGCACTGTCTTAAAGATGAAAAAGACTACCTAGATCTTCAGTCACTCTTTGAGTATACCAAAGTTCAGTGGAAAATCAGAGAGATGATTAAAAGTTAGAAAATCAGATTTATAAGAAGAGGTGGAAGGAATGGGGATCGATCAGCCCAGAGAAGAGAAGCTGGAGAGATGCCTTAATAATGATCTTCAGGTATGTGAAGAGTTGATGTACAGAACAAGGAGAGGCTGGCTGACTCAGAGTGCAGTGTGGGAGATTCAAGCTGGAGATAAAGAAGGATTCTCTGACAGGGGCTGTTAAACAGCAGAGTGGGTGACTGACGGGCTTGTGGAATCTCCTCCTCTGGAGGTCTTTAAAAAACAGCTAGATTTCCAACTGTCTGGGATGATTTAACTCTGGCCATGCCAGAAAGCTGAGGGTATGGAACAGATGAAGTCTTGGGCTCCCCTTCCACCCCCCCTTGATTCTGCAATTAACTTGATGAAAGGAGCTGTGGCTATTTGCAGTGTAGGGTTTAGACAGGCATGTGCTTGCTGATCTCGGGATAGGTCTTGTGTGGGAAAGCCAGAGGTTAGCTTTATGGCTGGTGGCGATCTGTATCATCCAGTAACATGATTGATGCCTGGAGACATTCATTTCAGGTCAGACTTAGAAGGATTGGGCCCTAGCCCCCTGCCTAACCTTTCTCATTGTCTAAGACCAGTGAGAACACGAATTTGATAGGTTAATTTTAGTCAGCTTAGGTGGGACCTGGAAAATTTCAAATATTAGATGTAGATGTAGGTTTTTGGGCATGAAATGCTCATGATTCTGAAAGAAAAAAAAATGCAGTTCTTAATTTTATAGAAGGACAGTATCAGAAAGTCTGAATGGAAAGTATGAGAATAATGCTCTTCATGGACACAGGCTTTCAATTTTACTGTGTAGTGGTACTTTATCTTTCCTTATGGAATTAGTATTATTTTATTGCTTCTAGTTTTCAAAGGTTTTACATTTTGGAAATTAGAGTTTAATGTTTTCCTGTACTGGGTCAGAGATCCAGAGCAGCAACCAAATTCCAAGGTAGTTCGTTTTCCCTTGCTTATCACTTGAATTTCCGTGAACTTTGTGCTTGGGCCAAAAAAAAAAAAAAAAAAAAAAAAGAGGAAGGAAGGAATGCAAATTTGCTGGGTTTACTGTTGGATCCTGATAGTAGGGACAACACGGTAGAAATCAGTAAAACCATCTAGGATAATGAGCTGGATTAGAGAATATAAATGAGATTTTATCTAAATGTAGACCCAATCACCATAGTCTGTGTTGACACTTAAAAATATTTGGATCATGCATTAACTTGTCTTGGGTTGATTGATAGAAAGCAGAGGAAGAAGACAAGGCTGGGAAGACCCCCGTGGGTACTTTTTGCAGTGTGGTTTGATCAGATATCATTTAGGAAAACAACCGTGGCAGATAGCAGATAACCCCTTTGTGGGAAACGATTACCAGGCTCTACCTATCTCCAAAAGATTCCAAGAGGCTACTGACCTCTTTTTTGACAAAGCCTTGGTGTTGAATGATACAGGAAGACCAGGCCTGGGGCAACTTGGTAAATAATGCTTTGTGTCCCAGAGAAGAGAAAAATGGGATAACTTCATAGAAGCTGTAAGACAATAAACCTCTTTAATTATTAAGACTCATATCATACAAATACTCAATTAAAAGAAGATATTTCCCAAACTTATTCTGTGTCTCACATCCTCATCCTTAGATGTTAAAAGGGAGAGAAAAAGGGAAAGAGGAAGGAAAGGAATTTCTGTTTTTTGAAAGCATAGCATTAACCTAGGAAACGCATTATTCTGAAAGGTATCTAGTAAAATATCACAGATGTAATTATATATATATGTTACACACACACACACACACATTTATTTATTTTTGGGAGAGCACAAGTGGGAGAGGAATAAAGAGAAGGAGACAGAGGGCCTGAAGTGGGCTCTGAGCTGATAGGCTGACAGCAGTGAGCCCGATGTGGGGCTCAAACTCACGAACTTGGAGGTCATGACCTGAGCGAAAGTCAGAAGCTCAACCAACTGAGCCCACACGGGTGCCCCCACAGATGGAATTTTAAAATGAGCTTCATAATGTCCTTGTTTCCTAAAACCACTCTTGCGGCTAAACTAGCTAAAATAGCAAAGGTAAGAACAGGCTGCTGGGTAAAAGCTTATCTTCTTTGTGGATTAAGAAGGAAATGTTTTTTCTTTCTGGGCCCAGCAAACTTGTGACCATGAAGATCTGCTTAAGACTCTATGGCTAGGAAAGGGAAACATCATTGCTTTGCTTTTTTTTTTTTTTTTTTTTTTTTTAAGCCCCATTCTAAGCCAACGGCAACCCCAGCTAGAGGTTATGGGTGTGTGTTACAGAAAGTCACAGTTTGAAGCTTTGACTTTCCCTTCATTTACCCAAGTTATTCGTCAAGCCCCTACCTCTTTCTGCTGTGCTCTTAACTGTGCTTTCTCCAATTGTCTTCCAACCAAAATTTTACTCATTTTCCAAGACTCAGCTCTTATTCTACTGTGGCCTCCATACCTCCCAGAACCTCAGAGCACCACTCACCTGCTGTGTAAAACTTACTACTATTTGCCTTGCATTAGAGTTATTTGTGTGTATGTCCATGTTTGTCACTTAATTGTGTGCTTCCATAGGGAGCCAAGTTATTTTTTTTCAGATCTGAGTCTTACACCTAATAGGTGCTCAATTAATGTTTACTACTGAGTTGAACTTGATTTAGCACATCTTTTCCAGAAAAGGAATAAGATCCAGATGCTAACTAGTGGATTTTACTTCTGGATGTATATTTATTAGACCATTCAGGGGGCTCCTGAGTGGCTCAGTCAGTTGAGCACCCAACTCTTGATTTCGGCTCAGGTTATGATCCCAGGGTCATGGGATTGAACCCCTCATCAGGATCTGCACTGAGTATGGAGCCTGCTTAAGATTCTCTCTCTCTCTCTCTCTCTCTCTCTCTCTCTGCCCTACTCCCCCACTCTCATGCTCTCTCTAAAATAAAAAGCCTATTCAGCAGGACAACATAACTTACACATTCAAAAATAGAAGTAATGCAAAAATCCATTGCTAAATGCATATTTATTCAATTCTTTATATTTAACAGGATAGTGACTGCAAGAATGCATGTACATGAATGCACATGTATATATATATACATATATATACATACA